>NC_136936.1:31734627-32009627 GCF_949987615.1 Pollachius pollachius
CGTGTTTCTGAAGAGCTGAATGTTCAATGCTCCAATCACACATTTTTGTGTAAAAAGTCGCTGAAAGTCAACTCAAGCTCAGTTGGTAAATTTTCACCTGTCTGTATACGTGTGTCTGAGGCTTCTTTGGCGAGTCAAGAGGGCCATTATTCATCCTTTCTTTAAGTGTTTTCACTGAGGAGAGTGTGTGCGCGGCCCTCTGCCCTCAGAGCCCAGCCTCTCTCTGTTCGCCTGCTCCAGGCACTCCAGGGTTCAAATCACTGAGCTTTTCAGAAATGCTCTGCCGTGGTCCCTGCTGACTTTTCCCTGAAAACCAATCACAGATTTGTTTGTTATGGAGTTAAAAATACTGCACAGGAAAAAAGCCCATGTGTCACCTGACCTTAGTTACAACACAAGTAATGGTTTCAGCCAATATGGTCAGTCAGCAAGGTCACAGCAGAACCCTGTCCTGATGGGAAGGTGGGTTTATTACGGTATAAGTTGGTGTTTGCGTGTGTGTGTGTGTTTGTGTGTGTGTGTGTGTGTGTGTGTGTGTGTGTGTGTGTGTGTGTGTGTGTGTGTGTGTGTGTGTGTGTGTGTGTGTGTCTGAGTGTGAGTGTGAGTGTCAGTGAATCATCTCAGGCATAAAAGCCACGTGCATCATAGGTTGACCACCTGAGTCATATAATACAAATATATGAAAATAAACTCACAGTCACTCTATAAACACTTTAGAAAATACTGTGTATGGCTATCACTGATCTAAAATAAACTGTACACCTAATAACTGACCGAACCCTGTGATTGTATCATATAAAGTGTATTTAATATTTCCTTCACACGTGTGTCATATTGACTACATACCCTGGTTCTCTGCAGAGAAAGGAATGGACCATTTCCCTAAATGAGTGCATGCATGTATTAATAGATGAAAGTGGTCAGCAGCCTCCTAAGTAAAGGCGATGATAGCTGTGTTTATCACGTTGTTGTTCATAACATCCGGCTTGCTTCCAGCTCATGAGGAGCGTGCTTCCAGGGTTACCAGCCCCTGGACCGCCCGGTGACTCGCTGGCGGAGACCACCCACCACAACACAAGAACTGGAGCTGGCTCAAAGTATCAGCATTTCAAAGGACGCTGAAATTATGATGCTGGTTATAGTTATTATACTAGTTATGATGCTATTCAATGATATGATTGTTGGTTTCTTGGGGGGCACATGCAACTCACTGTAGTTTGAGCTCTCTAGCCACTGACCAAAGTGACTTTTTCTTGACTGAATTCCAATTTAAGAATTCATGATATTGTGTGTGTTTGTGTGTGTGTGTGTGCGCGCGTATGTGTGTGTGTGTGTGTATATGTGTGTGTGTGTGTGTGTGTGTGTGTGTGTGTGTGTGTGTGTGTGTGTGTATGTGAAAGAAAGTGACAGTGTGCGACTGTGTGTGTGCCTTGGTGCATGTGTGCATGTGTCTCAGCTGACACACCTTGTGTCAGCTGCTGTGGGGGTAAGCTCTATTTTAGGTCGCCCCCGTTGGAGCTCTGCTGCCCACCCCAGACCCCTGCCTCAGAGGATCATGGGAGGCTAATGAAAGAGGCTGAAAGGATCAATAAAAATAGGAACAATGATGACTCTTTTAGTGGAAAAAACAATTGACACTGATGTCAATCATACCCCACTAGATCAAATATAATTTAAAACATGATATGATATTCAAAATGAAGCCACGTTAGGCAACAGCTCTAGGATACGTAACAATTTCTAAAATGGCATCTTTTACCATGTCATGTTTTAAAGGTTGTAGGGGAATATGACCAAAGACAGCCTCTAATTTACAGCCCACCTGTGTCTCACACATCAGACCTGAGAAGAAGGAAGATTATAGGAGATTATAATTCCACGATTAATGGTCTGTGTTCATGGCTACCAACACGTACACACATTACTGTCTATGTTTTCCACACCTGTTCAACATTTTCAGGGTGACTCTTGCCATCTGTACTTCCTGAATGATGACCCCCAACCTGACCCTTGACCTCTGACCCCTTGGCCTGGTGAAAGAACGACCTGGTGAAAGGCCCCTCATCTAGTTTAACGGTTGATGCGTGGGCTAACCCCCTCTTTAGGAGGGCTAGTGGGGATGTTGGAGATGTGTGTTATCTTACGTATCTTCTTGTCATTAATGATCTGTAATTTTCCCTTGACCTAAACTAGGGCTTTTCCCTTGGACCGAGCCCTGGGCAGACCCAGGGGAAAGTCCTCTGTGTGGTGATAGATGCTCTTCATACAATTAGGACAACATGGCTATTTTTACAGCTACCCACATTGACCCTCATTAAGTGATTTAAAGTAGGCCTACTCAGCGGGATTCAGAACGATTGAATGCTTTGAATGGACATTACAATATTATTAATCAGAATCAGCCGAGCCCAAAAATTATTTCATTCCCACATTTATTTAATATAACAACCCTGATTGTGTGAGAATATCAATGTTCTATTATTATTTTTTAATTGCATTTAACAAACGCTTATCTAAATGAATATTCCATAGCAAATTCCCTAACCCAGACACATTTCTGTGAAAACTATTTTGCATGCCTCTCGCATGTGTCGTTTCTCACATGCTGAAGCGGTTCCAGACATGCTCTGATCTGATCTGACAGACACACTCAGTAGATCCGACAACAGCAGACCATCTGGAGCGCCAGGGAATGTTCCCGCTGGAGACTGTGATTCATATCGACTGCAAACACAAGACGAAGAAGAGGAAAATAGCGCAGCGAGGGGTTGCCCGGCAACCCTCCCGGCACAGACGGTAAATCGGCCGTGCAGAGCGGCCGGGAAAAATGCGTCTTAATTTAGCGCTCATCAGAGTCATAACGCGCCGATAGAGTCGCACACACACACACGCACGCACGCACGCACGCACGCACGCATGCACGCACGCACGCACATACACATTCACGCATGCACACATCCACACACGCACGGGCACACACACAAATGCAAGGTTGATCAGTTCAATAAAAAAAACATCAATATTTTTACTTTAACCTTTTCACTGTTCTAACTACACATTCACTGCATAGGCTAGGCCTACTTCATATATAATCGGAATCAGGGATTAATGATTAGGATAAAAAAAACTTTCTCACCAATTAGGCAACCATACAAATAAACACATCGAAACAAACAATAACTTTTAACTATTACTTTGGAAAGGCTGTTCAGAGGCAGGTCATTGAAGAGCAGGGAAAGGATTGAAAGCTTGCTCAAGGACACAGGCTGCTGATTCAAACCAAGAATCTTTTGCTGGGAGCCACGCAAACCAGTCACAGCAACATATCTGCCACAGCCACCCAGCATTATTCATGAATCCAGAGTTCACCTTAAACGACAAACATCACAGCATAGCTCTGAACATCTCTGTCTCTAGGTCGTAGAGTCCATCTAGAGACAGGCTCAGGTCTGTCTCCAGCTCTGAGCCCATCCGTCAACAGGGCAGGCTCAGCTCTGTCTCTAGGTCTGAGTCCATCTCTCAACAGGCTCAGGTCTGTCTCTAGGTCTGAGTCCATCTGTCAACAGGCTCAGGTCTGTCTTAGGTCTGAGTCAATCTGTCAACAGGCTCAGCTCTGTCTCTAGGTCTGAGTCCATCTCTCAACAGGCTCAGGTCTGTCTCTAGGTCTGAGTCCATCTGTCAACAGGCTCAGGTCTGTCTTAGGTCTGAGTCCATCTGTCAACAGGCTCAGGTCTGTCTCTAGGTCTGAGTCCATCTGTCAACAGGCTCAGGTCTGTCTTAGGTCTGAGTCAATCTGTCAACAGGCTCAGATCTGTCTCTAGGTCTGAGTCCATCTGTCCAAAGGCTCAGATCTGTCTCTAGGTCTGAGTCCATCTTTCAACAGGCTCAGGTCTGTCTCTAGGTCTGAGTCCATCTGTCCAAAGGCTCAGGTCTGTCTCTAGGTCTGAGTCCATCTGTCAACAGGCTCAGGTCTGTCTTAGGTCTGAGTCCATCTGTCAACAGGCTCAGGTCTGTCTCTAGGTCTGAGTCCATCTGTCAACAGGCTCAGGTCTGTCTCTAGGTCTGAGTCTATCTGTCAACAGGCTCGGGTCTGTCTCTAGGTCTGAGTCCATCTGGGGGTCCAGTAATATCAGCCCGTCTGGATACACATCACAGTGTAAAAGTCAAAATTCTTTTGTGCATATTTTCCTCTCCCCATTGACTTGAGAGGACCCACTAAAGACAGTGTATGGAGTGGGCTGATCTTCAATATGAACAGCACCTGCTGAAGATGGACAGAGAGAGAAACAGACAGACAGAGAGAGAGGGGGGAGAGACAGAGAGAGAGAGAGAGAGAGAGAGAGAGAGAGAGAGAGAGTCAAACGGAGTGGAAGATCATGAAAATGGCATGACATTTAAGCTACATACACATGCACAGAAGCGTGTTTGAGCGTGAGTAGAGGCTAAGAACATGGCGGCCGCTAGGTTCTCTCGTAAACACACAGCATGTGTTGCCCGGCAACCAACAAAACACGCATACACATGCCCATGAGGTGACACGCCACACATACTAGACTGCCACAAAAAAGCTATGCGTGTGTGTGTGTGTGTGTGCATGCGTGAGTGTGTGCGTGTGTGTGTGCGTGTGTATCTGATGCGTGTGTGTGCGTGTCTGTGTGTGTGTGTGTGCATGCAAGTGTGTGTGCATGCAAGTGTGTGTGTGTGTGTGTGTGTGTGTGTGTGTGTGTGTGTGTGTGTGTGTGCGCATGCATGTGTGCGTGTGTGTGCTATGTGTGTGTGTGTGTGTGTGTGTGTGTGTGTGTTTGTGTGTTGGTGGGGGAGGTGGGGGGAGGGTGTCTACACAGACTAAATGCGTAACATGATTTATTGGGGTCTTAAAGGAACACTGAACCCAGATCGGTTTTATTTCCAAGGGGGGAGGAGTCAGAACATAATGAAGCTCCATGACAACGCGAGCTCGGGATAGAACTGATGACATCACACGGCGTCACTTGTTGTCTGAACGAAGAGGAAGAAAATCAAGCAACCGACAAATCAAATAACAAATTGTAGACATAAATAGATTACAGTTTTTAATAACTACATATGCCTATGACCTATTTATCACATACTCACAAAATATTTTAGTCCATCAATACTTGTTAACCGCTAGGGAGCGCCAGAGCACATCTGTACCTTTTCGCAAATAATATGTGGGTCTGACATTATATTTTATGACCTAACTCAGTGACGCAATGTAGATTAAAATGCAACAAAAGGCTGTGGATCGTGGCAGTTGTGATTATCGACTTTTGGAGAATATACATGCAGGCCATCACATTATAGGCTACATGATTTTGTACATTTCTTGGTATGCCCTTCTTTTCATGTTAATTGTTCATATTTAATCCGCAGCCATAAGAAGACAGGAAGGCCTAAGGTGAAAGCTTGTTTAGTACATGATAATAATGATGAGATTGATACATGTTGTCAGGCTCATAATTTTGAACTCAAGAGCTTAAATGGAGGACTATATACCATATGTGCAAATGTGTATGCAATGAATACAATTTAATAACGTAGGCTAAACCTTATTTTGATGAACAAAAATATAAATAACGAAAAACAAAACAATTCATGCATAATATACGTTTTTCTAAGAGGTGTAGTGGATGAGGTTTAACGGCCTTCAGCCTCCTACACACACACACACACACACACACACACACACACACACACACACACACACACACACACACACACACACACACACACACACACACACACACACATCACACATACAAACACACACACACACACACACACATTCACACATACACCCACACATACATACACATACACATGTGTATGTAATGATTACAATTTAATAATGTAGGCTAAACCTTATTTTGATGAACAAAGTGTAGTGGATGAGGTTTAGTGGCCTTCAGCCTCCTGCACATACACACACACACACACACACACACACACACACACACACACACACACACACACCACATAGCACACATACACACCACATAGCACACACACGCGCACACGCGCACACACACACACACACACACACACACACACACACACACACACACACACATACATACACATGCATCCACATACACAAAAGGGTATATTGTGTGGTAATTGTAGTGTTTTTGCTAATTCCTATTTTTAAAACATTCAGAAATGCACCAAAATATTTGTATACATAAAAATGCAAAAATCGACAACAACTAAGACTATTCTACAGTCTCCAGTCAGAATCCAGGGATCTCCGGGATGCTCGTGTCGTCGTGACGTCAGGGCCCTGATCCCCAGCTGCAGGGCCCGGTCCCGGAGAGAGGCGGCGACAGAGTCCATCCGCTCCACACCTTCTCTGACAGGATATTTTTCCCGTTTTGAGTCAATAGCCTTCAACGTGTAACCTTCTCCGCCCTCATCTCGCTGAGAAAACCCAGTGGCAGGGAGACACATTTGATCCAGTCATTGCCTTTAGTGTTTTCCTCAGTTCGGTCTGTCAGGCTGCAGATGCAGAGAGTGGCCGAGGATCACCAGGACTCGACCATGGGGATTTAAACCGACCAACAAGGGAAGGAACTGACTTTGGTTTGAAATCCTGAGAAGATCATGCAACATCTCAAGATATGGCGATCTCTGCTTCTTTTTGTCATTTTCTTCCAGCCGGGGATCTCAGACAAATACGGTGAGGAAAAGGCGAAATGGAGAGGAGGGATAATCTAATGATCACAGGAGAATAAACGGTGCGATGAAAAACGTGTTGAAAAAGGTCAGATTAGGACGGTTGGTTTGTTTAGGACGTGCTGACATTAGGAGGGGAAGAGACATGAGAGTCAGACTCAGATGGATGCTTTTGCTCTAAAGAGCAAGAGATGAAGAAGCCTGACTTCACATCATTAGTGTGAGAGCTCATGTGTTCCATAAAGTGCTTGGTAGTAGATATTAAGTCATAATTAGGCTATTTCAACTGTAATTATTATTTTCGACTGTTGTGTGTTTGTACACTTTAGTCTTTAGTCCCTGTGCGTGGGTGCACACATCAAATAGGAGCATGGTTTTAAGATATGAGATATCTAAGGTTTAACCTTATTAGAGCCAATAGAGCGACGAAAAAAACAAGCAACATTAAATATCTGATATTTGATATTTTTCAAATGTTAACATTTTTGTAATTCTCTTTCTGTAATATAATGAGATTTAAGCATATTCCTCGTATATAAACGGACTCAACGAGTTAGTTGCTGTTAGCCTGAAATGTCAAAACTATATTTATATGAAATAGGTTGGATTAGGAGTCGCACAAGTAAGACGCATTACCTAAACATACAAAAAAAACGAAACATAAAATATGCTAGAAATATTTTCAAATATATAAAGACATAAAATGTTTAAGAGTTTCTATTCTCGGACGAGTTGATATTTCAGCACCATGGATAGTGACTGGTGGTTTAGGAACAGGTCCAACTATAGTGTTGGCTCAGTTACGGGCTCATTGAACAAAACCCGATCGGCATAGATAATGTTTTGTTAGATTTACCAACCTATAATCAATCAATCCATCCGTCTATCAAACCGTCAATCATACAACCCATCCATTCATCCATGTTCCTGTGTCTTCTGGGGCAAACACACACACAAATACACACAAATACACACACACACACACACACATACAGACACACACACACATACACATGCACATATGCACACACACACACAAATACACACACACACATACAAGTCTGCACGTGCTGAGCGCCTTGGCGACCAATCATATGTTCCCGAGGGATCGAGGCTACCGAGGCCCAGAAGTCCAGTTTCTATGACAACTGCATGTGTCTAGCAGAGGTGAGCGGTCAGGTTAAAGTAACGATGTGCAGATGTGCATCCCCCTCTGTAGCGTGTGGATAACGGGTGAGTCACTGGTTGCTACGTACTGGATGCTTATACAAGTAAAGATATCACTCGGCCAATCTGTTGTGCCACCTCTACTCACCTGCCCTAGTGTCTATCTCACTAGCCATGTTCTACCTGGTACCTACCTGGTACTAACTCCTACCTGATACTAACTAGTACCTACCTGATACTAGTACCTAGTGTCTACCTACTACCGACCTAGTACCTACCTAGTACCGACCTATTACCTACCTAGTACCTATCTAGAACCTACCTAGTACCTACCTTGTACCTACCTAGGAACCTACCGAGTACCTGGTACCTAGTATCTACGTAGTACGTACCTAGTACCTAGTACCTATCTAGTACCTACCTAGTACCTTGTACCTAACTATCACCTACCTAGTACCTATCTTGTACCTAACTAGTATCTAGTACCTACCTACTACCTACCTAGTAGTTACCTATTACCTAGTACCTAACTAGTACCTACCTGATACTACCTGGTACCTGACACTAACTAGTACCTACCTACTACCTTCCTGATACTAACTAGTACCTACCTAGTACCTACCTGATGCTACCTAGTACCTACCTAGTACCTACCTGTTACTACCTAGTACCTACCTAGCACCTACCTGACACTAACTAGTACCTACCTACTACTTACCTGATACTACCTACTACCTACCTGATGCTAACTAGTACCTATCCTTATAAAGTCAATGGTTATACCATGCATATCTCACATCATTTTCACTACCACAACAAATAGGTTTTTTCTTTTGAATTTTGATTTCAGAAAATGTACGCACAAACACACACACATGCTGGTTCCCAGCAGGATGCTGGTCCCACAGTCCAGGCTCAACAGGTGGACCATGTGTCTCATGCCACACATAAAAACAAGCACACACATGAAATGAAATGGCCTGTTTGGTTAATGCAGTGCCAGGCCGCACACCGGTGGACTGGTTCCCTTGGTTACCCTAGCTTTATGTAACACAATGGTTCTTGTGTGTGCGGTCACAAAATCACATGGATGTCCTGAGGGTCACCGGCTTGAATAAAGTTGGCCTGTAAAGTTAAAACACTTTAAGGTCAGAAGGATCTCTCCGGGGTCCAGCTCCCACTGGGTTACTGGCAACATTTCACACTACTCAGTGGTTTCCAATCTTCACACTTAACCCTGTCTCTGTAGTTCTCTGATTGTTTCCTTCTCTCTGTCCTGTCACCAGGATGTCTGTTTGAGAGGAAACTCTGCCCATTGGAACAGTTCTGCTCAGATGGTGAGTACACACACACACACACACACACACACACAAACACACACACACACACACACACACACACACACACACACACATACACACACACTATGGTAGACACACAATTTACTTTTCCTCTATTTCAAACACAGACGCTTACACTCACATACACAAACAAACACATATTTTATTTTCTAATTATTCAGCCACTGTTATAAAAACAATACAAAACCGCTATTTGGACCCACAACAAGAAATAAAAATTCTTAAAACCTGCAACTAGACAACACACACACACACAAACACACACAAACACACAGGCATATACATACGCACACACACACACACACACACACACACACACACACACACACACACACACACACACACACATACACACAAACAAACATTCACCAAGGTTTATGGCATTCAGAGTGCATGAAACAATAAAAACAAAGATCAAGAGCTCTAGCCCCTGCCTATCAGCTACTCTTCCTCCCACTCTCTCTCCCTCTCAAACTCTCTGTCTCTCTCTCCCTCCCACTCTCTCGCTCTCTTGCTCTTTCTCTCTGTCACTCCCTCTCTCTTTCTCTATCCCTCTTACTCTTTCTCTTTCTCTTTCTCTTTCTCTCTCTCCCACTCTCTTGCTCTCTCTCTCTCTCTCTCTCTCTCTCTCTTTGTGTTACCCCCGTCACCTCCCCCCTCTGTGTCTACACCGTTATCTAAGCCACGCCCCTGCTCCTCTGTCTCCGTGGCAACGTTGACATCACAGTGATGACGGTGCCGTACGACGGCTGTGCTAACACACCGATGAGTCACTGACGCGCTCGTACGCACTTCAGCCACACACCCGTCCTCCAGGAGAATACAAAATGAACGTCTCCGCAGGGCATTCAGAGCCACAGAAATAGGAATGGATTTATTGGAGTTATTTCAAGTTAAAAGCGTGAAGCAAATCAATTTTTTAGTTCAATGTGTTCCTTGGTTATCCATGCTTATCATGCTACAACATTAAATGATGTTCAAATGAATCCACAATATGATACTAAGGTAATACAATAATAAGACTATAATGATAATAATAACATTATAAAGACTAAAATAATAATGCACATTTCTTAATATTGTAAATAATAATTTGGTGTTTCAGATTGTTATTCTTCTTTCATGTTAATGTGTTTATCATAAAGACATTCTGAATTAATATTCCATGTGCTGCGATTCATTGCAGTTTAAATCTCTATTGGGAAACGATGTATGATGTGCCATTGTATAATTATTATTACTTACTTAGAGAGTGATATTTTTTTTTAATCTTGCAACCTTTAATACATTATGTGAACCTCTTTCCATGAAAAACTATTGCTTTTCAAAGCATTCACCTTTACCTTTTCTATTTTCCAGTTAAAATATTGAAATAATGAAATAAACCATTTTATAAAGCAATCAGCATTGATCTCATCCCTGTGGGCAATAGCCTCGCACAGAAGTGCCATTATCTAATCAGGAAGGATGATAATATTCTGTGATGCCGCGTCTACACATAGGCCTTCTGAGAACCTGGATCTCTTCTTTGATTTCATTAGAGTTTCATTTGTGCTCTACAAGCAGGACTAGGCAGGATAAATCAATAACCACAAACCAGTCACTCTTCTGAGCCGTGTCCTGAGCACCATTACTCAGACACATCCAGGATACTTTATGTATTTTGTGATATATTTGAAGTCTTATTTCATGTAACTGTTTAACTGGTGTTGAACCAGTAGCTGTTATGCTGACAGACTGTTATATAGTGGATAATGGGACATGGATATATTGGACTCACTGTATTTCTGGAACATAATGTTCTGATCAATTAAAGTGTGACAGCGCATCAGAAAAAATACATGACAGAACAGGATGCAATAAAAACGTCAAAAAATATGCAATCCCCAGAAGCCGGCAGATTGTTTCAGTCGTTATATCGACTATTACTCGACTATTACCATAACTTCACTATTACTACTATTACATATGTAACATATGTCAGGGATAATGTATAGAACGTCGCTCATTATCGGGAAAATAAACCCTGACAGTAATCCCCCCCTGACAATAATCCCCTGAAGGGGATTATTTTCGATAATGACTGGCGACGTTCTATACATTATCCGGCTTAATACACGGCTACTTGCCAAAACGAAAAAATAACTTGTCTTTTTACAATTTATTTGTTACCAGTATTCTGGTAACAAATAATTAACATTATTAACATTCTGGTAACATTCTGGTAACTATATCTCTGCTGATCAACACTACGTTGATCAGCAGAGATATAGTCCGTCAAAGACGTTGACGTCGCTTAGCAACCGAGTACGCTGGGGCTGATAAATTACCGGACTACTTGAGGAGTGGTACAAAAGACGATAAAAAATCCACTTTCCTTGAGAGCGGTCATCATATGCTTAGCAACGGTGAATTATCAAAAAATAATACAACGCCGGAAGTTGTGAAGGCCCATGCAAGTGGACGGAGCGTTCCACAGCATTGAGAAGAGCCGTGTAGTAAATATATTTAGTATATGCTACACGTGAACTTCCTAAAGTGGGGCAATTTGATTGGTTCACTATCTCGGGATATTGGGCAATATACCATGATTGAGATCTTAATCTCGGGATATTGTTTTCATCGCGTGACGGTCGTCTCGTCACCCTAATAAAAACAAATAAACCGCTAATAAAACCAAATAAATCCCGGCAAAAAGTGTTATCTTGTTTATTTTTGGAGTGTTCATACTAAAACAATTATTCACCTCAGACTCCGTGAATAGTGGGGAATAGCCCCCAATACTACCCCACATAATATTCCCCACTATTCACTTCGTCTTCGGCGAATAATTGTTAAATATTATACATTATATACATTTATATATAATAATCCTAGTCAAAGCTGTGATTCAGTGCAGACGAGTACTGCTATGAAACACGCTCTTTTAATTAGAGGAGCACAAGCTCAGCCCTGATGAGTCAACACTCTGACCTGTGATGGATTGTGTTGTGGACGACCCCTGTAGTGGATCATGGATCATACAACCCATTATAAACATGTACCGGAACTCAGCTATAGATAGATACCTAGATAGATAGAGAGAGGGAGGGAGGGAGAGAGGGAGAAGGAGAGAGATCTTGTAGTGTATAGATGCAGTGGTGAAACCCAGTGGAGTGGAACGGTTGTCTGTTTAGCACTTTGGGAGATGGGAGACGCCAGTGGTGATTCATCCATGCACCAAAACGCGTCTGCGCTCGCAATAAAGGACAGCCTGCGAGCCATGAAGTATCATATGTATCTGGGGCCGTAACGAAGAGATTCAGGGGATGTATACTCTTCTAGCCAGGAGGAAGATTATTTAAACAATCCCTTCTTCAAATTGGATGACGGTGTATACTTTATGGAATGTATTTAGCATGTTATAGGGCTGCAACAGTTGATGAATCAATAAGTCAAACCACAAGAAATGTATCGAATCATTCATTTATTGTTTAGGTCATTTATAAGGTACGAATACCAAATATCTGCTGCCTTATTTTTTCTTCACTGTCTATCATATTTAAATCCTTAAAAGAACACTGGTGACTTGGGCATTTTCAATGACTGAAGACATTCTGTGGACCATAGGACACTGAGGACCAGGTTATTTGCAGCCGGTATTGAGTGCTTGGTGAGTTGATGTAGTGATTATGAGGGAACACATGGGGAAGGGTCTAATGCGAGGGAGGTTCTAATGAGGGGGAGGGTGTAATGGGGGGGGGGGGGGGGGGGGGGGGGGGGGGGGGGGGGGCATGAGTCACAGTCACCAAACCTTAACCTCCACACCGCCACCGCTTGCTCAACAGCAACAAAAACAACCACCTCTCTAGAGAAGTAGATTCATAGCCTAGTAGATTCATACCCAATCATAGATAAACAATATTATATTATATATTTTATTATATTATATCAAATATTATTTATTATATTGTTTTATTACCTTGGTTGTAAAATTAATTAAAAATACAAATGATTTAATTTTAAATTGTTGATATATGAATAAATAAAACGTATTCATTTTTTTGTCATACTTATATATGATATACTATTTGCTAATTCGAGTCAGTCAAGTCATTGTTATTTATAGAGCCCTTTATAATGTCTCTTAGGGCTTTACAGGCCTTTCTTACAACGCCCAATAACCCTAGCCCCTCGAAGGGCAAGAAACAACTCATTAGGTATAAAGGCTGGACCTGGAGATCAACACACAGTGGACACAGACCCCCCTCCCATGTCCTCAAGATGGCTTCAAAACAAACAACATTTGAAGATTAAAGGAAATGCTTGAAATGGAAAATTATTATTGTCACTGGTGGTGTAGAGTTGGTGTAGAGGTGATGTAGAGAGGGTTTAGAGCAGGCCTATTCAACTAGCGGCCCGTGGGCCAAATACGGCCCCTCTTAATTTTTTTCTGGCCCGCAAGAGGTTGCATGCAAAAAATAAATAAAATAAAGAAAAAAAATAGTTGCAAGCAAATCAGGTTTCCGTGTGTAGCCAGTGATACTAGCCAGTATCAGTACCCCACAATCAGGAACTGGCATCACTTATTCTGACAATGTTTGGCTCAAACGATACGTGTGAGTCTAGCTTTTCTCATATGAATGCCATCAGAACAAGGGCACGATGCTCCATGACCTATGAGAAGCTGCATGAGTGTCTCAGGATGAGCCAAACTAGGCAAACAAGGCAGTGCAATCTCTCTCACTGACTCACTGGCTCAAAATGTCTCATATGTACAGTAGTTCTGTTTTGTGATGATTCAAACAACATTGTTGAATTCTAAATACGTGTCCAAAATATGTGAGAACAAAATCTTTCATAATGATACGATTAAAAGTGAAGAAGGAAGGAATGCGTCTGACAAGTTTATTCCATGTAGTAGTACTATATATATTAAGTTAACACTACTTTAAATACGATTTATTTGTAGCGATTCATTGACGTAGTTTTACTCTGTGTGGCCCATGAACCCCCAGTGGTTTTCCTTTTCGGCCCACTTGTTAAGGAGGCCCTGGTTAAGAGGTTGTGTAGAGGTGGTGTAGAGGTGGAGTAGAGGTGGTGTAGAGATGGTGGAGAGGTTGTGTAGAGGTGATGTAGAGGGGGTCTAGAGGTTGTGTAAAGAGGGCGTAGTGGTGGTGTAGAGGGGGTGTAGAGTTGCCAGTCTTAATGGCAGCAACACAACACATATACTACAGTAGTAAGTACTGTTATCGACGAGAAGAGACAACAGGAGGTGGAGCTTTTATGACCGGTTCATGGTTCTTGCTCACCAAGCCATCTTTCAGTTCCCAGCTAACCCAGCTTGCGTCTGGAGCCAGATGTGGGCTCTGTGAATAAAGGCCCCAGGCTCTTAGACTGGACTGTGTTGCTCCTGGTCATGGATGCTGACCCCTGGCTCTGTGTTGCAGACGGACTGTTTGGCCAGTGCCGGAGCTCCAAGCAGGACCAGGTCCAGTACCAGGTGTCGGTGCCGGTCCTGAAGAGGATGCAGGAGGTCCTCAAACAGCTGATTATGCATGGTACAACATGACACATGCTTACTGTATCATCATATGAGTGGTGTTCCCCTCAGCCCTTCCTCTGTGACAGAATGAGACCGTTAATTAATACGCAAGATAAGAGTTACAAAGAGAACAGCGACCTAGACTATTTTGTTCTTAAGAGTCCATGAGCAGACGGTAAAATACATGAATACATGTATTCATTGGTTAGAAATAACCAATGAATACGCATTAAGGAAACTCAGGAGGAATCTCTGCAACCTTTACTGGCAGGTGGAAGAATAAAGGAGGACTAAAGAAATTAGTATTTTATTCAAGTCTCTCAAGCAATGTTTAACAGATTGAGAAGTCTTAAAAATAGAAAAAAAATATTTTGTATGGTGAATAACAACCTTTTATTGTTGTTTTAATTTATAATACATAATGATGTGTGTGTGTGTGTGTATGTGTGTGTGTGTGTGTGTGTGTGTGTATGTGTGTGTGTGTGTGTGTGTGTTTGTGAGTGTTTGTGTGTGTGTGTGTGCGTGTGCATGCGTATGTGTGTGTGCGTTTGTGTTTGTGTGTGTGCGTGTGTGTGAGTGTAGATCTGTCATGGCAGGATGACATCACCCAGTACATCATATCCAGGGAGCTGAAGAGAGTACCTCACACGACGCGCCACGCTAAGGCCCCCCCGCCCTCCTCCCAGTAAGTGACCCCCACCCTCCCAGTGGAGCTAAAGCCCCCCGCCCTCCTCCCAGTAAGTGACCCCCACCCTCCCAGTGGAGCTAAAGCCCCCCGCCCTCCTCCCAGTAAGTGACCCCCACCCTCCCAGTGGAGCTAAAGCCCCCCGCCCTCCTCACAGGAAGTGACCCCCACCCTCCCAGTGGAGCTAAAGCCCCCCGCCCTCCTCACAGGAAGTGACGCCCACCCTCCCAGGGCAGCCAGTGACGCAGCACTCCTTCCGCACACTAACACATTTAACTGGGAAAATGAACTCAATAAGCTGAGTTAAGAATTTATAGAGATGCATTTAAATCCTAAGGTTAATATCTTTTTTCAAGGTAACAATTTTATGTTACAATTAAAACAACTTCAGCTAGCAATGTTATGCTCCAGCCACCTGTCAGTTATAGTTATCCAATCAGAGCAGAGCGTTCCCTCTGGGTGTAACCTGTGACACCGCGTCTCTGAGCAGGTCCAGGCAGCAGAACCACCGCCACAGCGCCAAGCCCCCGTCCATGCCCCCGGCGGAGAACTACCTGGACTACATGATTGTAGAGCCCCCCCGGTCCCCCCTCCACATGCAGACTGCCTCCATGGACCCCTACGCATACCAGCACCAGGCATGGACACAGCACATACACCTATATAGCCACACACACACGCATGCAAAAACATACACCTATATAGACACACACAAGCACACATGCAGGCAAGCACGCAAAATCATACACCTATATAGACACACACATGCACGCGCACAGACGCAAGCAAGCATAAACATACACCTATATAGACACACAAGCACACTCAAGCGCATGCAAATAGATGACTATGCATGCGCATACATACACACACACGTTTGTTCAAGCCCACCACACAAACACACACACAGTCAGCTGGGTCCACTTGACGTGTGAACGTTTCCTTCTCAATGACACAGCACAGGTACGCAGACGAGGTGGAGCGATCCTTACACCCCATTGGTGGAGGGCTCAGCTATGGCCGTCCCTCTGCACGCTCCCAGGCCAATCAGAGAGAGCGGGAGCGTGACAGACAGATGCTACAGGAAGCCATGTCCCTGTACCTGACGTCCGACCAGCCCTCCCACCGGCACCGCGGAGCCGTGCCCATGACCCCCGCAGGTGACCCCTCACGCTCTGACCTGTGATTGGCTGTGAACTGTTGTTAGCCGGATCGCGATGGTTACTAGGAAAACAGGCTGCAGTGGTTACACTTTGGAAAATGTTTTAATTGCTGGGAAAAAGTTCTCTATTTTTCTTTTCATTTTCATATACCTCAAGGGTGAATCCACTGCAAGGCATTATAAGCTAGATCTTTGCGTCACTCTTATTCAAGAAAATGACTCGCCTAGTAATTATAAAGGGCCGTACTTCACCTGACTTGCTGTTGTCCGGGTGACCAGGCCTGCCGTACTACGATGACCTGGAACTGGAGCTGCCGGTGGACTATGTGGAAGACTACACCCTGGAGGAGAGAGTGGGTACTGTGGCGCGGCCCCCGCCCCCACAGCAGAAGAAGAAGCCTCTTCAGGACCACCTACCAGCCACCAACGGTGAGGCACAGGAAGTGCTTCTGTTGCAATGGAAGAGTTTGATATTTCTCAGCGCTAAAAAGATAGATAAGTCTGTCATTTTGAGAAACAAGCATATGTTCTAATCTAGATAGATAGATAGATAGATAGATAGATAGATAGATAGATAGATAGATAGATAGATAGATAGATAGATAGATAGATAGATAGATAGATACAACTTAATTAATCCTCCTGAGGGGAAATACCTTTATTCCAGCACAGCAGCAGTGGAAGACACAGGGTAAAATACAATAGCTTAAAAATACAAAGTAGTGCTAAGGAAAACACAAATAGAGGCTAAAGTAAATGCTTCAGTAAGGACGAACTAACAGCACAAACAGAACAAACAGAACTAACAGAACAAATAGAACAAACATGACAAACGGTATAAACAGTATCAATTATAAAGTGGCTCGGTGCCAGTACTTCATAGTATATTAAAGTGTGTAAATGTAATGTAAAAAACATGGAGAAGCAGCCCATTGATCAAGTATAGTGTGTATGTATGTATGCATACACTAAAGGAAGCACTTTGCAGTCCGACAGCAGGGGCCTTGACACAGGAAGAACTACTGGGCTGCTCCACCTCGTCAAGGAGCGATGTTCTCAGCTTACATTTACATTTACATTTAGGGCATTTAGCAGATGCTTTAATCCAAAGCGACTTACAATAAGTGCATTTGTTACAATAAGTACATTTGACATAAGAAGTGAAATAATATATCGCTGTCGGTACAGTAAAGATGTTCATAGAACCAAGTGCAAGTATTACAATCGCTAGGCTAACCCATTCCCCGTGTAAAGCAATGATAGCAGCTACTGTAGATGCTACACAATTAAGTACCTTGAAAAAGTGCAATGTACAAGTGCCAGGAAGTACAACATTCAATGGTGGCTTTGCATTGGTTTCTATGCAGAGTCGAGGTGAACTCTGAACATTTACATTTACATTTACATTTACATTTAGGGCATTTAGCAGACGCTTTTATCCAAAGCGACTTACAATAACTGCATTTGTTACAATAAGTACATTTGTCATAAGAAGTGAAACAATATATCGCTGTCGGTACAGTAAAGATGTTCATAGAACCAAGTGCAAGTATTACAATCGCTAGGCTAACCTATTCCCCGTGTAAAGCAATGATAGCAGCTACTGTAGATGCTACACAATTAAAATAAGTGCAATGTCTTTAGCTCATGACTTTAATAAGAAACTGGATTATAATACAATCATTAATACAGTGACTCCAGTTTCCCATAATAAGTTCTGACCAGACAGACTGAATCATGTGATCAACACTTCTTCATGTCTGTAAAGTGTGTCCTCCGCGGGGTTGGATCTCCTGGAGACCTTCCATCTTGTGGAGAACTCACATCTCGGGGAGGTCTCACAGTGGACATGAATGGAGGAGCCCCGTGGAGTTAATAAGCTTTGTGCCTCTCCAGACGGGTTACAGCAGCGCATGTCCGGGGTGCTGGAGGGCTATGGGATGGATCCCAGGAAGCTGAGCCCCCAGCAGCTCTACAGACTGGCCCTCATCCTGCAGCTGATCCAGGCCGAGGACCGGACAGGTGGGCCCAGACCACAATGTATTATTCCCCGTCTACATTATTACATGTAAACGTTGAAATCCTAGCATGTTAGGGTTAACTGAACATTATTCTGTTACATTATGTCTTCTTTGTGTGGTTCTCTGGTGACGCCTGCCGTGTCTACGCCTGGACCCTCCAGAGCCCTTGGAGACGGATCTTCTGGCCCTCAAGGAGGTGCGTCTGCATCCCTTCTACCAACGCATCACAAGAAGAACGCCTTCCTGAGGTTTCAGCGTTCACCACTCCCCGTTTCCCTCCCCAGACCCAGCTGGTGAAGAAGCCGGAGGGCAAGGCACCCAGCGCCCCGGAGAAGGCTGCTCTGCCCCCGGCCGCCCCCGTAGCAGCGGTCCCCGGCCCGAGCAGGTCCTCCACCCCCTCTTCTCCCTCCGCCCGGGCCCCTCCCACCACCGCCACCGCCGCCGCCGCTGTAGCCAAGGCTCCGGGCCTGCCAGCCCCCGCCCTGCCCGGCCCCCCTGCCCAGCCCGGGGCAGTGGAGGCTGGGCAGGGGCTGAGGGACCAGGCGGTGCAGCTGGACGAGGGCTCCGGAGCCAAGGAGGAGTACGGCTACATCGTCACCAACCAGAGGTCTGCTCTCAGTGTCATACCATAGCCTAATGGATGGGCTTAGAATTTACATATATATAGATATATAGAGTGATATATATCCACAGAGAAATATTCACAAGATATATATATATATATATATATATATATATATATATATATATAGAGAGAGAGAGAGAGAGAGAGAGAGAGAGAGAGAGAGAGAGAGAGAGAGAGAGAAGAGTGAGAGCTCTGTCTAGAGAGATAATTAACAATTATTCGCAAAAGGTGGGGAATAGCAAAGGTCGAGGGGGCTATTCCCCACTATTCACGGAGCCTGAGGAGAACAATATCCATAATATATACTACATAATATAAAAATCCATAATATATACTACACACAAAAATAAACTTTTTGCCGGGATTTATTTGTTTTTATTAGAGGTTTATTTGTTTTTATTAGCGCAACGAGACAACCACGCATGAAAACAATATCCCAAGTTTGAGATCTCAATCATGGGATATTGTAGACTGGGTAGGCCCGCCATTTCTGCCGGCGATTTGAGTTCACCGGCTGGCTTTTCCCCATGGCGCGCTATTAGCTGGTTTAACACAAAGCGACGGCAACCAGCCAATTGCGCACAGAGTCATTTTAACTATGCCCATTGATCACGCCTCTTGTGCTGAAGAAAATGACAACAGCTTCCCCAGACCAACGTGAAATCTACAATTGAGCTTGGTCTGGCAACAGCCAGGCTAGGCATATTGTCCAATATCCCGAGATAGCGAAACAATCAAATTGCGCCATCTTAGGAGGCTCACGTGTAGCATATACTAAACATATATAGATATATATCGAGGTGTTCCTGTTCACTAGTGAACAGGAACACCACGCAGTCATGGAAGAGGCCTTAGCCTCGTGGAATACACTATACATTATACTCATATCTATATATTTTTATAGATTAACAAATATAAATATATAGATATGAGTATAGGGTATTCCACGAGGCTAAGGCCTCTTCCATGGCTGCGTGGTGTTCCTGTTCACTAGTGAATATCAGGAACATGCATTCAGTGGGAAAATGTAACGCGGTACAAAACTTGATTATGGAATTAGCAAATGATTCAGTACATATGTGGCTGATGGAGATGATGATGATCATGTTGTTGTTGTTGTTGTGTTTACTCCTAGCCCCCTGAGTCTGTATGATGGAATCAAGCTATTGGAGCTGTTGGCTGATAAAATTCACCTAGCAACGAGCAGCTTCATCAACATCAGGTACCTTCACGTGTGTGAGTTTGTGTGTGAGTGTGTATGTGATTGAGTCTGTGTGTGTGTGAGTGTGTGTGTGTTGGACCATACGTGGAATTTAATTTTTTGAAAATTGTCTATAGAGAAATCAACCCATTGATCATTGATTTTTGTGTGTGTGTGTGTGTGTGTGTGTGTATGTGTGTGTGTGCGTACGTTCTTCTGTTTGCATGTGTGTTTGCGTGTGTGTGTGTGTGTGTGTGTGTGTGTGCATACGTTCTTCTGTTTGCATGTATGTTTGTGTGTGTGTGTGTGCGTGTGTGCGTACGTTCTTGTGTTTGCGTGCGTGTGTGTGTTTGTGCGGGTGCTTCCAGCGTGGTGGGGCCTGCTCTGACCTTCCGTATCCGCCAGAACGACCTGAACATGACGGCTGCAGAGGTAGCAGCTAAAGCAGGTGGGTCTCTGGTACACACTGCTATACACACATATGTACACACTTATACACACACTGCTATACACACTGCTATACACACTGGTACACACTACACAAACAGACACACATACAGACACTTCTGTACACACACCATACACATTGATATACACACTGATATACAAACATACACACTGATATACACACTGATATACACACATACACATTGATATACACACTGATATACACACTCTCTGTCTGGACCATAAGCACATTCTCCTCCTTTATCTATAGACTTTTCTTCCTTTTACAAATGATCTGCTCTAAGAACCTTTGAATTATTATAGCAAACCATTGCAAGAAGGGAAATATCTTTAGGATATATATGACATATTGATAGAGTGTCTTATATTATAATCTGAAAGAAATTTCTTTAACTACTGTACACTTTTTATATGTATTGTCCTGCGACTGTGTGTGCTCAAAACCCCACAAAGAGTGTGAATGCTCCAGGATGGCTCTGTGGTTCTGATGGAGATCATGTTTGTTGTGACAGTGTCAGAGAAGAACTTCCTGGAGTCTGAGAGCAGCCTGAAGATAGTACAGACGGGGACTGGAGAGGTGTGTCTGTATGTGTGTTTGTGTGTGTGTCTTTTTGTGTTTGTTTGTGTGTGCGTGCGTATGTCGATGTGTGTGTAAATTGGTGTGTTTGTGTCCGTGTGTCCGTGTGTGTGTGTGTCTGTGTGTGTGTGTGTGTGTGTGTGTGTTCATGTGTGTGTGTGCGTGTGTGTGTGTGTGTGTGTGTGTGTGTGTGTGTGCGTGTCCGTGCTTGTGTGTGTGTGTATGTCCGTGTGTGTATGTAAGTGTATGTGTGTGTTTCCATGTGTGTGTGTGTGTGTGTGTGTCCGTTTGTGTGTTTACGTCTGTGTGTGTGTCTGTGTGTGTGTGTATGTGTGTGTGTATGTATGTGTCCATTCTTCAAGTCTATCAGTGCATGTCACCTTGGGGGAAAGTGGCCAGCAAATATCACCACGGCAACAACTCATAGCAATCAGTGTTCTGCTTGTTGCTATGGCGCCTCATCTTCTCCGGCGCAACTGGCTCCCTGGGCGCTAGGGCAACAGTCACAAACGTCATTTATGCCATTATCGAATCTGTTCATACTTTCACACCTACACCTTTCTTTTGTTGCGGGATGACAAAGATAATTCAAATTTACCCATTCAAAGAGAATGCCTGTGTGTGTGTGTGTTCGTGCGCGTGTGTGTTGGGTGTGTGTATGTGTGTGCATCTGTGTGTGTGTGTGCTTGTGTGTGGTGCGAGCGTGTGTTAGTGTGTGTAATGCCTGAATACATGATTATGTGGTTAGGTCACGATCAAACTGACAAAGACGCTTTGTCTTCTGAATGTTTTCTCACAGGTCTCCATTTGCATGTGCTAATTACCTGTTCCCTCGCACATTGTCTGTGTTTATCATGGATCATGTCATTATGTACGTGTTATTCTTGAATGTTATGCTTGATTATTATACCACGTTTTACCTGTCATTTTGAGACCCCTGACATAGCAAGTAAGAAAGTAGCGAAACCAACAGAACCTAACAGTGTAAACCTCCTCTGTCTCCATGTGGTCTGACCAGAGAACAGATGTACGGGGTCTCCCCCAGGTCACCAGGGTCTCGCAGGGGTCCAGCGGGACGGTCATCACACTGGTCTCCATGGCAGTTGTGGGAGGACTGCTGGTATTGGCCATGGCGGCTGCTTGTCTCAGGCACCACACTAACCAGCTGGCCAATGGGAAGCTTGGCCTGGGGCCAGAGGGCGGAGCTGAAACACACTTTGACTACCAGGTAGGAGCGACCCAGATTCAAGGCCTCCATGACAACCTCCTTACCTTTTATCCTTAATTGATTAACATGGGCTTTCAGCCTGAATTCAGACCATTAGTTCATCCAAAGTACAGAAGGATCCAAACACAAGATGACACATTTCCATGGGCCACCATGTGCTCTCCTGGTACTACGTAGTGCACTCATGTTTGAGTTTAGGTAGGATGCCATCACTATTGAGAACAATGTATACTAGAGTAACAACAAAAGAGGTGCTATCAGTGATATGCGAGATCCTGATGAATAAATCAGATCAGTGTATGGTTCTCAGTCCTTCATGAAGTTATTGTCTCCCTGTCCCACCCACCCCCCCCCCGGACCCCAGGAGCTGTGTCGGCAGCACATGGCCTCCAAGTCCTCCTTGTCCCGGCACGACGGCGCCAGCGGGGGCGGTGCCGGGGGAGGCGGCCTGGCCAGCGGCTCCGTGACGGCCGCAGGGGCGGGGGGCCGCCGCGGGACCGACACCTCGCGCGTCAGCAGCGTCTCCTCCCAGTTCAGCGACGGGCCTCAGCACAGCCCCTCCTCCACCCATAGCTCCACCCCCTCCTGGAGCGAGGAGCCCGCCCAGTCCAACATGGACATCTCCACGGGCCACATGATCCTGGTGAGCCCCCCCCCTAGACCCCCTCGCGGCCCCGGTCCAGAGTGTGTGGGGTCGAGGGTCGCCAGTGTGGACCGGCATCCAAACGCTCTCTGTTTGTGTTTCTTATACAGAGAAACACACTCATACTGTGCAGTCTACATGTTCACCCATGCATCAGCCGTTCTACACTCTTTATTGTATTCCCGTCGCATACACCTGCTCGTCGCTCACGTAGAGTAAGCAGTAAGTTGCCTTTTTCAGATCTTTGATGAGCTTGATGTGAGAAGAAGTGTTGAGGTTCTTTAATTGAAGTTGTTTCACCCAAGACATCCTAGGCGTTACACAGCAGCACTAGACTCAGTGTGTCTCCCCCCCATAGCGGACCAGGGACTAGACTCAGTGTGTCTCCCCCCTATAGAGGACCAGGCACTAGACTCAGTGTGTCTCCCCTATAGAGGACCAGGCACTAGACTCAGTGTGTCTCCCCCCCCTATAGAGGACCAGGCACTAGACTCAGTGTGTCCCCCCCCATAGAGGACCAGGGACTAGACTCAGTGTGTCTCCCCCCCCCCCTATAGAGGACCAGGCACTAGACTCAGTGTGTTCCCCCCTATAGAGGACCAGGCACTAGACTCAGTGTGTCCCCCCCCATAGAGGACCAGGGACTAGACTCAGTGTGTCTCCCCCCCCCCCCTATAGAGGACCAGGCACTAGACTCAGTGTGTCTCCCCCCCATAGAGGACCAGGGACTAGACTCAGTGTGTCTCCCCCCCCCCTATAGAGGACCAGGCACTAGACTCAGTGTGTCCCCCCCTATAGAGGACCAGGGACTAGACTCAGTGTGTCCCCCCCTATAGAGGACCAGGGACTAGACTCAGTGTGTCCCCCCCTATAGAGGACCAGGGACTAGACTCAGTGTGTCCCCCCCTATAGAGGACCAGGGACTAGACTCAGTGTGTTCCCCCCTATAGAGGACCAGGGACTAGACTCAGTGTGTCTCCCCCCCCCCTATAGAGGACCAGGCACTAGACTCAGTGTGTCTCCCCCCCCCCTATAGAGGACCAGGGACTAGACTCAGTGTGTTCCCCCCTATAGAGGACCAGGGACTAGACTCAGTGTGTACCCCCCCACCCCCCTATAGAGGACCAGGCACTAGACTCAGTGTGTCTCCCCCCCCTATAGAGGACCAGGCACTAGACTTAGTGTGTCCCCCCCCCACCCCTCTATAGAGGACCAGGCACTAGACTCAGTGTGTCCCCCCCCCACCCCCCTCCAGGCCTACATGGAGGACCACCTGAGGAACAAGGACCGCCTGCAGAAGGAGTGGGAGGCACTGTGCTCCTACCAGGCCGAGCCCAGCTCCGTGGCCCTGGCCCAGAGGCCCAGCAACATGGAGAAAAACCGCCACGCCGACTCACTGCCATGTGGGTACAGCTGATACCGCACTTACATTAGAGGTTCTGCTTCTACCTCCCATGATAGTAGGGAGATTATCTATAAAGGCACACGTCTATCTGTGGGCCTGGCTCCCAAATGGTTCATAGATTTCAAAGGTATCCTTGAGATGTTTCATATTGTATATTAACAAATGGAGAAGAAGCGTGATCAACTTTACAAACACAACACAAACACAGCTTTGATTGGCTGATCCATTCATTGTTATTCTTTCTAGATGACCACTCTCGAGTGAAGCTGAAGATGGATGTGAACCCAACTAAGGAGGACTACATTAACGCCAGTATAATAGTAAGACCATTCTAAAATATATTAACATCAATACTATTGGAATACCATTCTAATGCTACATCAACACCAGAACAAAAGGCTGTTCTAACACTGGTACAACAGTAAGACCGTTCTAAGACTACATTAACACTGGTTCAACAGACCGTTGTAAGACTACTTTAACAGTGGTACAACAGTAAGACCGTTCTAGTGTTAACAGTGTTAACTACATTAACACTGGTTCAACAGACCATTGTAAAATGTAGTAGGGGTAGTGGGGTAGGGGTACTACCTAGTACTAGTCTCAAAGTAAACACTCAGCTACATAATGTACGATAATGTATTGAAAACAAATCATTCTTCTTTCGCCAACAATATAGTTCTTCAAGACAGCAAAATGGTTGTCAAGAAACACAGGCTTGCATTCTTTGAGTTTGGCAGCGCAAGGACTTGAACCATCCATTTGATAAAAGCTGCATCAATGCCAGCAAAATAGTAACACCATCTTTAAACTATGGAGAGCGAGGTTAAAGGTGTTATATTACAGAGTCAACACGTCGCTGCAGGAAAACCCTTTCACACTCATTCCTCTGAGCATCACTCGTCCGGGATATGTCATGATAATGAGCCATTAAGCACTTTCCTGATCCCATTATTAATAAATGGTTGATGAATCCCAAATGGATCTATGAGGTATGTAACAGGGCCGGCTTCTCTATCCCCCAGATCGACCACGACCCCCGGCTGCCCGCCTACATCGCCACGCAGGGCCCGCTGCCCCACACCATCGCCGACTTCTGGCAGGTCTGCACCACATCGCTGGGGGGGTTTACTGTGTGTGTGTGTGTGTGTGTGCGTGTGTTTGCGTGTATGTGTGTGTGTGTGTGTGTGTGTGTGTGTGTTTGTGTTATATATGTATTGGTAATGTATTCTTTGACATGTACAGGTCAGTGTCTCAGTGTCTGTACATCTCTGCACAATTTGACTTCCCATGAGAATGAATGACATTTGGGATCTATATGAACTAGTGATGATAAAATAATAATACGGTCATAGTATTATGACCGTTTTATTCACGGTCATAGTGATGATGATTCTCGTGTGTATGTTTGTGTGTGTAGATGGTCTGGGAGAACGGCTGTACGGTGATAGTGATGATGACGGCACTGGTGGAGGACGGAGAGAAGCAGTGTGAGCGCTACTGGCCTGACGAAGGCTCCTCCCTCTACCACATCTACGAGGTACACACACACACACACACACAAACACACACACACACACACACACACACACACACACACACACACACACACACACAGCAGTGTGAGTACTACTGGCCTGACAAAGGCTCCCTCTAACACATCTACGAGGTAACCCCCGCCACTGGAAACCAAAGCACCAACAATGGAGATCAACATTGAGTTGAGTCCACACGTTTTGCAGTGCGACGTGAGAAACAGGTGTAAAGATCAATATAGCCTATAGCTGTATAGCGGCCTATAGCTGTATAATAGCCTATAGCTGTATAGCGGCCTACAGCTGTATAATAGCCTATAGCTGTATAGCGGCCTATAGCTGTATAATAGCCTATAGCTGTATAGTGGCCTATAGCTGTATAATAGCCTATAGCTGTTTAGTGGCCTATAGCTGTATAGCGGCCTATAGCTGTATAGCGGCCTATAGCTATATAGCAGCATATAGCTTTATAGCATGCACTAGCGCGGCTGCTAATACCTGTGTTTGGTGCCCCCCCCCCCTCCAGGTGAACCTGGTGTCGGAGCACATCTGGTGTAAGGACTTCCTGGTGCGCAGCTTCTACCTGAAGAACGTGCAGACCCAGGAAACCCGGACCCTCACCCAGTTCCACCTGCTCAGCTGGCCTGCAGATGGCATTCCCACCTCCACACGGCCCCTGCTCGACTTCCGCAGGTACCGCCTGCTCTGGATACAGGAGACCAAAGGACAGCAGGACAGACAGACAGAAAGTTACACGACCAAGGGCAGCAGAACAGACAGGCAGACAGACACAAGACCAAAAGAGAGAAGGACAGACAGAGAGACATACACTAGACCAAAGGACTGCAGGACAGACAGACAAGACAGGAGAGCATAGGACAGCAGGACAGACAGACAGACAGACAGACAGACAGACAGACAGACAGACAGACACAAGACCAAAGGACAGCAGGACAGACAGACAGACAGACACAAGGCCAAAGAACAGCAGGACAGACAGACAGACAGACAGAAGACCAAATGACAGCAGGACAGACAGACAGACAGACCAACAGGAGATCAAAGGACAGCAGGACAGACAGGCAGACAGACTGACACATGGAGAGAAAGAGAGAGATACTGACCGACAGATACAGGGACAGAAAGACAAACAGACAGACAGATATGGGGACAGACAGACAAACAGAAAGATAGACACAGGGACAGAAAGACATACAGACACACCCCAGACACACCAGTAGATCCATTCTGCACCTGAATCGCACCTCTAACCCTAAGGGCCCTATCTTGCATCCAGTGCAATTTACTTTCTACACCGACGCATGTGTCGTTGCTAGTTTGCAACTGGGAGAATTATTTTCCCTCCACAGGCACGCGTCGCTAAATTAGGGAATGATCTTGCGCCCCAAGGGGCGTTTCAGCAAAAGGAGGAGGCGTGTTCTGGCGCAAACGTTCCCTGGTGCTATTTTGCAGTTTCAGAAAACAATTCCACCACTAACCAGGAAAAACCTGGTTTAAAGTCAGTGGTGCATTGTTCAGATCCTATTTTAAGGGCGCATGCATAATGTTGCTTGAGCGGCTCGTGCATACACTTTGCTTTTCTCATCTACCTCGCCACACATTCTTGGTAAATTATTTGGGAAAGAATAAATGATACAGCGGTGATAAGTTGTACTTTTAAATCAATGCATCTGCAAACACCGTACAGCAAACACATATTTTCTTAACACAGACATCGTGCTCAAGCCCATAACTTGTAGGATTGATGAGTATTTGATCGTGAGAAAACATTGTTTTATCGCAAGTGAGTGTTAAAAAGAATGAATGAATGAGTGTCTGTATGTGTAAAATAATTAATGAATGCAGGCGCGCTTGTGTGCATCCATCTGTTTAAACACTGTGGTAACCCGCTCCTCAATGTCTCGGGGTTCAAGGTACGTGTCACGCTTTGGAGTCGGGGTTAAGCCGAACTCAGCATTTATTACAATGAACTCTCAAAACAGGGAACACATGCACTATACATAGGGTCTCCGTGAGCCTCTATTCGGATGTGGTCTCGAGCGCTTCCCTCGTGCCACTCGCTCCTGTTCTCCCTTGTCGTCAGCTCTCGTGCTCCTTTTACGATGGCCTCCTGGCCTTCTCCTCCCTCCGGCCAGGTGTCCCCTATCTCGCTGATTGGGGGGAGAGAAGTGATGCTCTCTGTCGCCGGTTAGCGGGTGGCGGTGGTATACGCCGTCCATGACTACACCTCGGACCCACCCGGGCCGAGGTTTGAGGAGTGGGATGCCACACTCCTTCACCGCTTGCTTAAGCCTCTGGTAGATGGGGAACCCGCCCAGGCAGGTATCCCGTTGTGATAGGGCGTTGGCGTTGGCATGCTCCCTGCCCGGTTGGTGGTCCACCTTAAAGTGGAAGTCCTGGAGGGCCACAAACAATCGCGTCACCCGGGCGTTGGTGTCTTTGGCGCCGGCCATCCACTTCAGGGGGGAGTGGTCGGTGACCAGGGTAAACTCCCTCCCTAGGAGATAATACCTTAGTTTGTCCAGGGTCCACTTGATGGCTAGGGCCTCTTTCTCTACCGTTGAGTAATTCCGCTCGTTTGGTAGTAGCTTTCGGCTGATGTACGTGATGGGATATTACTCTCCGGCCCGGACCTGGGAAAGGACTCCCCCCAGCCCCACCTCCGATGCGTCTGTATGCACTTTAAGGGGGGAAGCAAAGTCGGGGGTTATGAGCACCGGCTCCGAGGATAGGGCTTCCCGGAGCGTCCCAAAGGCTTGGTCGGGTGCCTCGGACCAGGTGATCTGATCCGGCAGGGCCTTCCGGGTCAGGTCAGGTCGGCTGGTCAGCATGGCAAACCCGGGTATAAATCGCTGATAATACCCGACTAGTCCTAAAAACGACTTCACCTGTTTCTTGGTGCGGGGCTGGGGCCAGTCCCGGATAGCGGCCACCTTGCTCTCCTGTGGCTGTCCTACCTGGTACCCCAGGTACGCCATTTCTTCCAGCCCGAGATGACATTTGGCCGGGTTGGCAGTGAGGCCCGCTTTCCGCAGCTCCCCCAGCACCGCCCTCATCTGGCGGATGTGGACATCCCAGCTGTGACTGTAGATGATGATGTCATCTATATAGGCCGCTGCGTAGGCCTGGTGGGACCTCAGGAGCTGGAACATCGATGGGGCTCCATGGACTCCAAAGGGGAGGACGGTGTACTGGTACAGGCCCCTGGAGTTGAGAACGCTGTCTTCTCCCGGGCCGCCCGGGTCAACGGTACCTGCCAATACCCCTTAGTTAGGTCCAAGGTCGTGAGGTATCGGGCTGGTCCAAGGCGTTCGATCAGCTCGTCCACCTGGGGCATGGGGTAGGCGTCGAACTCGGAAGCCTCGTTCAACCTCCTGAAGTCATTGCAGAACCGATAGGTTCCATTTGGCTTCGGAACGAGGACTACCGGACTGGACCAGGCACTGCGTGACTCCCCAATGACCCGGAGCTGTAGCATCCGGTGTACCTCAGCCTGGATGGCCTCCCTCCGGGCCTCTGGAATCCTGTAGGGGTGAAATCTCACCTTCACTCCCGGCGCCGTCTGGATATCATGATGTCCGATCGTGGTCCTCCCCGGTATCTCGGAAAATACGTCCTGGTGCTGCATGACAATCTCGTCGAGATCTTGTTTCTGGGCCGGGCTGAGATCCTCCCCCACCGGAACCTCTGGGATCTCGCTTCGGGCCACCATCGCAGGGGAGCAGGGTTAGGGGGTTCCCCACCCCCTCTCCACTGCTTCAAAATGTTAATGTAGTACAATTGGGTAGGCTTTCGCCTCCCTGGTTGTCTAAACCTATAATTCACCTCCCCCACCCGTTCAACAACCTCATAGGGTCCCTACCACTTGGCAAGGAACTTACATTCTGCCGTGGGGACCAGGACCAGGTCTCCAGGTTGGAAGGTTCGCAGCTGGGCTCCCCTATTGTAGACTCTCGCTTGGGCCTGCTGGGCTTGCCGGAGTTGTTCCCGGACAATGGGCCACACCTGGGCCATGCGGTCCCTCACCTGTTCCACATGGTCCAGGGTGGTGCGGTGGGAGGACGGCTGGCTCTCCCATGCCTCCTTGGCTAGGTCCAGGATGCCGCGGGGCCTTCGTCCGTACAACAGCTCGAACGGTGAGAACCCTGTGGAAGCCTGGGGCACCTCCCGTACGGCAAACAGGACATGAGGCAATAGCTGGTCCCAATTTTTTCCGTCAACTTCCATGGCAACTTTTTAGGCATTTGCTTAAGGGTTTTATTGAATCGTTCTACCAGGCCATCCGTCTGTGGGTGGTAGACTGAGGTCCGGAGCTGCTTCACCTGCAGGAGTCTAAGTAGTTCCTTCATTACTCTAGACATGAAGCATGAGCCCTGATCCGTCAACACCTCTTTAGCTATCCCCACCCGGCTAAAAAGTAACATTAGATCCCGGGCAACCGCCTTAACGGTGGCTGCGCAAAGGGGTAGAGCTTCGGGGTACCGGGTGGCGTAGTCCACCAGTACCAGGATATATCGTGTCCCCGGCTGGTCTTGGGTAGGGGCCCCACAATGTCCAGAGCTATCCTGTCAAATGGGGTTTCTATGATTGGCATGGGGATAAGGGGGTCCCTGACTGAAGCTCTAGGCGCTACCCTCTGGCATTCGGGACACCCCTGACGATGAAGCTCGACATCCCTCTATAGCCCCGGCCAATAAAACCTTGCGAGCACCCGTTCCCGGGTCTCGTCCATGCCCAGATGGGCTCCGAGGAGGTGGGTATGGGCCATAGACAGCACCTTGCTCACGTACGCTCTTGGAACTACTAATTGCTCCCTTACTCCCCCCTCTTCTTCCACTACCCTGTATAACAGCCCCCCCTTTGTGCTGAAGTGTGGGGGTGTGGCAGGTGACTCACCGAGTCCTGGGTCTGTCCGTTGTGGGCCAAAACGTGGCTCCAGGCATGTTTTAGGGCCTCGTCTTGGAGCTGGGCGCTGGTGGACTGGCCTGGTCGGGCCGAGCCTTCCCCCCCCCCGGTAAGAAGTCCGAGAACTCGGTGAGGGGGGAACTCTACGGCTCCTCCGGTGGGTTGTGTTGCTCGGACGCCGTGAGGGTGTCCGGGGTGTCTGGGAGTCCGGGGTGTCACCCCGTGTGGTGTCCAGACGACCACGTGGCAGGTCTCGTAGGTCCGGGTGTCCCCGTGCACGCAGGCCACCTTCATGGGTCCCCCCTCCCTTCCTCCTGCTAAGTAGGGGCGGAGGAGGGTGACCACGCTGCCGGTGTCCAGTAGGGCCTGCGTGTCCCGGTTCATGACCCGTGCTGGTATGGTAGGGTTCCCGGACGTCCCCTGCGCCCAACAGGTCGCCAGCATGCAGGGCCGGCCCGTCCCCTTGTCCGCGTAGGCCGACGGCATCGACACGTCCCGGTCTCTAGGGCAGTAGCGGGCTATGTGGCCGGGCTGGCCGCACGCATAGCACCGCCTCCCCTCGCCTCCCCTCGCGACTCTCCTGGGTCACGATCGGTGGGTCGGGTGAGGGTGCCGGGGCCTCGGTTGTGGGTCCCCGTCGGTCTCGGCGGGTCTCGGCGGGTCTCGGTGGGTCGTGGGGTGGTCCCAGTACTGGCGCTCAGTTGCTGGGCCACCTGCCAGTTCTCCAACTGTCTTACCAGGTCATCCACCGTGTCGGGATGGTGGTGGGCCAGTATCCTCCGGGCGTCCGGCGGGAGCTGTCGTATGGTTTTGTCTATGAGGACCCTGTCTATAGGGCTGGGTCCGTCTCCGGTCGCTAGCTACCTCTTCACCAAACGACCATGTTGTGCGATCTGCGTCCGTACCGCACCCCGGACGTCGAATCGCCAGTTGTGGAAGCGCTGCGCGCGGGCCGCGAGGTTGTGTCCGTAGTAGGCCAGGATCGCCTGCTTGAGGGCGGGATACTGTTGGGCGGTCTCCGCTGGCAGGTCTTGGCTCGCCTGCTGGGCGGGACCGGTGAGGAATGGTGCCACGATGTGGGCCCACTGCTACTCTGGCCAGTTCTCCCTCTGGGCGGTCCGCTCAAATACCTCCAGGTACGCCTCCACGTCATCATCGGCTCACCAGGCTCACCAGCCTGGTGAGCCGACTGGTCGGGGCGGTGGTCGGGGTGTCGCGGACGACGTATTGGGTGAGCCATAGTACGGCTTCGCGGAGCAGGGCAATGCTCTCCGTGGTCTCCCGCTGTAGGGTTGCGGCTTGCACCTGCATCTGCTGTTGATGCTGGGTGGCCGCGACCGCGGTCCCATCCGGGTTCTTTCTCGTTCCATGGAAAGTGTGACCTGTGCCATAACGCCGATGCATTATACAATTCACCATCTACTGTATTGTATGATGTACATGTATATCCAACCATATACAAAACTCCATTTCCATGTGTCTCTGGGCTCACCTCCTTCATGGCCCTCTGTCTTCCTTTCTGTCTGAAAGTGCGTAGGTCGGTGGCTTATATCTGCACATCTCTCAGTGTCATTTTTGTGGTTTGCAGCTAGTACTCTGGCTCCAGTTGCATAGTCACAAAAATGAGCATTGGCAGGTGTGACTGGCTACTGCAGAAGGACAGAGAACGATGGCTCTACTCCTCCTCCTCCTTCTCCTCCTCTTGTCTGTCCTCCTTCCCTCCTCAGCACTGGTGTCTTCTCTTCTCTTCCTCCGTTTCAACATGTCCTCTTCCGTTCACGCTCAGTCTATTGTCCTTCATTCATGTTTACATGTTCTCATGTCATCAATACACAGGCCCCCATATCGATTGTTCTTATTCCACCTTCATTAATGTGTTGTGTGTGCCCAGTATGGAGGTCTGCCATGGACCCTCTCCTTCTGTTTTTGTTTCTATACTGGATAGACACTCTGCTGCTCTGTCTCTATAGCTCTGTCTCCCTGTCTCTATAGCTCTGATCCACGGAGAGTTTAAATGGTTGTTTGTCTGTTGTGTCTCTCGGGCCCCGGCTGCCCCAGCTCCTTTCTTTACCTTTTGTGTTGTTCTTTAGAAAGGTCAACAAGTGCTACCGAGGTCGCTCCTGTCCCATCATCGTTCACTGCAGGTACAGTCGACTCCTTCCTACATGCAGAAGACAGCCCCCTGCGGGGCTATCTAGCGGCTCTTTGCTTTGAACTGCAGCTGATATATTCTAGCCGTGTTACATAACGTTTAAAAATCATGTCCTGCATTTTCAATCAATGTTTGCTTCAAATCTTGAACATGAGACAAGTTGAATATGTAACAACATAAAAATACGAATTCAATTTTATTTCATATTAGAGCTGTAAAACTGCTGGTTACTGCAGAAAAACAAAGTGTGCTCCCGAGAAGTGCGTTTGAAACGGTCTCCTTTTGCACGTGTCTCTCCCCGACCACAGCGGCGGCACGGAGAGGACCGGCGCGTACATCCTCATCGACATGGTGCTGAACCGCATGGCCAAAGGTGAGTCACCCCCGTCCACCCCGCACAGAACACCATGCCGGACACCTTTCCCCACAGCGTGGAGAATGAAAGGAAAACTAAAGGTCCTCAGTAACTCAATCTTTCATTTACAAATGCAGTTTATTATATATGATGTGCATCCACATTGACGGGTGAAGACATCCAGGTGTTGTTTTTGATGTTCTGTCATCAGGAGTGAAGGAGATCGACATCGCAGCCACATTGGAGCACATCAGAGACCAGAGGCCTGAGCTTGTTCGCACCAAGGTACGACCAATCTGAGGATGTCCTCCCACCAGGCCCCTCTTACTCCCCCAGAGACCTTGTGTGGCCCTCTACGTTTATAATCCTTGGAAGTACATGTTTATTTGTTTTGGCCCTTTGTAATGGTGATACCAGGGGCGTAGGAATGAGTTTAACATTGGGGGGGACACATATCGGAAACCTGACAGATCCGTTAATGGTTTGTACAGAAATATGTCATAAATGAACTACACTGAAAAAATTCACAAATATATTTTATTCTACTAAAAAGATACATTTATATATGTAAAGGAAAACACATTTTGAATGGCAGTAATGAACTGATGAATATCAAATCAATTCTTTAATTGCACGCTCAATCATCCAGTTTTTTAGAATAAGAAGCGGTGACAAGACGCTGTGTTGCGCTTTCAAAATAAAATAAAATATTTTTCTCCCCCTGGTATAATTTTTAGGTGGGACAAATGCGCCTGTCTCCAATATTGGAGGGGACACGTCCCCAACGTCCCCCCCGTCCCCCCCGGTTCCTACGCCCTTGGGTGATACCATTACCGATATAATTAAATGTTCACTTGACGTTTTGTGTCCACAGGACCAGTTTGAGTTCGCCTTGACGGCTGTGGCAGAGGAGGTGAACGCCATCTTGAAAGCCCTCCCACAGTGAGGGGCAGTACCTGAGGAAGAACCTGGACCCTGGACACACGCACACACACACACACACACACACACACACACACACACACACACACACACACACACACACATGCTCGATCAATATCATTGGCATCCCATGAGCCAACAGAAAGTGGAATTGATGCACGGTGGCCCGTATTGAAACACAGGGTGTACAATAGAAATTAGCGCACGACAACATGCCAATGATGTAAACAACAATTATTATTTATTCAGAAATCCCTTTGTACTAACTGGGAGTGATTCCCGGGTCCCAGTATTATTCTGTCTCTGATCTTGACCAGGAAACAATGTCTGTTATTGTGCTGTTCTCTCCAGCCTGTTTATTTGATATGAAACCGGGGGTACATTGTACAGTAAAGAGGAAGCTTCTGTTGCTTTTTGCCATCAGAGAACATCATTGAGTGTGTTCACTAAGCCAGAGGGGAAGTGATGCTAAATACATACGGACTCATTCATAAAAGCAGTTGATGCACTGCACTCAAGCAATGACTTCAGATATGGTTTGGGGTCGGGAGTGGCAGCCATCGTCGTGATGTCTTTAAAGATCTTTAACTTTGTAGATCCTGTCCCTTCTAATCTGTGTGGTGTCGTGGGGGATGCGAGCTGCAGTCATCTTGTGTTGCCGTTGATTTAACATCTAATAGGTTTTAACTCAAGTGTCTATGCCTTGACAAAATGATTGTCTGCCGGAGTACTGCACACTGAAACATCTAGACACACTCGACACACAAATACACACACATGAACACAATCACACACATATACTGTCTACAGTTTCTTTCACGGATTTGTCTTCAGTGTGTTATATTGTGATTACTGTAAATAATTCACCGCCATTAATGTCTTTCTTTAATGTAGCAGACACATATAAAATAACTATAAAAATGTATTTTTGACTTGCCCTGAATAAATTTGTGATGTGACGCAGCATTTAACTATTGTGAAGTGTTGTTATTTAACATCATTACGTTTCCATTCCATTGATTAGTTGGCATAATTCAAAACTCAACTTCTGTTTCACTTTGATTACAATTGTTTAATGAGGACATCTGATATTAAAAATTCTAGTTCATTTTTCTTTACAGTGATATCAGTCTTCTCTATCATCTTTACACACAGAATGTAACACACACACACTTGCACACATTCAAAGTAACAATAATCCGATCCTCAGAATTGTTTTCAAATAAAACTTTGAAAAGTATTATCAGCAGGTAGTGAGCCACATGGGAGATAAAAGTGCATCATGGGTGATTGACCTGTCGAAATAGACAAGGATAAAAATCATTAATCATCGCAATTAGCGGATAACTTTAAAACTCATTTCTGATTAACAATTTATTAATTAATCATCATTCAATAAATAATAAATATCAGAATCAGTATTGAATATTTCAACTTACCTCAAGGCAAGGGTTTAGAGCACAGTGCAGAGGGAAACAATCAGGTCAGCCCGTGAAGGCCTGGAAGTCTGACTCTGAAACAGGAACATAGAAACACAATACATGAGACAGTATTGCAGAAAATAATAATTATTTAAATTTAAGTAACATTTATACACTCTCTTAAACACTTAGACACTTACTTAACTGTTAAAGCATTGCTTAAATTAAATCCCAAGCACGTAAATGGTACTATAAACATGTTGTTAAAAAGGCAGCCTCACACAGGTTCAAATGTGGATCTACTATTGCTAGTTCTAATGGTCTGAAGATAAATCTTTTCAGAATACAGTAAAGATATTGTGCCTTAGGAGAGCGCTGCATGTGTCAACTATTAGAATAATGGTCTTAATACATTCTGCCAGTTATTGTCAAATAATTCAAATTTCTCTGCTCTCTTTTTAGCTGAATATTTTTTATTCTGTCAACTTCCTTTTAACAATTATTTAATAAAATTGTAAACAATTAATCAAACAAGATTCATGTAGTACAAGTACAATATATTGCCATTTTTCAAAAGCATAAAAAAATACTCCCTCTCCCCTTGTCTCTTATTCAACGTAAGTGTAATCAGTCTTTGCAAATCAATCCAGTGCTGAAGCTGTAATTTAGTCATTCAAGGTAAACAAGTAGGAACACATAACTTAAATTTGAAATGGTTTCAGTCAAGTATCATAAATACACAGAAACAGAAAACCTAAGCCGTTGAGGCGCAGATGGTTGTACAATAGAAAAAAAGGCGTGACTTTGTCATAGCATACATATTTCATATAAAACCACCATGCCAGATTTGTTTTATCAAGCTTAATGAGGTCTTGCTGATTATTACTGTAGTGGGAGATTTTCTAAATATCATAAACATCCTGTCTGGCCACAGCTCAGATTGTCCTCGTTCAGATGACTCCATGCTGTAAAATACATTCTACATGAAATCATAAGACAAATTATATTATTCCCCCCCATTGAAAACAATCATTCAATCAGACAGTTGCTGGTGTTCCAAGGCAGTGTCTGTGCAGCGTAGGGTCCGGTTTGGGCCCCCTTCCAAAAGCACCATAGTAACCCTTTCTAAACAGTCACAAGGGTCACAGAGTTGCTCTCCCTCCCTCCTTCCCCTGGTGTCTCTCCCTCGTCTCCGTCCCTAAACTAGATGTGGATCTGGACCGAGCCACCTCATTAGGCTGATTGTGTGATTTAGAATCACTTCAAACCTTTTTCAAAGGTTCTAATTACATTCAAACTAGTAAGTACAACATACTCTGTTGCTACGGTCTCTCTGTCAAAACAGAATGTGACTTCAAATAGATTCACATCTTTAAATTAAAAAAATATATAAAAATGAATACAAAATCAATCCAAATTGATCAACTAGAAGACAAAATGCCTTTAAGTACATTTTATTAGGAGCAAAAGTTGACTGAAGACTTGGCTGCTTCTGAGTCTTCTTCATGGCACAGGAGGAAAAAGGCATTCCATTCCATTCACTGATTGTATAATTAGCACTTTCATAAACAGCAGCCATGTTGGAACTTGTCTGGTAGTACCTGGGCCTACCATCCATTAATCATGACCCAGGATTCAGACCGTATGCAGATCACAGAACTCCAAACTCACCACACTAATATATAATTCAAACATCTGATGAATTAGTTATGATAGTTAAGTCGTGCTTAAGAAGGCTCCCCATGATGTCCTTCACATTCCATTTGGTCAAGATGGCGTCTTGAACTTCTTTTATGGAACCTGTCAATCAACTTCATCGCTGGAGGGTGTCATTCCACCTCATGGTCAGATTATTAACACCCCTCCTCTATATATATTGTGGTCTATATTTTGATTGATTTCAAAACTAATCAATTAATATGTAGAATGAATATCTGTTACGGTCATGTATCAAGTAAAAATACCAAACACTGTCAGATCTTCAGTATGAATCTAATTGAGTTGCTTTTCTGTCTTTCAGATTATCATAGAGTAAATCCTTCAACATTTCTTGGCTGCTTGACAGAAAAAATAAAGTACATTTTAGACATCGTTCTGGGTATGGCCACTTGTGAGGAGTTATGACCATGGACAAGTTAAAGACTTGTTCATTAATCAATGAAAAATAATCAGATTTCAATGAAAATAAGGGTTGCAGCTTTGTACAATAGTAATCTCACAATAAGAAAAATGTGCTTTACATTAGCATGCTTTGATAGCCAGGTCTATTATATATATTATATATATATATATATATATATATATATATATGTATATATATATGTATATACCCTGGACAGTGAGAAGTAAACCATGCAACTGTCGGGTTCTACCTTCTGTCCTCTGAATGCGTGGGCATTTGGCCCCGCAGACCCAGCCACATGGACACACACACACACCCACACACCCTCACAGCCCCCCCCCACAGACACACACACAGCCGCCCACCCAGACACACACACACACACACACACACACCCTCTCTCTAGAAGCAGGCCGCTGGGGTGAGCCATTGTCTGCGGGCCGCGTGTGTGTGCTGATACAGGACAGCTGTTACGTAACACTGCTGCAGAGTCCACAATGGGGGATCTGTGGGGAACATTCCACAGTAGCGTCTGAACTGACCGGCTGGCCCTCGTATGTACACACACACACACCAACCCACCCGCTCACCCTCACACCCACAGCCAAATAAAAAAAACACACACACACACACCTACCTAGCCACCCCCCCCACACACAAACACACACACACAAACCCACTCACCCATCCCCACACCCACATCCCCACACACACACACACACACACACCTCTACAAACACACACACACACACACACACACACACACACACACACACACACACACACACACACACACACCTTTAGGAAATAATAACTGGGTCCTCATATGCTCTCTGTTATTGTTTATCCAAATACTAAAAAAGGAATTCTAGAGGAAAGGGAAAAATAAACAATAAAATATAATAAATGGTTTGTGCTTTTTGGTAATAATGCAGCATATGTTTAAATCTGTTCATTTGTTAATGCAGGAAGGCAGGGCTGGCCATCGGCAACGAATGAAACAACCCTTCAGACAAACGTTTAGCGTTTCCTTTTAAGATGGCACGTCAATAACATCAACACTGTCAGAAATGTTAGTTAGCGTAGGCAGATTTCAGGTGAATTGGTGGTGGAGTGTATAGGCTACCATACCCCCACCTGACTCAGTCACACACACATACAGACCCACACATGCATCCATGCAGACACAGAAACATACATGCATGCATGCAAGCGCACACACACACACATGGAAACCTGTATGCATGAATGTACAGACTCACACACACACAGACACACTCAGCAAACAACACATGTACATTTCTTTTTCTTTTTGACATTCCCTGTGACCAGTTCCCCATCCTCGCTGCTAGGGTGAGGTGGACCGGCGTTCCCATTTGGACCCAGAGGAGGGTCCCCAGGCAGAGGGCCGGACCCCCTGGACAAGCCCCCCGCCCCCTCCTCCCCTCTGGCCTGGTCAGACCCTTCTCCCCTCTCCAGACCCTTCTCCTGCCTAAAGCCTTCTTCCCTCACGCCATTGGTCCTCCCCTCCTCCACGCCCCGCCTCCCCCCGGCTCCTCTAGGGCCCCCGGTCCGGTCAGTCCCGCCGTGCTCCCCCAGCCCAGCACCTGAGATGAAGTCTGTTGCCGTGGTTGCGGCGGCTCTCTGCTTGGCCTCCATTTCTGACAGGCTGCAGGCCAGCGCCAGCTGCAGCTGCTCGTCCTCGTCCTCCTCCCGCTCTGCCCCTACCCCGCCGTAGTTGAAGTAAGGGGCAGAGCTAAAGGAGCGCTGGGCGGCGGCGGAGGAGAAAGGGCTGGTGCGGGGCCTATCAGTGGGAGGTTTGTCTTGCTGGAGGCGGGGTCTGGCGGGCGGCGGGTGGGAGGAGTTCTGATTCCGCTTGCTCAGCTCCAGCATAAGGGCCATCTCATCCGTCACCCCTAGAGACAACACAAACACACACACACACACACACACACACACATACACACACACACACCCATACAGACATACAAAGGACACACACATACACACATACACACGCACACACACACACACAAACATAGAAGTAAACACACACACACATACAGACACATAAAAAACAAACACACACATACACACACACACACATACATACATACATGGACACACAAATATATACACAAATGCAAAGTAGATGTGTTAGGAAGTGGCAGCAACAACGATTGAGAAAGGCTATATTGCATACAAGGATAATCTATACTATACTTTTGTATACTGTACTATAATTAACTGTACTTTACTTTTTGTGTACCATAATCATATCCTACTCAGGCATTGAGCAAAATGTTTAGGTGTTCAGTCAAGCACCTTATCGTCCATCTTACCATTAATCATTATAGTCTTCAGTAAACCATCCTCCTCGATCTCAATCCTCTCCTGTCCATTCTCTTTGATCCTACAGGACAAACAAGCACACGCACACACACACACACACACACACACACACACACACGCAAACATACAAAACTTAAATACAGACAACATAAGCCATTAAACAATGCAATCATAAAGAATGGGTGTGACAGCTTGGAGGTACAAGATAATAATACAGAACAGCCCCAGGGTTCATGGTTCAGCGCCTGACTGAGGCCTGGACGTACTTCTTGGTAGTAGTGCGTTTCCCGTTGATGATGCGGGTGGAGGTGGACACTGATCTGAAGCTGCTCATCGCCGGGCCCCCCAGGCCCTCCGAGCTGCACGACCCCATGGAGGAGAAGGAGGTGAAGTCCGCTGGAGGCCGCAGGACAGGAAGGTTATGATGAGAGGATGAGGTTATGATCAGATACTGCAGTGAATTCAGAAGCCAATGGCGGCTCTGAGGGGGGGGGGGGGGGGGGGCATTGGTTCAATAAGGAGAGCTGAGCCCCCCTACATGCGAAGTTCAAATTAATAATTTGTATATAATTTGTTTTTCGAAGCGAGATTGTAATACATCTAACTAACCATTGAACATTTTGCATTATTTTTAATATAAACCATATCAACTTTATATTGTGCACTGGTGCTTATGGAGATGCCTTGAATTAGCCTGCTATCGCTAGACCAATTCGTAAATGCATATTAGTCTGGAACCTCAGAGCAAAGAAAACAACAATCGGAGCAACAACATATGTGACGCATCAGCGGTAGCCATCTTGCTGGCTGTGATTGGCTGAACCAGGCCAGGTCTGCTGAACGGGAGGGGGCCAGACGCATATGACAGAGGAATTTAGAACATGAGCTGGCAGAGTGGTCTGGTCCCTAGGATAGCCTTGTGTTTTAATAAACAAAGCCTGAGATACAACCCATGGCACTGAGGAGTAGATAAGGGGCATCTCTAGCACAAAGACGCTTACAGTTTAGGCTGCGGATTTTGGGAATCAAACCTACCACTCTTTGGCTGGGTCGAACATCAAAGCCGCTAAACAATCCTGCCAATGGATGTGCATGTGCAAACGCGTACAGAAACACACACACAACCAACCATGTATAAGCATTCTCATTTTTGAACAGAGATGATGCTGTTGTGTGTCTTTATGTGGTGACCAGTGAGAGTGTGAGTCAGCGTCAGCACCATCAATCTCCTGATGTTTACCTCCAGGTGCCGGGAAGGAGAAGAACCGACCGGGGCCAAGACGGGAGGAGGGGCCTGGGTGGTCATGGAAACCACCGTGACTGTGGATCCCTCCAAATGGCGAGAAGTCATCTGAGAGAGAGAGAGAGAGAGCGAGAGAGAGAGAGAGAGAGAGAGAGAGAGAGAGAGAGAGAGAGAGAGAGAGAGAGAGAGAGCGAGAGAGAGAGAGAGAGAGAGAGCGAGAGAGAGAGAGAGAGAAAATATTTAATTAAGATAAGGGACAATGTGAGTAGTATATATACAGTACAAACAATACTATGATAAATGTACCTTTGGCAGTACAATTACCATGCATTGGTCTCTTTTTTCATGCATTACATTTTGCATTACTTATTATTAGGCTGATCTGACGCACCAAAGAAGCCAGCAAAGGGGTCCTGGCTGCCGAAGAACTCCCTGAACACCTCGTCAGGGCTGCGGAATGTGAAGCTGAACCCTGGGAAGTCCGAGGGGAAGTCTGTGGGGGAGCCGGGGGAGCCTGTTGGAGAGAGGCAGGACCACAGAGGGAGACAGAGAGAGAGAGAGAGAGAGAGAGAGAGAGAGAGAGAGAGAGAGAGAGAGAGAGAGAGAGAGAGAGAGAGAGAGAGAGAGAGAGAGAGAGAGAGAGAGAGAGAAAAGAAAGAAAGAGAGAGAGAGAGAGAGAGAGAGAGGTTCAGCGGCAGTGGATGGAGTTGAGAGATGAGTCAGAGGGGGGTGTGAGAGGGACAGGGATGCATGAGGAAGGAGTGGAGGAGTAGAGGAGTAGAGGAGAAAGAGGTGTGAGCAGTTTAGTAAAGAAGGGAGGTGTACAGTTTTTGATTGACAATACAACTATATACATTTTTACAAAACCATTAAATCAACATCAAAAGTTGTACATTGCACATTCTATACAAATTTACGTTTCATGTAATTACATGTATAATACATGTCACAATTGCTTTTGGAAATGATCTTACATTTGCAATAATCGAAATGCCTCATAAACTAATGTATCTAATGCTGTATAATATCTCTAGGGGAATCTAAATAACCCCTGTAAGCTGACCTACCTCTGCGTGGCATCCGGTCATTTCCATAGCTGTCATACGACGCACGTTTACTCTCTGTAAGTCACAAAGAAAACACAAACCAATCACTGACATTCAAATATAACATGAACACACAAAAAATAAAGTCTGGCTAAAGCAAGACGGTGATATTGGTAACCACGGTGACTCATGAATCCAACAGCTGAAGCTGAACTGTAAGGAGAGCTGCTAGGCCAGAGAGACAGATGCGCATGGCATGACTCATACAGTGTCAATACACACAGCGCACACAGCCAGACATAACCACTAGCCACTGTCCCCCTAACTGAAGTTAGTCTCTTGACTCACTAACGAACAAGTGGTCAATTAATAGTCCAACTAACTTCATCAGCCCGGCCCTCGGCCCAGGCCTCGGACCCCAGACAGACACCAGTTGTTAATACCAGTAGATTACTCACAGCCCCTATTCCCCAGGCTGTCCTCCAAGGTCCCCCCCCACCATTGACAACAGTGTAACTAACCTAACCAACCAACCAACCAACCAAGTGTTGGTTCACCCGTTCTTTGATCCATTTACTCAACCATCTCTTCATCCATCTCTTTGGCTCCGATTTCTCAGAGCTGAACAACTAGATCTGCTGCCAGACTCACTGTCAGACAGAACTTCATAGGCTTCAGCGATTTCTTTGAACTTCTTCTCTGCCCCCTCCTTGTTGTCTGGGTTCTTGTCTGGATGCCACCTCAGAGCCTGCTTCCTGTACCTGAGGAGATATAGAGCACAACGGAAGGTAGCCTCGCAACCAACAGCTATTTGAGATCGAATCTATAATTAATAAGAGTTTGTCTTTCAGATTCATTCTTTCAACAGCCAATTCATTTTTAATTTTCATTGTTTACTTTTTAACATAATATCACTGATAAGGGTATTGTTAAATGGAATGACTATGATTTAACATAATGTAAAAGCCACACCACTTACAACGGTAAGTATGCCACACTGCTGACCACTGACCCTGAGCTGAAACTACCTAACCCTAAACTACTGATGTGACACGACCTAACCCCAAACTACCCTTGTGACACTACCTAACCCTAAACGACAGGGATTATTACCACGAAACTAAAAGGTGTGAGACGACCTAACCCCAAACTACCAGTGTTACACTACCTAACTCTTAACTCCAGATTAGTCACTACCTAACTCTTAACCACAGGTGAGCCTATACCCAACCCTCAACTACACGTGAGCCACTACCCAACCCTCAACTACAGGTGAGCCACTAGCTAACCCTGAGGTACGCTGTTGTTGTGCACTCACGCCTTCTTGATGTCCTCCTGGGAGGCGGTTTTAGAAACCCCCAGGACCTCATAGTAGTCCCCCATGTCTTCTGGTCTCTCCTCAGTGATCTAGATCGCCAAACACAGAACTCAGTCACAATAAATAGGTATGGAAATGAAAGAGAAACTACAGAAATCCTATTGTGCAACACATTTGGATATGTTCCAAATATATTATGTTACATATTACGCCGATTATACTTTGAATTAGCCTACTTTGACCCTGGTTTCATATAGATGATGCAATGGCAGTCACTCTAAAGAGTTTCGAAACGGAGGTGACGTCGTTATATTTAAATTAAAAAAACACTGGAAAGATCTCTGACTTTATTTAGTAAATGACGCACCGATCATATCTATACGACCCTACGTCAGAGAGGAATTTATTCATGTTCAAACACAATGACTAAAAAAGGCATTCAAAGTGGACTTCCAGCAACACTTGGTGTCTGAGGAATCGCTCTTCGCCAAAACAGAAACACCAACTGGTTCAGTGGTCCACTGGCACCAGATAAGGGCCAACGGTGAGGATGTAACTGAACCAAAGCAAAGGAAAGTGAAGCCGGGGCTGTGGGTCCCGGGCCTGTGGGACCCGGGGCCAATTGGGTCCCGGTGTTCCCCTAGAGAACAGCCCTGCGATCATATGGAAGGGAGAGGGAGGCCAAACGCACGTGGTATTACTGTATGTTATTTCCAGCTTACTAGAGTACTAGTCTATGCCGTGGCATTTGACAGCTGCTGTAGTGTCAGACACACACACACGCACGCACGCACGCACACACACGCACTAACACACACACACACACACACACACACACACTAAGGGGTGGCGATAGCAATCACTTGCCTTGTATCTTACAACCTAAGTACAGAACCAATAATCCTAACGTGGTTACAAAGGCAAACATGGTCCACGACGGGAACATGTTGTGAGCAGCCACGACTGTACCTTGAAATAGATCAGATGACAGGAGTGTCGTTCAGCAGCAGAATGAATTTGTGATGTGGTCGTAGTGGCTCAGGAATGCGTTTCTCTGCTCTCCAAAACCTTACAAACACAGCATGACGTGCCCCTCAGAACCCGCCAGAAACCTCACCGCTAGGCCCAGGACAGCCCGACACACAGGCCAATGGCTGTCGCGGAATACCTCTTCTCTTACTCCTATGTGGACGGTTCCGCGGAGACCATAAGTTAACAACAGTCCCTCGGTTTCTCCTGCACCCGTGTGTTGGATCAACTGCGCGCTACGTCATTATCAGCTGAGAGCGGGCTGACGAGGGAGGGAGGGAGGGAGGGAGATAGAGAGAGAGAGAGAGAGAGAGAGAGAGAGAGAGAGAGAGAGAGAGAGAGAGAGAGAGAGAGAGAGAGAGAGAGAGAGAGAGAGAGAGAAAGGGGGGGAGAGAGAGATAGAGAGGGAGGGAGAGAGACAGACAGCCAGAGAGAGAGAGAAACGTCACTCAATCTGTTTGTCTGTCTGCGGCATGGACCCGTCTGCGGCCCAAAGACTTCTGGTGCTTTGAAAGGGACTGAACATCGTCGTGTATTCTCAAAAATATATATTTAAGAACCTGAAATAGCGCCTATGTTCTTATTTTGTATTTGAGAAAGAAACAACATACGTTTACTATAAACTAGTAAACTAGTAGAAACTTATACGAAAAGAAAATGTAGATCTTCTAGTACAAAATGGTGAACCACCCAGTGACCGATGCTCCCCTCTGGTGGTTAATGAAAGCTTTTCAATGCAACTACGGCATATGCATGTAAAATACCGTTATGCAAAGTGTATGGAATAGTAATCTTACTAATCATTTATTTTACTATTGCGAAATCTCCCGGAGAAGTTCACTCAGAGTTTCTGGAACTTTTAGATGCTACACGAAGGACATTAGTGCTGTGTAATAACGTGTGTTTTTCGATTAATCAAATTACACATTATAGACTACTTCAACAAGTTGTCAGGGCGGGTTTGTTTTTTGCAACTTATGTTGTTATAGGGATGAATTACATTTGCCTTGCAAACTTGCCATATAAAATATTCTGCACATACCTTCAAAACCCATGTTATGGATGACAAATAATACTTATAATGGGTGTTTTTTTTCTTATTTTTATCAGCTGCATCTAAATGTTGCATTACGTTATTCTCATACATCTACAAAAATGAATCACACAATCAACAGTTGGAGTGACACTTTCGATTGTTTTATTCATAATACTGTTGGCTGAGCTCCACAGGTTATTATGATGTGGTTTACTAGGGTAACAAGAAATATGTTACCATCATTGTAACTTGGAATGTATGATGGCAGAGCACAGAAATCATTGTTAGCCCTTTAATACTCTTCTCCTTCTTCATCTTCTTCTCCCATGCTGTCAGTGCCAACCTCTTCATAATCCTTCTCCAGAGCGGCCATGTCTTCTCTTGCCTCTGAGAACTCTCCTTCCTCCATGCCCTCCCCAACATACCAGTGGACAAAGGCCCTCTTGGCGTACATCAGGTCAAACTTGTGGTCGAGACGAGCCCAGGCTTCAGCAATGGCAGTGGTGTTGCTCAGCATGCACACGGCCCTCTGGACCTTGGCCAGATCTCCTCCTGGAACCACAGTTGGTGGTTGGTAGTTGATGCCAACCTTGAAGCCTGTGGGACACCAGTCCACAAACTGGATGGTTCTCTTGGTCTTGATGGCAGCGATGGCGGAGTTGACGTCTTTAGGGACCACGTCACCTCGGTACAGCAGACAGCAGGCCATGTATTTACCATGGCGAGGATCACATTTCACCATCTGGTTGGCTGGCTCAAAGCAGGCGTTGGTGATGTCTGCAACGGACAGCTGCTCATGGTAGGCCTTCTCCGCGGAGATGACTGGAGCATAGGTGGCCAATGGGAAGTGGATACGAGGGTAGGGCACCAAGTTGGTCTGGAACTCAGTCAGGTCGACGTTCAGGGCACCATCGAAGCGAAGTGAGGCGGTGATTGAGGACACGATCTGACCAATGAGCCTGTTGAGGTTGGTGTAGGATGGGCGTTCGATGTCGAGGTTTCTGCGGCAGATGTCGTAGATAGCTTCATTGTCCACCATGAAGGCACAGTCTGAGTGTTCCAGGGTGGTGTGGGTGGTCAGGATGGAGTTGTAGGGCTCCACTACAGCTGTGGACACCTGGGGCGCTGGGTACACAGCAAATTCAAGTTTGGATTTCTTGCCATAATCGACAGAAAGACGCTCCATCAGCAGGGAGGTGAAGCCAGAGCCGGTGCCTCCACCGAAGGAGTGGAAGATCAGGAAGCCCTGGAGGCCAGTGCACTGATCAGCCTAGAATGAGACACAAATCACAAGGAAAAAAAATAGTGTCAATCAATAACTCCATCAATCAGTAGCAAAATAAGAAAAAGCCCAAAAAACTTACTAGAAATCATTGAAATATCTGAAAACTCATTGGAACGTTGTCCTAGAGGAATCCGAAAAAGGTGAGACATGGGATAAGATGCAATGATGACGGAACTCACCAGTTTGCGAGTCCTGTCCAGCACCAGGTCAATGATCTCCTTGCCGATGGTGTAGTGGCCGCGGGCGTAGTTGTTCGCTGCGTCCTCCTTTCCAGTGATCAGCTGCTCGGGGTGGAAGAGCTGGCGGTAGGTTCCTGTGCGCACCTCATCTGGAAGGGGGAAAGCGCACTCAATTAAACTCAATCATTAATCTAATCCATACGAAAAAAAGACTCTAATGGCTGCTGCCGTTTAGCTACCAACAGACTCTTGGTTTAACGGCACCCTAATGTCTGCACATTTTGGCTGATTGTGTGCCCAGGTGGCCTTACCAATCACGGTGGGCTCCAGGTCCACGAAGATGGCCCTAGGGACATGCTTCCCGGCGCCGGTCTCGCTGAAGAAGGTGTTGAAGGAGTCGTCGCCCCCTCCAAGGGTCTTGTCGCTGGGCATCTGTCCATCGGGCTGGATGCCGTGCTCCAGGCAGTACAGCTCCCAGCAGGCGTTGCCCATCTGGGCGCCGGCTTGGCCAACATGCATAGAAATACACTCACGCTGGGGAGAGAGAGACACTAGTGTCAGGTCTGATGAAATACACTGGTGCCAACATGGGCTTTGCTTTCTGGAAATGTTTGGATTATGGATTATATCGTATAAAAACCCAAATGAAATAAGGTTAAGTAAAAGCAGAGGCTGATCATTTTTCAATGTTGCCAAAAGAACATCTTTGTCTGATGGGATGGCTCCGCCCTTTTCTTTCCAGCCGCATGGTGACTTGGCACAGAAAAACTTGTACTGTACTATCAACGATCCTGAGTTCTACTTTCACTAGCATTTTAAAGGCAAAACCACTTGACTTGGACAATATTAAAACGAGCATTGATTTGTCTAAAATGCATTTATAGCTAAACAGACTGCCCTTGTCTGCAGCTTAAACCCTGCATTGGGGTGAACACCATCGCAAGGGATTTAAACAAAATAATATCGTAAAAATATACTGGCTTTCTTAAAATGACAATTTGATTGAAAAAGCATAGAAATTAGATATGCTGTAAGAGTCTAATCTATTGGGCGGAGCTGCCCTTCCCCTCCATCTCCATCCTGCGTCTCCTCCCTCTCCTCTCCCTTTGCCCCTCTCTCTCCCCCCCCCCCCCCTCCCCAGCGCCCAACCCCTTCTCTCCTCCCCCATCCTGTCCAGCTGCATAGATTCAGTGTAACTGAGATTTCCCTTATCCCCTTCTCTAGCTCTCTCTCCCGTTTTTCTCTAGAAAAATCCCAACAGCTGCAAAATGGCTGCCAACCAAGTCACGCTAGGCCAGGCCCTGACCACTCCTATCCTCTGGTCTGCGCTATCCATTCCCCCCCCCCCCCCCCCACCCACCCACACACACACACACCCAACTGCCAGGATTGTCCACATCCATTCAAATACTAAAGAGAGACATCTTTTCTCAAAGACAAAGACAATGTACGTTTATATCATAACTTGTTTTTAGAATTAGGTTGTCCCATTGTTCAACTGTAAGATGGGACTCGAAGGGACAGTGACAAACAGACTAGTTCAGGAAGTTGGTCATGTGACCAAGATCCTCCAATACTTGGTTGGGACGCAGCTGGCAAGCTGGTTTTGTGCCATCTTTTGTAACAAAGCAACCACACCCTTCTGTCATTACATTTGAAAACGAAACAAAAATGATAGATGAACACATTATCGCAATCACATTTTTAACAACCTCTATGATGTGGCATAATTTAAACAAAACAATCCTTTTTATGTACATATATATAAATGTATATACATACTGTAAAAATATATATGCAGGCCTATTCAATCTAACAATTCGACCACAGGGCCACCGATTTGAAAAGCTCTTCTCCACGATGTCGGAGACGTGTTTGTCCACACCCACGGGCTGAGGGAGCAGAGCTCCAGAACAAAAGACAGCGGGGACAGATCCCACACTACGTCAGCGGTTACTCACCATTTTGTATGCTTGGCTTGGCTTGCCCTTCGACTGACGTTGAGGATTCAGGAAGAAGGCAGAAGTGAGAAGGAAAAGGAGCGTCCGGGTTTATATCGGCAGAGGAGGAGCCAGAGGATGGGGGTGAGGAGGAGCAGGAGGAGGAGGCAGCAGCCAGCCGCAGAGCCCCGCGGCTGGAAGGAGAGGAGGAGCCAGAGGAGAGGGGTGAGGAGGAGTGGGAGGAGGGGGGTGAGGAGGAGCCAGAGGAGGAGGAGGGGGAGGCAGCGGCAAGCCGCAGAGCCCCACGACGGGAGGGAGCAGCGGACTGAACGTGAAGAGGGGGCGGTCCTTCCTAAAGGGGGCGGTCCTCCTTGGTTTGTTCAGGGTAGGGTCGGAGCCAATATGTCCATGGTCGGAGCGCAGTATCCCATTCATTTGAGATGTTGCGCTTTAACACAAGATTATCTCTTATTTAGGATTTATATACATACGCACACATGCATGGATTACTTCGCGATATAGATTGATGGATCGATGTATAGATAGATAGATGGATAAATGGATAGATGGATAGATCGATATGGATGGCTACATGGATAGATAGATAGATAGATAGATAGATAGATAGATAGATAGATAGATAGATAGATAGATAGATAGATAGATAGATAGATAGATAGATAGATAGATAGATATTTATCGCGAAATAATCCATTCCTTTGTGCGTTCACTTTGCTTTATGTTATTCTAAGGAGGGGAAGGCCTATCGCTGTGGATCACAGGCCGAACCTCCACGTCACTCACTGACACAATCGGCCCGGTGCTGTCAACTCCCATTGAAAATAAAAACTCATGAAGTGGTTGCTTTTCCTTATTACTATCAATGCAATTATCGATGGCATGGATGTGTGACTTGTAAAGTCAGGCAGATATTGCGCATGCCTACTATTCCGGCTCGGAAGGGGCCAGTGGACGCTTGCATACATCCTGACTCGGTGCATTTTACCATCCCTGCTCATAATCTCTGAGACATCCTTACATACCCTGTGGCTTCCTGCCTTGGCTTTAAGTGTCATTTTAATGAAGACTGTGTATCCGTTTTCCCGAATGACTTATATTGCATACAAAGCAAGAGACCAGAAGCCACACACACGCACACACACACACACACACACACACACACACCCACCCACCCACCCACACACACACACACACACACACACACACACACACACACACACACACACACACACACACACACACACACACACACACACACACAGTAGTCCTATTCCTAACACGCCTTGGTCGACAGGTCTTTCTCATCCAGGATGAGCACATACGTGACTTCAAACATGATGGGTTGAATAGAATATATATATATATATATATAAATCTATAGAATGGCTACAGCTCAGTCGGCACATGCGTCCACAACTCCAAACACAACTCTTTGTTGCTCAGTGTCCGTATAAGTCGATGATTTAAGGCTCAACAGACAAATAAATACCTTCTGACAGTAATTTTGGATTATTGAGAAGTGGTGTGATAAAGCTTTTATATCGAGCAAAGAGATAATCCAAGGGAGAAACAGTATTCTAGTATGCAAAAGGTTCTTGAAATAGCTTATTTAAATAAATGTGGCATATTATTGGATAATTAACTCTATACAGTGTTTAATAACTGATCAGTTGGCCCTATTTCAGTGGACCAGTCGTGGACAATAGGGTTTATATTGTTGCTGCAGGCAAGTGTGTGACAGAGCATAATAGAAAAACAACTGCAGTCAGCAAGTCAGCCAGTAACCTCGCCCTATATCCCCCCACCCTCTTTGTTTGTCTCTCGCTCACTTAATCTCTTTTTACCCCCTCCCTTCCCCTGGCCGATCCCCTTCTGTCTCTCTGTAGGGTCCGTTACTGGTTGCTCTTCCGGGATACTGGGATGATCTCTTCCCTCCCCTTCTCCATCACTATCTCTCTCCCTCTCCCCCTTATCTCTCTTCGCCTCTCTAAATCTCTGGCTCTGGCTCATGAACAGCTGAATGGTATGTTGAACGTACACAGGAGTCCTTTCATACCGGGCGTTCCATGAGGGGACATGGGGGAGGGGCACCATGGCCGTCTCCTATCGTCTCACAACATATCTCAATATGAACACGTTTGATAATCTATTTCCCATGTATCCTCCAAAAAGAATATAACATGATATTTTTTATGAATTTGTTTCGTATTTAATTTTTTTATTATATGTTAAATGAAAAAGAGATAGCTCTTCACCAATAATATAGAACTTTCAGACAGATTAAGACTTCAACCTCTAAATATGATTTTAATATGATGGATTACTTTAATCTACTGATGCGTCCTCGTCAGTCAACGCTTCAACCCCTTATATTGGCCACCCTCTATTTGTTAGTCATTATTTAATTAGAAGGAATATGTTTAGAAAGACCATTTGAAGAAGTTCAAAACTCATCTCCCTCATCTTCCTCAATGCTGTCAGTGCCAACCTCTTCATAATCCTTCTCCAGAGCGGCCATGTCTTCTCTTGCCTCTGAGAACTCTCCTTCCTCCATGCCCTCCCCAACATACCAGTGGACAAAGGCCCTCTTGGCGTACATTAGGTCAAACTTGTGGTCGAGACGAGCCCAGGCTTCAGCAATGGCAGTGGTGTTGCTCAGCATGCACACGGCCCTCTGGACCTTGGCCAGATCTCCTCCTGGAACCACAGTTGGTGGTTGGTAGTTGATGCCAACCTTGAAGCCTGTGGGACACCAGTCCACAAACTGGATGGTTCTCTTGGTCTTGATGGCAGCAATGGCGGAGTTGACGTCTTTAGGCACCACGTCACCTCGGTACAGCAGACAGCAGGCCATGTATTTACCATGGCGAGGATCACATTTCACCATCTGGTTGGCTGGCTCAAAGCAGGCGTTGGTGATCTCTGACACAGAGAGCTGCTCGTGGTAGGCCTTCTCCGAGGAGATGACTGGAGCATAGGTGGCCAATGGGAAGTGGATACGAGGGTAGGGCACCAAGTTGGTCTGGAACTCAGTCAGGTCGACGTTCAGGGCTCCATCGAAGCGAAGTGAGGCGGTGATTGAGGACACGATCTGACCAATGAGCCTGTTGAGGTTGGTGTAGGATGGACGTTCAATGTCGAGGTTCCTGCGGCAGATGTCAAAGATGGCTTCATTGTCCACCATGAAGGCACAGTCCGAGTGTTCCAGGGTGGTGTGGGTGGTCAGGATGGAGTTGTAGGGCTCCACTACAGCTGTGGACACCTGGGGCGCTGGGTAGATGGCAAACTCAAGCTTGGATTTCTTTCCGTAATCAACAGAAAGACGCTCCATCAGCAGGGAAGTGAAGCCAGAGCCGGTGCCTCCACCGAAGGAGTGGAAGATCAGGAAGCCCTGGAGGCCAGTGCACTGATCAGCCTATGACATGAAAGTCATAGTAGAATTAGCACAACTGCAATTATAGAAAAAACATGCACATTATGTAAAATGTGGCCAACTGAAAAGCTCCCAGTAGCAGATCTAACTGGCGTTTGATCTTGTTGGTCATCATTAGGAGGAGGCTCACCAGTTTGCGAGTCCTGTCCAGCACAATATCAATGATCTCCTTGCCGATGGTGTAGTGGCCGCGGGCGTAGTTGTTAGCTGCGTCCTCTTTCCCAGTGATAAGCTGCTCAGGATGGAAGAGCTGGCGGTAGGTTCCTGTACGCACCTCATCTACAGAGACATTGTTTTGGTAGGCTATACAAATCTGTGTCTGCGCATTGAACACCAACAAATCTAGTTTACTGCAAATGGCAAACCTGTTTTTCTTATTTTTTAAAGTTCGTACACAATTGTTAAACTAGATTACTGAAAAGTCTCAACCCAGGTGCAATACTGATTAATGCAAAAATGGGAACAGTAATTGTATGTGCAGGTGTGCTAGACAGTTGACGAGCAGCAATGTGTGACTCACCAATCACGGTGGGCTCCAGGTCCACAAAGATGGCCCTAGGGACGTGCTTCCCGGCCGCCGTCTCGCTGAAGAAGGTGTTGAAGGAGTCATCTGCTGAACCGATGGTCTTGCCGCTGGGAACCTGGCCGTCGGGCTGGATGCCGTGCTCCAGGCAGTACAGCTCCCAGCAGGCATTGCCGATTTGTGTCCCAGCTTGGCCCACATGGATGGATATGCACTCACGCTGCAGGGAGGGAGGGGAATAGCTCAGGTCTGCTGTTTGACCAGGGATATCCCCAATTTGAACATTAAAAAAAAGTAATGCGACGAACGGAGTACCCTTTCAGGTTTATACATATGCAAGTATTGATACCATTGAAATGTATCTGTACGCTTAAAATCGAATTCAAAAGGATAAACAAAACTGTAATCACTATCGTATGTAGATTGGATAGGCCTTGAGATAATAAATGATCATGGTTATTAAATGTTTGATTGGCATACAATAGTTGCACACAGCTGCACACAGTAAGAAAGCTAGTAAGTACAGAGGCAGTAAGTATGAAGGCTGATTTCAGTAACCTACCATGATTTCTGTGTGTAGTATATGTTTCTCTTCTGTCCGATGTCCAGGTATCGGTGGGAAGATGTGTGTCAGCCAGCGGTTAGACCCAGCCTTTATATATGCTCGGTGTGAACAGTTACCCGATCCCAGAGGTAATCAGATATAATCAGAGCACACATACACCAGACAATGATCACACCCACTCCTTGGTACACACAGTGGGAAACCAGGTCACCACCCCACTTATTGTGTGTGGGTGCGTGTGTGTGTGTGTGCATGCAATTGTGTGTATGCTTGGGATTGTGTGCATGTGTGCAATTGCTTGAGTTTGTGTTTCGTTTGTGCATCTGTGAACCTGAGGTTTTCAAAAGAATAACTTCAGAGCCTTTGGTGAGAGGAGACTGTAAACCAATGTGCTTGTTTCTGATTGGCTGAAATGCTTTATTAAGTAATAAGTAATAATTAGAGCAAAGGATGGATATCTTGCGTTAGGTATGGGAAATGTATACGTTTTTGAAAGAAATATATCAACTGAAAAGTCTGAAGATAAAGGCCTCATTTAATCATCAAATATATGACATATGATTTAATGGAACCATATATATTACGATATGTATAATACTCATTACAAGGGACCAACCCTGCATGTTGAAATTAGCAAGATTAATTTGATGCAACACTTCTTTGTGAGGGTAACATTGTCAAATACTGTTATTACATAGTACTGTCTCGATATTACATATTAACGACTAGCACAAAATGTCACATAGAACATGGTATTAATCCACAGTAAGTCATGTTGCTAAAGAGGTCTTAGCTGTTTTGAAGCTTCCAACTGGATCCTACTGGTTCCACTAGATAAAAGTGCATTGTTTGCCAAACATTGAACTTTCTTCTTCCCCACATGCATATCCTTAAAGTGACAGATGTGTCTTTAGAAATCAGTACAAAGTGTTGCATATGGGACAGGATCCTGCCAGTCTATTGGTCTGCTGCCCCTTGGAGAATATAGAAACCAAATACAGGTGAATCCATTTAAAGGTGTCTGCTCTCTGAAAGGTGAAAACACAATGCACTCCTGATTTGCCTACTAGCATGGTCTCATTATGAGGAACATAAAAGTCCACCACAGAAACCCTGTTTTCAATGGCAGCCCAGAAAAGGCGTTGTCACCGACGACTCGCCCCGAGCAAGCTTGATCTTTGCAGGGCTGGCTTTAATGTGTGTTAATTTCATACGGATGCACGTTCCTCTGTTCACACACCGTTTGAACTCCTACCTCTGATATACACACACATCTAAATGCAAAAAATGTGGAGGAAGGGAGGGTAGCAATGATGGAATCAAAGGTGAACAAATAACATTGTTTTCGGCTTATTGTATGTTCTTGCTGTGGCAGAATTGCGAGAGCTTCACTTCAGCACGTTGAAAACCAGTCTGACAACTTTAGAAGAACCATGAATTCTCCCTTGGGCTTTCTCTAAGCTGTTTCATTAGTGAATGTTTCACTCATGGTAACTCATGAATTCTAATTAAACTGTATTTATTTTTGTTGCATTGTTTACTTCTCAGTCCCTTTCCTCCAGTAGTGTAAAAAGTGACACTCACTAAAAATGTTTAGAAATGTATTAATGGCAACCTAGGAAGTTAGTAGAACTAAGCAGTGTGACCTGAGTTAACTTACTACCTATTAAACTCCTACCCGTCTCCTATTACACTGCTACTTATTACAGAACGTTTCTGTCCTAGAGCTGAACACAGACCTTGATACTGATACAGAATATGCAAATATGCAGGCGGCTGTGGTTGACTCTACCCAATTTCAGCATTTCTAAGTGTATTATGTAGCCTTATTGTTATTCCAGGATTTTACAGGATTGCACCTTTTATGACACTATCTGTTGCCTTTTAAAACTATAAAGCAATAGCATCCATTAGAACCATCTGTAAAACACGGTATTTGAGGTATTGATTGTAAATAAATCAATGATATTTTTCTTGACCAGATGATTGCTGTATAACAGGGATCACGAAAGAGCCAAAAGCACAGCCACTGCAAAATAACAATAAAAACAGTGCATATAGGAGCAGAAGAACGGGCCTGAGTCACGGCAGTGTCTGTGCATGCGTATTAGTCCTACTACCACTTCCTCTTCAAACACTACTCAGATTTTATTACCACACACACACACTGAGCAAACCGTGCCCTCTTGTTTATGTTTTGCTTGCTGTGTGTAACAGGAGTTACTGTTTGAACAATTGGCCTATATCCCTCTCCTGAAAGTCTTTAGTGATACAAGTTGCCTGTATATATGCCTAAGAACAGAGAATGAGTGACTACCAAATTACTTTGGTGAACAATTGTTACTGTGGCAGTGTTAACCGAAATACCACGGAGGCTGGAAAGCCCCCACTCCTCATGGATTAATCAAAAGACGTGTTTGTTGTCTTTGAGTTACAAACAGCTCATTGTGTGCACTGTGCAGCTACTAGGCTTCTCTTACGCATGGAGAGAGGAATACTAGGACTAAACCACAGTTATGTCTTGATTAGCCTCAACAAAGCACCACTGCACTCTAAATGGGTTTAGTATTATATATGGTGTGTTGAACAAGCGTTGAGAGAGAAAACTCACTTGCTCGAGTGGATAAATGCTCAGATGGGGATTTGAGTATCCCAAATACATCTCCTTTTTTTAGGTATAGTTATTTTCAATAACTAGCTAATATACAGAACTGATAAAGCTAGATCATATGGAGAAAATCCATATCAATAGGGAGAGAAATATACTTCCCTATCTCTTTAATGGAGAGGTTCTAGAAATGACTGAAGACTGGAGGAGATGGAAAAGCAGTGCAGTGCCGACCCCACACCCTGACCAACGGAAGTCTTCCGTTGGAATCCTTAGATGACGTCACGTCATTTTTTTATGCAGTCTTTTGGGATGGTCAGATTGCTCCTGCTCACTTGCATCCACTGTGTTTACCTTCTCTTTCAGCTCCATTCTCTGAGGATTTTTACGTCCCCATGAAGGACAGAAGGCAGGATGTGTGTCCGAGGAAAAGACGATGAGCACACAGCAAGACATAACAACACTATCGATGTTTGACTTCATTAACACTTCAATCATTGTCAATATGTCCATTGCTTATTTGCTTGCTGATTTTTTGAGTCTGAAGAAATGAGTTAAGCCTAAAACACATCTTTACCTCTTGTAGGGTCATGCCATGTCTTATCTGGTGCATGGCAATCAAATATAACTTTCAAGACTGCCTTAAATCACTGTGAATTTCACAATCTTTGGAGCACTGTTATATTGGAATATAATCTGATAGAATTTGTGTTTATTGAAAAGGTCTGGATGGACTTGGAAATGAGTGAGCAGAGCAGTCAGAATATGCATGAGAGTATACAATGCTTGATTTCTGATTGTACTTATGGTCAGGCCAGTATGTGCAATCTATAAGGACACCATTGTCAGCCTCATTCCACACATTTAGTTGTATAGGCGCTTGTTCAGTCACTGATTCAGCTCGGCCGGGAACGGCTTCAAGGGACAAGGCTTTTATATGTTATGGAACTGTTACTGTAATAAAAGGTGAAATAAGGCCACTTCAATAATTAGTCACTTCAGTAGTCTAAATGATCCATTGCCCAGTAAGTCACACACCTAATAAGTACGATCTTAGTAAAGGCTTACTATCAATACAGATCAATATAATAGCGTTCGTAGCCAAGTAACCTGAAAACCCATACCAACTCACCACTACGTTGATATGCTAAGCAAAAATATATATATGGGTATTTTGGTACAGATGAAGCATGCTTATGTGCCATTACATCCCTAGTCTTGTAAGTTACTTACTTTACTAATTTTAGCCTCACATAAAGTGGGTTATTATTCCAGTCATCCCCTAGGGCTAACATTGAGGGCTAACATCCCCTCAAAATTGAGATGCTCGATGGGCACACTCAAAGAAACTGAGAACGCTCCAGTTGCAACTTGCTCCCACAATACCTTGCGAGAAAATGGAAAATCAAGAAAAATCCTAGGCAAGATGACAGGCGAAAAGATGCGACAGGATTGAAAACCACAAATGTAAGTGTTTTCTATGTTAATAATAAGGCCGGGCTCCACAGCAGCCCGGGCGCGGAGCCTGCAGCCCGGCCGGGGCTCTGAAGCCCAGCCGTGGACCGCGGTCGGGCGGCCCGCGGTCGGGGAGCTGCCGGGCTCATGAGTCATGTTGTATGATATCCATATGTTCCATGTTCTAGGGACTCCAGGTTGAAGATATGCTTTATTACCCTTCAAAGTAATGCAATAATTCGTTTTAAAAATGCTTATTAGAATGGTGGATCAATGTGATGTCACTTCTTTTTATAAACCAGTGTATTTTTTCATTAATATTGGTATCTATCTATCTATCTATCTATCTATCTATCTATCTATCTATCTATCTATCTATCTATCTATCTATCTATCTATCTATCTATCTATCTATCTATTTACCTGTTATTATATATTGTACATAACATGTGGCCATCTAACCCAGTTCTACCATATAATTCCTTCTTATTTGTTATTTGTTATGTTTTCTTTCAGGAGATCATTGAGGCCGCTGCCATCACAGAGCCCATCCCTCCACCACTTCAAGCACCTCTTTTGCATTGGTAGCCCTAAAACTCCCAGGAAGACAGAAAGATTAACCATCCACCGACCAAGTTATTGATAAAATGTGATGGTTAATGCCTTTTTGTAATGCGCAAAATTAGTTCCATTATATCACTGGTTCTTGTTTGTATGATATTTATTAGGTGTGTGCATCTCTCCTTTATAGGACGATCCGATGGGCATCTAGATACGTGTGCTATGATATGATTCAGGGACGATACATTTTAATATGGAACGATTCAATGCAATTCGATTTAATGTTCTAACGGTCCGGTGCGATTTGATGAGATCTGAATCAATCTGATGGATACAGTTAATATTAATTAGCTGTAACGTTAACGCATACATTTTCTATTAATTAAAATAAGCCTTCTATAAAAGAGACATTGCCTACTTTCGAATATATATATATGGTATAGGGACCATGGAATCTTAGGTTTTTATATTTATTTCTTTATGTAAATAAAGTGTTTCCTCTTTAAAGTGTTCTTGTTCTTAACCGATTCTTATCTAATACCACCTTTAACATGTAGCTAAATGACATTCAAAATAAATGGTATATTACGAGGGACAGATTGTAGTATTAAAAAATCCTTTATTTAAACATGGCAATTACAAAATACATAATATAAATACCATTTCAGGTTAAACATCTTTACAATGGAGCTTGCTCGTTGCCCGAGACAATGGCAGCCAGTCTGTCCCTTGTAGCATTACCAGGTGTCTGGTTATCTGCTAGGGGGTCACGGGGAGGTTGGGAGTCATGCTAGTGATGACGTCACAGGGTAGGGTTGACCCATTTGGTAGGGGAAGAAGGGTAGGGGTAGGGGATCGGCTTAAAAGTTAGGGTTAGGGTTAGGGGTAGGGTTGAGCAATGAGCAATGAATTCGGATTCAGCCTTAGTCTTCACATGGCAAAGCTGGAATTTACTTTGTTTGTGTTGTACTCGACTTGATCTAGCGTTGTGTCATGAAACATACGAGTTAAACATGGTATGCCGCAGTACCCTGGTAGAACCAGACTGCTAGGTTCAGCACAGTGCCCCATGAGCGCCCTCCCCCATAAGAAAATAATATTCTAATTCCAATGATTACTTTTCCTCGCACAATGCCACCATTACACCTGCTTAGGGGTAACTAAAACTAAAAGTAGTTTGTGTTGTGGACCTGTTTTGATTTAGTCATGCAAACCCCACCCTAGTTAACAATGACTTTGTCACTAAACTGTGTTATAACTTACACAAAGCTGGTGCAACCGCCCCCGGGCCGACCAAGGGAGGGACCAATCAGAGGACTCTGTGGTTCTAGGCGGCGGGTTACATTTGATGAAGCAAGGTGCCTTGCACTCTCTGCTCATTACGATTTTTCATATAATTGCCTGATGAGTTTTATCTAGCAACCGCATACACAATTTATATAACATAACATATGAAAACGTAACATTATAAATGTTTAAACTTGACTGGTGAACCATCATCAAGAATAGTGTGAATTTATATTTTTCTCTTGCATGCTCTTGAATAGGTCTAGTGCCAGGGTCATTCTCATTAGCACCACTATCACACTCACACCTGGTGGTGAAGTGGCGCCCTTTAATAGGAACTCAAGTAGGTTGTGTCTCCAATAAGTGAATTCACTGTGCTGCATCATACAGCTCTGCTATCACTTCCAGCACTGCTTAAATGACAATAACACTAAAATCAATTCTTCCGGGGTATGTATCCTTCGGTGACTTCACGTCAAGGCTCGGTCCCACCAACAGCCTGGTCTCCTTTCTGACACTGCGTGGCCATGCCCCGCCTCCTCTCTAGTAGGTGCTTTTGGGAGTTTACCACTTTGTCGATGGAAGTCCTCAAAACCAGAGCCATTCAGAAAGAGAGCCGCGACTTCTCCGTCCGCTACATTTTTCACTTTTAAAAGGCAAGACGTTTAATGATCAGATTGTATATTTTCAGCAGATCTGAATCAAATGAACATAAAGCATGTGCGTTTATTATCCCCATTAATGAGTCGATTTGGGGAACGTTAACAGGAAACAGATTAGGCTAACGTGAGAATACTAGATCATGTAAGCAACACGTTAACCACGAACAGCTATTATTTTTAAATTCCTTGAAATTAGTATTATCACTTTTATAATAAAACGTTACACAATAAAGACAAGGGCTATGTTTATAGTACATCACTATTCATATGGATTTAGACTATAAGAACGTTTTATTACTGTATTATATAAGTAATCTTGTTATTGTGTATTAGTATCCTACAGCAGTGGGTGCTGAGCGGTGGAGCGGTACTGAGTGGACCATGGAGAGATGAAAACATAATGTATGTTTAAAATAAGCCATTTGTATTATAAAACACGGTCTTGGCTGGGTGCTGCAGGTTGGCATGTGGAGGAACAGTGATATTGCCTGGCTGCTGGGAGGTGGTGTGTGGAGGAGCAGTGATGTTGCCTGGCTGCTGGGAGGTGGTGTGTGGAGGAGCAGTGATGTTGCCTGGCTGCTGGGAGGTGGTGTGTGGAGGAGCAGTGATGTTGCCTGGCTGCTGGGAGGTGGTGTGTGGAGGAGCTGTGATTTTGCCTGGCTGCTGGTGTGTGGAGGAGCAGTGATATTGCCTGGATGCTGGGAGGTGGTGTGTGGAGGAGCAGTGATGTTGCCTGGCTGCTGGGAGGTGGTGTGTGGAGGAGCAGTGATGTTGCCTGGCTGCTGGGAGGTGGTGTGTGGAGGAGCAGTGATGTTGCCTGGCTGCTGGTGTGTGGAGGAGCAGTGATGTTGGCTGGGTGCTGCGTAGCAGCAATGGTTAGTCCAAAGCACTTGCCGGATGTTGAAGCTTGGCTACTGATGTTCATTTTCATATTTTTGGATTGGCTCTTGCTTCCAAGATGCCCATCTTTTAAGTGTTGTTTTGTCTTTCATTTCATATTTATTTTGCCCTAATTTCTTAACCTCAGCCGTATTTATCTTTGAAAGATTTTTCTTGGACTCCACAGAATGATAGAAGCCTGCTGGAGAGGGACTGATCTTCTCTCGCAGGACAACCACTGCATTGGGGAGCTCTATGAGGGAGGAACCACTTTTGGTCCAAAATAGTTCCTCAATTTGGTAAATAAATTCATAGGCTTCGTGGGATAGATTAGAAAGAGCACCAGCCTTGAACTATTTTAAGTTCACTAATATATTTCTGAAGCAGCACTTTGTGCTCTGTTGCAATTTAGTTGTTGAGACATGATTTTTGTATTTAGATACACAAATCAGTTTTGTCATCTTTTTTCAAGCATTTCCCTTTTCTTTTTAATAAATCAAATATCAAGCATCCCAAATCCCTGTGATTTAATGTATCCTATTGAAAAGCAGTTTTCTGCACATGTTAAAGAGAGATTTCTTCACTTGCAAGTGGAAACAAATGTCATAAATATGTCATATTGGATTATATAATTTGTATAATTGTATAAATTATCACCTGCAGGGTGCATAAAAATTGTTTCGAGAAAGATAAATTGAATCGAACATATTTAGAAATAAAACAATTCCAAACAATAATGAGCAACATGCGCTATAACCAAAGATATATAAAGTATTTCAACGAGGCAGGTGGCTGTTCACCCTAATACTCAAATATTAGCATTTTTTTCTTAAACAAACAAAAACATATTGACATTAAAACATAAACGGCTCAGGGTGCTAAATATTGTTAATAATTCCTATGGTATCCAATACAAAGTGAATGGGGGTGTGGCCAAGTGGGCCCGGCCCGGACCGCGGCGCCACGGTTTGCATCCTGCTTTAAGGCTCGGCCCTAAAAAAAGGCTGCTCTCCATTTTTGACACAGCGTGGCAACGCCCCGCACTCCCTCCAGTGGCTGCTTGTGGGAGTTCACCACTTTGTCATGGAAGCGTTCAAAACCAGGAAATCACCTTCAACGTCCGGCAACCCCTGAAGTGAACAGCCCTAAAGTGTTTTCGACTAACCACTGCTCCTACAACTCAAAGTGTAGGGATCCGAACACTGAGATAACATAAAAATGTTTTGGATTCAGTCGCTCTTTAACAGGATTGCACAGTGAACGATTTACCGTGTGTTGTGCAGGCTGGATCTGGATTGTCACAGGGACACTGCATAGACACTGATCATTCCCACACACCTTTTGTCCCAACACATTTTTTTAAGGTTTTCTAATGCATCCAAGTTCCATTTAAATTCGTGTTGTATCCTAGCAGTCTGCTTTAAAAATATGGAAACATTTTATTGCCATTATAAATATTGATTCTCTGGACTCCAATGAGGTTGTAACTCTATATTACAACCCTAAATAATCGGCTAATAATAAAACGAATATAATGCATGTGTGCAACTGTTTCATACACACCATTCAGAATGCAAACACACAATTTTTTTTAATCTTGATCCAGATTTGCATGTTGAAATGAGTCTCACTAAAACATGATGTCACCACACTGAGCGGCGCCACAAGATGGCGCTTGGTTTTCTTTATTTATTCATTTATTAGTATCTATCCCAATTAAATACAAATACATGTTTGTATTAAATTATAGATTATATGGAACATAATAATGTACATACAATTAAATTGCACACATATGTGCAAGAAATGTAGCCTAATTTGCCTTTATTCTAGATTTGCATGCAATTTGTTATGTACAATAAAACCTCGGCCCAAATTAGGATAGAAGTCTTGAAGTGTTAATATTAATCTATATAACCGTATCCACACTTTCAAGGAACCCTTTCAAAGATTGATAAGAACTGATTCATTTGAGCGATTCGATTCGTTTTTTCAGGAAGAGGAGATAACAACCCGCCGTCGGTAAGAGTCTCCACCTAGTGGACGTTTTCTCAACTACTTACATTGACCACCAGCGGAGATGTGAGTGTGAGTTCTTCAGCATTAAGCTGCCGTTAAACAAATTACTTACAAATTAACCATCACCTTTCAACTGCAACACAAATTATGAATATTCTTTACAGCAGTATGTCAGCAACCTGAAATTCGAAAGTTACACCACAGACAAGATAAGGATAACCTGCCCACAGTGAATCCTCCCACCGTTCTGTTAGAGAATACATCACAGTTTCCCTGCTGGCTTCACTAGCGAAGTAAAGTATGGCGTTTCTATTAGACAAAGGTTCATTGTGGCTATACTTAACACGAGGCATATAGCCCTGTTCACAGTGGTGTCATAGGACAATGCACGCTCATACTGACACATAATTATAATGTAGGATAGGTGTTGCTCATACTGACCCCTAATAATAATGTAATTGCAATAAATGACAATATACCTTGATACATAAAAGTACCTGTCTGTCTGATACTTTAATGCATCCATTGCAGATAGTTAATATTTTTTATCTTCACTGGAAGTCACTAGTGAAATTGCGATAAACTTGCAGATATTGCAACTCTATGGACTGCTTGGGTCATCCTCTCTGTAAAGGAATGCTATTTGTTTCACAAAAATCAACGTTTGGTATGTGAGCACCATTCTGACGTATATAGCCAGCGTACCGATTACACGTTCTGGGAAGTGTGTGTGTTTAGGTGTGTGTATGTATGTGTGTGTGTGTCTGTTTGTGTGTGAAGAACTGTATTTGTTGACATTTGATATGTTTCAAAGTATTTAGTTTTTGGACTTGGAGAGCAACAAAGGACGCAAGAACTCCTTTAGATTCTTCTTAGTATTGCAATTCTCTTGTATCTTCCCAGTTGAACGGTAAACAGGTAAGCAAGGTTCTTCTTCCCGTAGTTGTCTTCTGGTCTGGCATTCCACACAGTCCCTGACCTCCTTACGAAGCCTGTGCCACACAAACTTTGCTGCCAACAACCACTGTGAGGGCTTACTACCTGGGTGTGAGAGGCTGTGGAGCACATCGTCGTCTCCAACTCACGGTAACAATGGGGTGTGGCTGATCGGTGGTAATGCCACACAGGTGCGAGATTGTTAGTGGCGTCAAACTGGACGTCAGACAGCTGCAGACTCGTGATGGCTGTCCTGTAGGCCTGGTCAGCGTCCATCTTGGCGTAGTCAATGTCCAAATGCAAATTAGTTGACGGCAGCTCGGAAGAGGCACTCCGAGATGTTAAGCGAGGTGCCTCGGCTGGCAACGGACCAAGGCTCAGTGACCTTGGCCATGGCAGACATAAGGGGCTTGTGGTCGACAAACGCTGTGAATGGACGGGCCTCCATCAGGAAACGGAAATCACGTACAGCAAGGTAGAGTTCAAGGAGATCGCAGTCAAAAGCACTGTATATCCGGACTTCCAGTTAGCATGTAAACAAGGAGGACGTGTTGTGCGGGGCTCCCGGGCATTCTTCGATATTTGATTTAAACTAGCACCACACACAACGCAAAATACTTATTTTGCTTGGGTATAACGAACCCTGACTGTTTGGTGTTGATGGGCCGCAGCAGGCAGAAGGAGAATGGGCAGAATTCAACCGAGAAAGAGGCAGCCACGATGTCCGACTGTCATAGCGGCGGCGATGACCTGCCGCCGGATCTTGACAGCTCCGTGCTGTTCTGTTATCCGACCTGACAACAACCGTTACTGCAACCATGAAAATGGTAGTGAGTGAAGCTTTGAAGCCCATTTCTGCTGCCCAAGAGGCTATTAAGTCAACCGCTGTCTCGCTCAACCTGAAGATAACTGGCATGGAGACAGCCATCTCTGACGACAGTGATCAAATCGTTGCCCTCGAGGATACATGTGCTCATTTGCAATCTGAAAATGCACAACTGATGGCTAACACCGAGGATTTGGAATCACGGTCACGTCACAATAATCTACGCATGATTGGAATCCTGGAGAAGGTAGAGGGGGCAGACCCAATCAAGTTTATGGCTACTTTTCTTATTGAGGTCCTTGGCGCCGGCTTCTGTTCCTCACCCGCCCCCCCCCCCTCATTGTCCGATTCCACTACTTCAGCAATAAGGAGCACGTTCTGAGACGAGAGAGGGATGCGCAGCAGCTCAACTACCATGGACAGAATTTGTACTTTTTTCACGACATGACCACCAACATCGCAAAGAAGAGAGCTTATTTTGCTGGTGTGAAGCGCTTTCTCTACCAGATGCAAGTCAAATTCTCCCTCCTGTTCCTGGCCCGTCTACGCAAGGAGCATCACAAGAAGAGTTTTTTTGAATGCCTAAAAGAAGCCCAGGCATTTTACGATTCCCACTTTTCTGCCCGCTGAGGATTTTCACTAGAATATTTTCCTTTAGGGTCGCATTTCCCATTTAGCCCCGTTTATCTTTGCATACACAGATAGCACCACACTACAAACAACCACACAACACAGTTTAATCCACAGTTTACCATACATTCATTTGTCCGTCAAAACACAACGCTCACAATTCAAGTACCCTTCTTTCTGTCCGTCCGGCAAACTGGTCCATGGGGAACGCGTGCCGCATTGGAACCAGGGCTTTATTTTCTGTTCCGGGACAGTTCATTTGGTTTGCTAATATATGGGGTGGTGAGGTAGCGTTTGTGCTTCTGAGTGTCGTTGTTATGGTTGGTGTGAGTTATGTCAATGAGTTGACAATGTGTTGTGTGTGTATATATTTTTGTATGCATCATTTAAGGAAGATACAATGTTAGGGCTATTTTTCAGTGGCGTTTTGATGATTGATCATGGGTGTATTGATGTGTCACCTATCCCAGTGGGCTCTTCCAATTGGCCTCTGATTGGTAGGCCTATTTAATGGAAAGACTCAGTGAGGAAAGAAAAGGCGGGCATTTGAGATGCAACTGCTTGAGAGGCTGTATTCTTTTGTTTGCCTTTTGCATGTTTTATAATATAAGTATAAATAAACTGACAGCATTTTCCTTAAACTCTCTGAGCCTCCTCCTGCTTTCTAAAAGTTCACTCCTTGGGTGCGTCCCGTCCCGCATGTGAGTTGGGGGTTCAATACCTCTTTCACAGATATATTCTGATAAACCAGACTGACTGTTTTTAAGTTGAACATTGATAGTTTTTCCCAGCTGAGGTGAAATTCCCCATGCTCGGATTGTCCCATTGCATTAAACATTCCCGGGAGTATGTCCTTACCGCCTCACATTGCTGGTTATGTTCGCCTTGGACATAATAAATCCATCAAGTCCAAAAGATGACAGCGTAAAGTATGTCCTTGGCGACTGCTTGAATGAACAATCATATTTAATCCATTTCCATCAACGATTGAATAAAAATAGGGAACTTACTGTACATCTAACAAACAAAACAAAACAAAACGCGGACAAACAAACACCTGCCACCGGTCACTACAGGATGAGTAGTGCCCCCTTCACACCGGCAGGATCTTCTGTTCATGGATACTTTGCATCCCAGTGCGAAGATGTTGTGTGAGAGTCTTCATGGACATTATTTCAAGCTCCCATTCTTCAGCCAGTGTCATTTATTTTCCTTCTGGTTGGCAGTTTCCACAGCGACATCCTTCACACTTTCAATGCTGTCCCATCCCCACCACTCCAGGAACTCACGGTTTGCAGCAGCTGTAACCGTTCCTTTGGCACTGTACTTTCGCTGCATACGGGCTGCTTCAGTACTTGGGCTCCCAACTATCTCCTCATACTTTACTGCAGCAGTTCTCATGGAGCGGACTCATGTGCTGCCACCTCTATCTCCTCAAACAGGTCGGGGTGTGCTCCGCCCACTGTCTTTACCAATGGACTCTCCCACAAGGCGAGGTCCCAAACAACTTTACCTCTTTGTGGAGCAAGTCTTCCCTCACAGTGGCTGATGAGAAGATCAATCTTTTCCGGCCTCCTTAATTCCCCTAGCTTTACTTCTGGGAAGAACTTCTGTAACTTTTCAGGCTTGACAACTTTGATCCTCTTCTCCAGTTGAGTCAGGTGCACTTCATGTGCATCCAGGTGAGTACTCTCCACAGATAACTTCTCCGCCCGACTGCAGGCCTTCTCTCCTTCAATGATTGCAGTTGTGATAGCATATTGGCCATATCTGGACCACAGGTTTGTTTGGAAAATTCTTATCACCTCTCCAAACCTTGCATCTGCTTCGTGAGTGGTTCTCTCAACGTCTAGCTCCTCCTTCTCGAGAACCGCGTCTTCCTCTTCTGACTTTTGAAACTCAGCCAAAAGCCCTGTCTTGCAATCATCATTCGCTTCAAGAATGATTTTCTGGCAGTATGAGAGCTTGACGAACTCCTCCCTCAGCTCTGCTTCCACCATGCTGTCTGCCCCTTTGCTGAGGAAGTTGGCCTGTCTGGTGACGGTGCTTTTCGCAGCAGTTCTCTCCTTCTTGAGCTGCCTCACCATCTTTCCCAAGACATCTTCCGCCATCTTGACCTCACAAACCAGCACAGCTCTCTTTTCCTACGTCAACAGCTTTTCCTGGACTTCCAAGTCCTTTTATTCTCTTCTTTAAGCTGCTCCGCTGGTTTTCAACTGTCAAGTTATCTGGGTTTCGTTTTCATTTTTGCTTGCCCAACTTGAAATGGCATGGATAAGACAAGGGCCGCAGGACAGCTCAAATCCTTTTCCTTGTTTTTATTGAACATGAAATGTTCGAAACAAGCATTTCGGATTAGGATTAGGTTGAAAACCTATTGATACAAAGAGAAAAATGAAATCAAGTTAGTTCTCCAAATAAATGGAAAATGCGTAATCAAATCCAAATATATCAGTTAGTTATCATCATAAACAAAATTATCTAAATGTGACCTCTGTCTTCACAGTACATCAAGTTGGTATTTATCAAATCAACAAAAGTGAAGTGATCAGTGTGGTCTGCTAAAAATGACTGAAATGCCTTTTTCTTGTCTCTAAGGGTGGCCGGCAGAGTCATTATCAGCAACAAGTTTTTCGCAATAGCTAGAGTTTTGCTAGCTACACAAAGTTTAGCCCAGAAAAGTATACCTGCCAAATCTGTACCTATTAGATAAATACTATAGTAAGGTTTTGAAGGAGTATAGATCTGATGTGGTCATCCTTTTCGTCCATTGTCCCAAATAGGCCAAAGAGTAAATGGGTCAGTGACAAATAAGGTTTGGCATGATGACCATTTCAAAAATATGTTTCAAACCTATTAAAACAACATGCCCAAGGAACGTTAGAATTAGAATGTATATTTTGCATTTCTGTTGGTTTCATAGTATTTGACATGACATTTTTACCATTTTTAACCAAATACAGAACTAATGGCCCTTTATATTGTCAAATGGTGTAACCATAAATAAATGACAAATATTCAATATTTCACCCTCCTAGATTCTATGTAAGTGTACTCATGAAAACAAGTAATACATTTTTAAATATCACATGAAATAGTTTTTATTATAATTACTTTTAGATTTAGATTATATGGACTTTTTGTTGTACTGAGCAGGACAGTGTTGTAAACATTAATGTTTTCTGCCTATTCCTTGACCAGTTGGGTAAAAATGGTTTAAAAACACATTGTTATAGTGTAGTAGAATGCTGAAGTCTCATCCATATTAACTTTTTTGTACAATATGAGATTTTTGTGAAAAATAGTGGTTACCCCACTTGACATAAATCGGTTACCCCAAATGACCATATTGCTTATACAGCCAAAGAATAAGTAACAGACACAGAAAAAAACAAATAAATAGTCATCAAGGTAAAATTAATTAATGTTTTAATATGTTCTCATATTATTTTTCATATTATATTAATTTACCAAAACAATGAACAAACAGTGATGAATGAACAGTGAACAGTGATGAATGAACAGCAGACAATGAACAAACAGTGTGCGAGTGTGTGTGTGTGTGTGTGTGTGTGAATGTGAGTGTAAACATTTCATTTTACAACAATTCATATACATTAACAGTGTCACAAATAGGTTGTGAACACAAACATCCCTATCCTGACAAGAAAATTATTGTGGGAAAAATATCATAGCTTATGGCTGTGAGACTGGAATTGTTTCCAGTCATCTACTGTGAGCTTTGAATGGCGGCAGTTCACAGGCTCTGGTTCAGCACACATGTGGAGCACATCAGACTGGTAGTAGAAGAGGTCATCAGGTGGGTCAGGCCAGGTGAAAACATTTTTGCCATTTAGCTGTTTCATGCAAGAAACCTGAACCCACCACCTGAAGAATCTGTCCTACAAACGGTTTACCCTCATATTTGACCAGAGCAAACTTCCCTCTTTGATCTTCAAGGCCAACTGATGTTGAGGGGAGATCACTGAAATCTACCGCTGATGGATTATAGCACCTGCAAATAGCAGGCCTCGCACAGAAACAGGAAATGTCCCTGTAGCGGATTGAGGCTGGCTTCTCGCAGGTCACCTGGTGTAGTTTCATCGTACCCTTCACAGCAGGGACAACTGCTGGGACTTTGTCATCATACCTTTTAATGGCATCCTCAGAAATCCAAAAGTATGTTACACTTGATGAGGCCTGTGGTCTCTCTGGCTGTACATAGTCATGGTCAAGGTTTCCTATGGGCTGAGGAGGGCCATCATCCGCTGACGAATTTAGTGATGGAGGAGTCAGGTTCAGCACATCGGCAAGTACCCTGTGTGCGTTCCTGCACTGTCTCTGCGACTGCCTCCACTTTTCCCTCAACTTCCTCTGTTTTTGCTTTGGCAGTGCCGCTACTGGGGTGTTCGTAATGTTTCCCTCTCTTTTCCTCCTTTGATAACTAAGAGTACAACAGAAAAAAAAACAATTAGCCTTTTATTTCTAGAACTATAACTTATCCTTCATTACCACCACACACTTCTCATTTCCACTAGCCTTTCAGAACATCTACATCACTGACTTTACACTGGCAGTCCTTCACATGAAACGTGTGTGTGTGTATTTACGCATGTGTGTACTACCTTTCCTTTCTTTTGGCCAGGTAAGTGGCCCTTGCAGCAGGGTCTGCATTGAGTCGTGCTCTGTGGCGAGCCACCTTTTCTTTACTTGAAAGAGCCATCTGTTAAGGGACAAGAGGATAGAAAGCTTATTGTTTGCATTACATAGGCTTACATAGGCTACAATGTACAGTATTATACAAATGTGAATTCAAATGAATGAATGGATGAATAAATACATATTTAGATATATACATAAATAATTAACCAAATGAATAATTAAACAAATACAAATAAACAAACAAATTAATCTATCGATAAATTCATGGAGAAAAAAAAACACATTTTAACCTGCTGTTTATATTGAACAGTAGGAGTCACTATTTAAACTATAAAAAAATATTATAATCAGCATCACATATACAGCTCTTGGCCCTAAATTTATCAAATTGGCCCTCTAATTTTGTTTTTTAATTGAAATGTCAAATGGTGTAACCGGTTACACCATTTGACATCTTCCTTTTTAGGAGGATGTCAAATGGTGTAACCGGTTACACCATTTGACATTTCCGTTTAAAACCAAAATTTGCAGGCATTATTAAGGACACCTAGGTGAACACTTAACCTTGGTGTGAACATTTAAACACGTTTTACATTAAATATAAGAACTTTGATAAAAATTGTTTAATATTTTTTTTACCGAGGTCATACCATTTGACATGTAACCTTAACAAGCCTGGCCATGGCTTAAAAAAGCTTAATTATGTAAAATTTCAGAGAGAGTTACTAACATTGACTTGCAGCAGTCAGTGTCTTCAGGGGTCCTTCTCTGTGACATCATATCCTGTCACATGATCTTCTGGCACAATATTTACAAAATGGCCCCTAAAATGCGGTTACACCACTTGACATTTCAAGAGGTTGACCTTGCAGACGTAATTCCCCTTATTAATTAAAATATTCTAAACAATGATGTTTCACTACTATTATTTAGTATTAGAAAGTACTTGTGTAAGATTATGCCAAAGTATATTCAAGGTCATTTTGAAGGGAATTTCACATTTTATCAGCAAGTTTTATAACTTGGTACTAAGTTTTTATGGTTACACCATGTTGACAATTTTACCATTATTCTCTTAATATTCTCACAAAATTGGATGAAACCAGAACTTTTAGATTTGGTCTTGAAGAAAATGATGTTTGAAAATGATTTGATAGATTTTTCTCAAATTTTAACACTTTTAAATGTATTTCATCCTCATGTTCACAAAATGAGCGTCTCGTCTTTGACCCAAATACTTCTCGTTCAATTCTTTATTCGTGGGCTCAAGCAGGATATCCCAACAACCATCGCCATCATGCTACATTGTTGACCCTTATTTTTGCATCCTAATTCTAGTGTTAATCCTCCATTCGCTCCCATTATTGTTCTCCCTAATTCATCACAAAACTCAGCATATAGAAACACATGACATGGCCGGGCCTATCAATTACCTCTTCAATACCTGTTAATATACAAAACATACAACAATACCAAACCATATCCAACTGTTTAGCGATTAATACATTCCTTGACCGTATACACAGCATATTAAAATTCCCAGTAATGAACAGCCCTTCACATATTGTAGACACAATTTTTCTAGTGCATTCAGGAAATGTTCAGCCATTAAGTCTCATCTATACAGAGATCATGAGAGGGGTCAGGAGTTTCTCGGTAGTGGCGGATCTGGACAATCGGACACAACATTGATTGATTCATACATTGGTACAAATGAGTGGTGAATGCAAATGCAATGAATTGTCTAGTATGTACCGATAATGGACACTCTTACTGCTCTTTTTGCCTCTGAGGTTTTCAAAAAGCAATATGATGAGGCATATCATCACCTCTCGATCCCTGATGTGTTTCAGGATATATGGGACGGACAGACTACAACTAATAAGGCCTTATATAAAATGTACTCATCATTCCTAGCCTTATTTCTCTATCTCTATCAAGGGTTGTTTTGCGAAATGGGAAATGCATTAAAGAGGCTGTATGTGCAATACCTGGAGATAATTTGGTTCTCACAGTTTTTCTCACGGCTTCCTGGAAAATCTGTTTTGGGTTGGGGAGCTCTAGGGAAGAGAACCTCCCCATTGTTACGACCTACACCGACTTTTTTATACTTATTTAGTATCACCCCAGCCCCATGCCAAACGAAAGAAAAAAGACCTCAGACTTTGGAACAAAGACACTCGAATTCCCTGATTTAACGCAAAGGAATGGACTACAGGCAAAGAGAGGAAGTAACCACTTGCCACACCTGTTCCCGACCACCCCAAATTGTTGCCCTAATAAATTGTGCTCTTAATTCACTACAATCACACACTTCAGGGCTATACAGGCATTAGTTCATGGTTTATTTCATAAACCATGGACATTTTAACAAATACATAACCAAAGTATGAAAAATCAGAGGGGCACGTAACGAAGGAAGATCTCTCCCCCCTTCTCCTTGTTATTAAATGTGTTTTATAAATACATTTTATTTGATTAGCATTTCACAGATACAATGGATGGGCCGACTAGTACTGTTCACCACCGTTGCTTCTTTCCTCATAAGAAGCAACAATCAATGTTTAATTACGTTGATTTACCTTTGAGCATTTCCTATAGGCTACTGTGGGAAATGCTGTTTACAATTGACCAACACCACTTATATTCACTTTTGTATCATGAAAGAAAGACCCATCATCGTGCTAGCAGAGGCAAATCCACCGCTTTGCTTCAGCCATGGACATCCAACTATTTCCGAAAAATGCTATCAATAATGTCTATACAAATAAATGGAGGAAACATACTCAAACTACTTGTGTGTAAAACAAGATGACCTCCTTAAATACCCTCTTTTTAACTCTTTGTTGAGTACAAGCTGAATGGCACAGCAATGATAATATATCATCACACATTCCCAGAAGTCAGGGGTTCTCACACGTCAGACCATCCCTACAGGAGAAACTGCTCTTCACTTCCGCATCAACTGTCGCACTCTATAGAAATACATCAAATATAGACATGCTAGTCTAATTCAGAATCGGCCACTTAGGTAGAGCTTACTTTAAGGCCTGTGTTGGCTGCCCTATGTTGGCAGCCAGAAACACACAAGGGCGAACACGGCAGGAGTACAAAATATAAAATGTATTTCCTCAACGCACTAAAAAAGTTCGTATTAACTGTGTAAACAAAATAAAACACGTATTTTCGGTATCACTAGGTAGTCGTTCACGTTGTTAATGAATTGGCACGTTGTCTCTACCATTCCTTTTATTTACGAAACAAGACGAGCAGGCTCGTCTGCAAAACAAAATGGTCGCCCAGTTGCAACGGACATCTTACGGCCTCCTACCGGGGGTGTGGCCTGGTGACGTCATCCTATCGGGGGGGGGGGGGCGTGGCGTGGTGACGCGGGAATGACTCATTCGGATAGCAGGACTGCTCTTCACCCACCTGGCATTACTAACTCACTAGAGCCCCATAGACGGTTGCTGTGAGAAGATATAAAGTTAGACTTTTAGTCTTTGTTTTCAATCTTTGAAAAGCAGTCACTTCGAAAGCAAAATGGTAAGTTCATCCTTTATTTAATCAGGCTGTATGTCTTTTATGCCTAACTATTGCCATGTTTTGTATATTGCGTTTTTTTTAGTTCGGACTCAATCCTCACAATAAGGGCCAATCTTGTGTTAAAACTATGTCGGAGGTTTCAGTGTGCGCCTCGCTGGAAGAGCGGACGGATTAGTGTAATGGACTCCCTCCACGGTCCTGTTTCCCCCCATGCCTGGTCGACCAGGAGTAGACCTTCACTGCTGCTACTCGACCGAGCTATATTTGGCCAGTGACCTGACCTGAGCAGTGGTTGGGAAGATTTGCGTATTTTCAACCAGCAGGATTGAAAATCGTGTCGGTTAATGAGTGCAGGAAGAGGGCTCAAATGGGGCCGAGGTTGGACTCCATGAGGTTCAGGCATCCGAGGAATGGGATTAGGTGTGTCCCAACTGCGTCAGTCCGCCTGAACGTTAGACTCTGAACCAAAAGCTGCTGCGCACCTTTTATGCTTTTTGATGTGGATATTGACAGTTTCTACCAAAGCTTGATATTCACAACCCTCAAACGACAAGAGTTGAAGGGTATACCAGGTGACGCAATACAACCAAATGAGAGGGAAAATCGACGACCATATGCAAATATGTAAACAGGGGGAAAATAAATCGGGTTAGGGTTAAATGTGGTATATGTGGCTTATATGTAGACCTGATGTATAAGTTCCGTCCAATCATTTAATGCCGCCCGATATAAATGATTGGATGGCCTTCCGGCAACCTACCGGGCTGTCTGCACGCAGTGTTCCCGGGCACTTATTGCGCATAAGTCCTCACGAGCCTACGCAGACGAATGCTAAAGCTAGCAAGCTGGTCACGTGGTCGGGAGGAGGGGCCAACGGGGAGGCCTGGAGGGAGTGTTTAGATATTTGTCGGTTGTATACTTTCAAAAACTAGCTTGTTCTGGCTGGTTTTTGCAAATGGCCATCCCTAGCATTGAGCCGCACTCATATACCCATACGAAAACAACCCAATGCCTTCATATGGGTAAATGTTATGTTGGCCTGGGGTCAAAGAAGGTAACCATGTCATCCCAAATACGTAATGAACAGAATAAAGTGAAATGTGGCTCACTTCCTCTCTGCCTTTCCCCATGTATGTTCTTAGGTCAAAGTACAGTAGTTCTGTTGACCATTGTTTTTAAAACCACACATTGAATTGTTTTCAGCAGTTTGTGGTCTGAGTCAACAGACACACCCTGTGTGTCTGTCAAAGCGCACACACAGGGACAGTTTACGGATTCAGAACGCCTTTGTTTATTGCTTACAAAACATACTATGCGGTTGGAGTCGTAAAAAGTACAGCATTTTCAAACTAATCTTGTCAAAGAAACGTTCCGTTTTAAAAATGTATTCACCAAAGCAAAATAAACATTTGAGCGTCATCAAGTCACCCTTGTCATTAACAGCTGTGGGTGTCCGGTTAATAAGAATCTCAAAATAGCACCTACGTGCAAATCAGCTGACCTGGTTAAGCTGGTCATCGGTTGGTATCGTTGCAAAGGCAGTGATGATTGAAGCAGACAGAGACGTTCTAGTATGTTTATCTTTCCAGGACTGGCTTATTTTATTGCTCTCGTCTTCACAAACGAAACACAACTATGCCAAATTTAGATTCGATGCAAAAAAGTCACACATCTGAAACAGTTTGAACGGATGAAATGTAACATTGGCTTATTTACTTTTTTAGAAGAAAAACCACCCAGCCAACATCATAACCTACAAAAAGAGCCTCAACATAATCCATCCCTTACCTCATTTCTCCCTTATCTCACCTCATTTCCATTTCCTCTTCCACTGTCACACCCTGGCGCTCAGTAGGTCGTCATGCATCCTCCCCCTTTACTCTCCCTCCTCCATCCATCCTCACACCCAACTTTGACTATCTATATGGGAAGATTATGGTCAAATATGCTGGTTATGCGGGCCCTGTACATTGGAAATCATGATATACATTTAGGGCATCTAGCAAGGGTCATGCATTTAGAAAAAAATAAATAAACCATTGCAGTTATAGGGGTACAAAAAGTTCATAAACGCTAAAGGTTAATAGAGTATCGAGTCAAATGACACTTGACAGGGCAAGGGTTGTAATAAACAAACCATGATAAAGAGCAGAAGTTGGCGAAGTTGGCAAACATGGCGTTTCGCTTGTGTTGATATCACTGGGTGTTATTGCATACACAAGGTTGGGGAAGTTCAAATGATGTTCCCCGGTACAAATGTTTAATGTTTGTCACTTACTGGACCCTCTCACTTCATGTTGGTCAAACTAAATCCATGCTAACCAAAACATTAGTGTAACAATATAAAAATAACAATTGAAAAGCAAACATAAGGAGGGTTTTTTCAAGGTATTTTAAAGCTATATAATGAAGTTCTTACTTGACCAGACTCTTGTATGAAACTCTGTTGGAATCCAGTTTAAAATAATCTCAAATGTCAAGTCTGGGATTAAAGTAACATGGCATCATGCATTTTTATGACTTAATGACCTGGCATCATACTTTTTTGCCGACAGTTGAACGCACAAATTTAAGATTCATGATAGTCGTGTTAATGTGGATTGGGATTGAAAGAATTTCAAGTTAGTATCTGTTAAGGGTTTGCCTAAATGTTTCACTAAATTTGCTTATCCTGCTTTGCTGGTTATGACAAAGAATTAGGATTACTGCAAATAAATTGATTGAAAAGATAATTCCTTTCAAGTGTAAGGAGTCCTGCAACACCCTCCGAAAACATGTCTGCTCACATTCCATGTTCCCATTTGACTGCGTAATAATGCCTTTGACTTTGTTGGAGAGAGGTCTTCTGTTACTGGTTTATAGAAAGTACTTTATTTGAACAATCACTACTCTATTTCTACTCCATGTTGTCTTCCTAGTATGTTCCTATAGCATAGGGCTGTAACATGAGAGCCAATGACAGCTGCTACAGCACTATTTGATTTATGACCTCTTGCCTTGAAAATAAAAATATCTGCTCCCACCTAGTGGTGGTTACACAAAATTACAGAATGTCCTGCCTGATAAACTAATTTCAGGTCTTTGGAATTCCATTTGGCCCCTTTCCAACGTCTTCCATTCCTCCTTCACATATATGTTTTTCCATTGCAGCGTGAGTGTATTTCTGTGCACGTGGGGCAAGCTGGCGTGCAGATGGGCAACACCTGCTGGGAGCTGTACTGCTTGGAGCACGGCATCCAGCCTGATGGCAGAATGGCCGAGAAAAAGCATGACGAGTCCTTCACCACCTTCTTCAGTGAGACCGGCGGTGGGAAGTACGTCCCAAGGGCCATCTTCGTCGACCTGGAACCCACCGTGATTGGTCAGTTGCTGAGCATTGTAGTGAAAGGCCAGGATATTCAGAGTAGCATATGTGATGAGGAGGTGCAAGATAGAGTTGTGACTAGGGTTTCACTCTCAGTTGAGGTACTTGGTTCCCCTTCCCTAATGTAGGTCTCCTACCTCTTGGCGTCCTTTAACAAGATGCGTGACCCCCATTCCTGCTCCTTAATGGATAACTTGAGCATGTCAACCTGAACCTGAATATTTCCCCATCATTTTAGGTCTAAGGGGCAAATACAGACAACAATTGTTGAAATTGGTCCAGCTGTAATCCTTTCCATTATATGGTCAGACACTTAATAACTGTATCAGCCTGTCGGTAGGAAAACAAGCACTTTTAGAGGACGTACATTGTCCGGGCATAATTGCCCAATAGGATTACCGTTTCCGTAGATTAATCCTGCAAGTGTTCTCACTCAATACTCGACCAAGACCAATTAAAAAAAAAAAAGTGATCCGCATTAGTCCCTAAGACCAAAAACTATGGGGGTGGAAAGGATCCAAGTGGAAGCTTTCCTTTTAATGACGTGCATTTGAATGGGCCATTGATGGCTTTTGGATAAGTATCTACTGATGACTTAATGGTCACTTTGACTTATGGCAAAACCATTTCTTATCCACTGTTTGTATCTTTAAACCACACAGATGAGGTGCGTACAGGAACCTACCGCCAGCTCTTCCACCCCGAGCAGCTCATCTCTGGGAAAGAGGATGCAGCTAACAACTACGCCCGCGGCCACTACACAATCGGCAAGGAGATCATCGACTCTGTCCTGGACAGAATCCGCAAACTGGTGAGACCTTATGTCAGTGTTTTAATTCAGGTTTTCAAAAGAAAAAAATACTGCAAGTGTTTCTGATTCTGTGTTCTGTCTGTGTGAAGTCTGATCAGTGCACAGGTCTCCAAGGTTTCCTGGTTTTCCACTCCTTTGGCGGCGGTACCGGTTCTGGGTTCACTTCTCTCCTGATGGAGCGGCTCTCTGTTGACTTTGGGAAGAAGTCCAAGCTTGAGTTTGCCATCTACCCAGCGCCCCAGGTGTCCACAGCTGTAGTGGAGCCCTACAACTCCATCTTGACCACCCACACCACCCTGGAACACTCGGACTGTGCCTTCATGGTGGACAATGAAGCTATCTACGACATCTGCCGCAGGAACCTCGACATCGAACGCCCATCCTACACCAACCTCAACAGGCTTATTAGCCAGATTGTGTCCTCAATCACCGCCTCACTTCGCTTCGATGGTGCCCTGAACGTCGACCTGACAGAGTTCCAAACCAACTTGGTACCCTACCCTCGTATCCACTTCCCATTGGCCACCTATGCTCCAGTCATCTCCGCGGAGAAGGCCTACCACGAGCAGCTCTCTGTGGCAGAGATCACCAACGCCTGCTTTGAGCCAGCCAACCAGATGGTGAAATGTGATCCCCGCCATGGTAAATACATGGCCTGCTGTCTGCTGTACCGAGGTGACGTGGTGCCTAAAGACGTCAACTCCGCAATCGCTGCCATAAAGACCAAGAGATCCATCCAGTTTGTGGACTGGTGTCCCACAGGCTTCAAGGTTGGCATCAACTACCAACCACCAACTGTGGTTCCAGGAGGAGATCTGGCCAAGGTCCAGAGGGCTGTGTGCATGCTGAGCAACACCACTGCCATTGCTGAGGCATGGGCTCGTCTCGACCACAAGTTTGACCTAATGTACGCCAAGAGGGCCTTTGTCCACTGGTATGTTGGGGAGGGCATGGAGGAAGGAGAGTTCTCAGAGGCAAGAGAAGACATGGCCGCTCTGGAGAAGGATTATGAAGAGGTGGGCATTGACTCGTTTGAGGAGGATGAGGAAGGAGAGGAATATTAGCAAGCTCAGATATGTCTTTAGTAGTTGTTGAAACAAAATTATATCTTATAACTATCTTCATTGAATCTCAAGTAAATGGGCGACTGGGTTTAAAAACGACTTTGATATTCTTTATTAACTTTTGTTTTGGCATGATATATTTCTGAAAATGCAGTCCAGGTGGTTTTGTTTCAGTTATTGTTCTTTTTTTTTTTTTTTACAAGCTTTATTTCAGAATATCATTTTTTGATTTGTTTAATTTTCCCTCTGGGGTAACCTCAATAAAAAGATCTCAATTTATTTTAAGTCTGTCTTATTATTTTTTTTTAAATGGAGACGTCAAAGTTTTTAACCATTTAAACTTTTGCTGTATTTTACATACCATTTTGCATTTGCTCCATTAGGCAGTAGTATAATATGGTTTAGATTTTAATGTACACAGCTGCCTGTAAGTTGCCTTACAATGCACGTAGGTCCTAAAACCGGCCGTTTTAAACATATTATGACTGTTCCTATAGATTCACAAAATCGTTCTCAGTTTTCCCTTTGTATTATTTCATTGTAGTCCAAAGGGGCATTAAATGGTTCATCAAATCAATTACTGCCCAGCAATAATCTTGCTGGGCAGTTACGATAAACACACAATTAAAATAATTGATTTATTTATATATATATGTTAACTAGCTGCACATAACCACAAAATGAATGGTCCATTGTAGCTTACAAATGAATGGAAATAGGTTTAATGTGAAAATATTGTGAAATCAATGTTTGCCACGCCATCCTGTCATGAGACAAATTTCTGTAAAATTTGAATTGCTCTTGAACCGCTTAGCATTGTGGGATTTAGCGCTATCAAAAACTACTGAAAAGTGAGTGATAAGCTGACGTCGCAAACATACAAGGCAAAGTTATAAACTCTGTACTGTAATTCTCTTTTTTAAGGACATCCACAAAAAAAATCTTTAATATTCACCAGATATACTTGTGCTTACTTAAGCTACTGTGGTACAAAAACAAACATGAGCAGCAACATTCATAATGTGACAGGCATTGCTTCATTTAATCAAAATCATAATAGCAGACACATGGTCCGAGAACTAATGATTTGTAGCAACCTGCTTACAAGTGAACCCGCTCTCCCTTCTGAACTATTTGTCATTTTTACATTTAAGTCGAATAAGTTAAATGGCTTGAATAAAGTGAAGGAATTTGAGGGAGGGAGGGATTCTAAATGGAGCAAACAGGCAAACCATTTAAAGAATGTCATATGGAGTTAAACAAATAGCTAAGTGATCAAGTTTGAAAACATTTGAGATAAAATATAGAATAGCTGAGCTGTTCTGATTGTGTGTGTGGTAGTAACTCAGGGAAAGTATGCTATTGACCGTATTCCTTCACATCTAGTTCATAGAAATAAGCTCACAAAAGGTTGAGGCTCACGAGCGACTTCCTGGGCCTCGTTTCCCGATAACGATGGACCTTCGCTCATACGATCATTCTCACGATGGATCTTGCGAACCATTGTGAATTTCTTTAGAGCGTTTCCCGAAGCTCCTCTTAACATGAACTGTTCTGATTGTTCACTGCACTCACGAGGTTCGTAGAATTGTAACTATCCACTGACACGGTGCTGAAACGGGCTATGTCGGAGGGGGAGACGCAGGAATGTCACTGGAAAATGGGGTTCAAAAGGGTTAAAATATTTCTCCATCAAGACCAACAGTGGAGTAGCCTACGAAAAGAATAGAGTGCAATAATATGAATGCTAAAGATATTAAAACACAATTGATTAGGCCTAGGCCGACATATAATATATATCAATCCTAATCCTGAACGCACTGCATACATTTTTTCATGGCATTCCCCCCCCTGAAATGATTCCATATTACAAAAATCCAAAATAGCTTGTGTGACAACTACATTTATCTTAATGTGCTGATTTCTGAAACATACTTTGCGCAGCAAAAAGAGCCGACTTTATCTGATTCTGCATAAGGTTTCATTGATTGGCGCGCACTCTCTAGTCTAGAATATTTGTAGACATTTAAAATGCAACGCTCCATTCATTCATTATCATTCAAACGCAGACATAGGCACACGGCTATTGCTGACCCGATTAGGAGAGCTTGGTCTAGATCCTGCCCATATTGTTGGGCAGGATGATGTAGGCCAGGGGTTTTCAAAGTATGAGAGAGTGAGCCACCCCTCAGAGAACAAATTTCAGCTGAGCCCCCCCCCCCAAAAAAAGTTCTAAATCCCTGTGTTTTGAAAGATCTTTTAATTATTTTACACATTTTAAACATCTCTGATCATATTTTACACATTTTAAATATCTCTGATCATATTTTTGAAACATTTTAAAGATATTTTTGAAACATGTTAAAGATATTTTTGAAACATTTTAAACATATTTTTGAAACATCCTAATCATCTTTGTGCGTTTTTAATTACATTTCTTAACACATTTTAACATCTTTATCTAAGCATGTTTTTGCTTAACTTTTTTTAAATACATTTGAACAGCTTAATCTGTAAACTGCCAGTTTAGCCTCCTTTTTAGCTCACCGCTACTTTAGTGGGAGCAATGAGTTTGCGTTTGACTTTGCTTCTTTGCGTTTTTTTCTGTTACTTTTTCTGGTTTATTCTTTCTCACGTCGCGCCCCCCCTGAGGAACTCTGGCGCCCCCCAGGAGAGGCGCGCCTCACAGTTTGAAAACCGCTGATGTAGGCTATACTAAAGGTCTTTTTACGCTGCCAAGCCGGTTCCGAGAGACAGGAAGTCAAACGATTGTTTCCATCTTACCTCCATAGCTTTACAAACACATTCTAAATACAAAGTATTCTAAATACTTTCTAAATACTTTGTATTTAGAATACTACTTTGCAGGGGCGTAGGAATGAGTTTAACATTGGGGGGGACACATATCGGAAACCTGACAGATCCGACATAATTTTTAGGTGGGACAAATGCGCCTGTCTCCGATATTGGAGGGGACACGTCCCCTCCGTCCCCCCCGGTTCCTACGCCCTTGCTACTTTGTATTTGCATTCTAAATACAAAGTATTTAGAATGTATGTAACATGATAAATTTCTTGTTATAACAAGACAAGATGTCGTGCAAGATGCGCTCCCCCTCCACCACCGACGAAAACTTTCTCCGCTCCCAGACCCGTAAAGATAACACATATATCATCTTATTTCTACATTCATCAGAAGCGTGCACATATTTACGTGCTTACAGGTCAAAAGGCGCAATGTTAAACATATTTGTAAGATAATTGAGCAGTTAAAAACATGTTTTAAAGAAAATACTCACCATCAGCCTAAAAGGTAGCAGAAACTGATGGGTGCGCACGCAAGATCGTCATTTTCACTGGGTAGCAGAATTTGATGGGTAGCAGAAATTGGCAGAACACCGGCCAGTAAAAGGGGACTTTTATTGTATTGTTGAACTGAGAAATGTGAAAACTTAATGTTTTCTGTGGTGACTGTTATGAAATATATCACATGCATGTCTTTAAAGTTACTTTTCTACAATTATGTATAATTTCATTGGTATCTGATACCATTATGAGCCATGCCGTGGAGAGGTTTTCCTTCACCAAGCATCTCATCAGTGCCACTCTCTTGCAAGGAGACTTGTTCCCACAACACTGCAAAAAGTTCCCAGATACAGCCCTAGAAGCCACGGTGGATGCCTATCCCATGTTGGACAAAACTAGACTAAAAACCAAACTGTCCCTGATCTATGAACATGAGGACTTCCAGGGTTGCAGTGTTACACTGGCTCTCTTTCAGGTTCTGATGGAAAATAACCTTAAAGACACAATCTCAGAAACTGTAAGTCTTCTCAAGATCCTCATCACTATGCCAATGACAACAGCAGAATCAGAGAGGTGCTTTTCTACTTTAAAGAGGATAAAGACATTCCTTAGGATCACTATGACACAAGATCGCCTCAACGCTCTAGCTATGCTCTCTATAGAGAAAAAACTCACGGGGGACATTCCAGATTTCAAAACAAGGATCATTGAGAGATTTGCCACTCGAATAATATTTTTTACTTTTTTATTATTATTATTTTTTAATGTGATTTTGAAAGGTTTTGCCCACAAAATGTCAACATTCATATCAGAATTCATATTTGTATATAGTTCCACCTACTTTACATTAAATTACATTTGCAGTTAGTGACTGATTACAATTGCAGTATGTGACTGCCTGATTACAATTGCAGTAAGTGACTGCCTGATTACAATTGCAGCAAGTGACTGCCTGATTACAATTGCAGCAAGTGACTGCCTGATTGCAATTGCAGTAAGGGACTGCCTGTTAACAATTCACAAATCTGGGGTGCTGCTTATTTGAATTTAACTACACTTGTAGTAACTGTTGGTTTACAATTGTACTAATTAACTGTCTGTTTACAATTCCCAAATCTGTGGTGTTCCATACGTTTCATATTCAACCCACACTGAGGGATTTGGTATGAATGATAATGTGTCATTCCATTTGCTAATCTCATTTAATAAGAGTGGATTTAAGTGAATTTTGTATTTTGTGAATGAATTGGGATCTCCAGCTCCGGCTGCCTCTACAGCCCCACCAACAATTGTTGTCACCAGCCGCCACTGCAACCACACTCGCGCAGTTCGTTGGGACGAAACGCATTCTAGTTTTGAATGGAAGCCCGCGATTTCAAGCAAAACTGCATTTAAAAAAAAAACATTTTGAAATTTGAAGTGAGTTTCTGTAGGTGAAAAATTGTGGAAGGAGATAGGTCCCAAAGTCTGCATACAGCACTACTAGCAATTGTTGAGCGCTGCATGCAGAACTCACCAAATAACCTCCTACAGCCTTGTTATGATGGCATTTGTGGGGACATTTGTCATAATCATGCCCTACGATGTTGATTTGCCTCAGCAGACTGGCCTGCTGTGTTTGTGGTCTTAGTCCGCCATCTCCTGGAATCAAAGAGGTAGTTAATGCGGGTATTGCCAGTTTATCTCAAGTATGGTTAAAGTAGAGTAAAATATGGCAATAGGATTTGTTTTTGTTGCTAGGTCTAGTTCCGTCACAACATAATAAGAACGGCATGAGTATTGATGTTAATCACGACAAAACACTGGACAGCGCTCGCGGTTCGATCTGCACCAACCAGGAAGGCTGCCGCTGATGATACAATAGTGACATGGAAGTAACCGATGAGCTAAGCCAGTGCAATTATTATTGCCCCGGGGACTCATTATCTACCTGACAGACAGGGCACCCCTACGTCGCAGGGGGCATCACGTGACCAGGAAACTAAAAACACCTTGAGTGTTCATTCCTGTAGCGTGACATAGGCGTCACTCTTAGACGGGTGTCACGCATATCGGCTCGGCTTTTTATTTATACACATACATATATAAAGATACATATATGTATCTATACATACATGTGGGCCTACCATAGAGCAATCAAGCGCGCCATTTAGCGAAGAGATGGATGTCACCATTTGACGGACCACGGCAGTCCCACTTTCTGGGAAGAGATCCGCATTTCAGAACGTACCAGTGGTGACCAGCAGAGGGCGCCAGATATCTAGTGAAGATACTTATCCAGTACGTGACAAGGGGTTGATGATCCATGGGTTACAATATTTAAGGAAGGTAACAGAAATGTCCAGTATTATAAAGTATTATAAAGACACATAGTCAAGTATGACCTCATGCCATTGTACTTGCATGAGGTACTTCAGAATAGTACTTGAACTTACCTCCACTGTACTAACTTTTCTGTCACCAAGTTCAGAAGAATGCATTTTATTGTAGACTGTCAGGATTTTGAGGATTCCCTTTATATTTATTAGTATCTTTTTACACTGCCGAGCCGGTTCGGTCGCAGCTTGGCACGCCCGGCGATTTCACTTTCTTATCTCAAGTTTCCTGTGTAAAACCGATCGGGTCAAATCCCCTGTTCGTCACGGCGCGGGCTTTCGGTTCACTGGGAAAGGCGGGGCTGCCCACGGAGCCTAGACCTCTTTAGAATAATTTGTATTATTGCGTACTCCCGAATGTTTTAATTTTTTTATGAATGATGGCACCCGCATGCAATAATGAGTTCACGTCTGAGTGTAGACTACAAACGCGATTAACTATTGTCAGGGATGTTCGTTACTTTCTAGACAGGGTCCAATAAATAGTGAACTTCATCACAGCCTCACCGAAGCGCCTACAGTGCTTAATGCAGAATATTGCAACAAAAAAACGCCTGCAGAAATTCTCCGACACCCGCTGGCAGAGGTGGGTAGGAACGCACTACATTTACTACGTCACAAGTACTTGAGTAACTTTTTGGATAAATTGTAATTTTAGGAGTAGTTTTATTGCAACATACTTTTACTTTTACTTGAGTAAATATTTGAAGAAAGAACGGTACTTTTACGCCGTTCCATTTGGCTACGTGACGGTCGTTACTTTGTTTTTTTTAGATCTTTTATTTTATTACATGCGAGATGTATTTCTATCACGTGAATAATTTAACCAATAAAAACATGATCAAATTATCTTGCCAATCAAATGCAGCCACTTGAGTCACATGACAAGTGTTGTCATAGCGCTCAACAGGGTCGCGCATTTTTTAAACATTTTAGTCGAGAAGTGATTCGAGAAAATGGATGAAACCGCAGATTCTGAGGATGAACAACCACACCCCTGGCCTCACATACAAAGTATGTTTGACTTGAAAAATTATAAAGAAAATAGCTACATCATGCGCTGCCTTCTTTGTGCGCCCAAACAAGTGGACATTTCAGCCTACAAGAACTCGACGTCAAACCTGAGAAAGCATGTTGCGGTAAGTACCTACCTACCTACCAGTTTTCGTCAAGATTCCTTTTGTACCCACCACTTAATTTTTTTTTTAGTTTAGTTTAATTCAACTAGTTTTTTTTTTTGTTGAATTATGTAAGCGATATCATATGTATAGAAGGCCGATCATTATCTAGAATATAAGCCCCTTCAGGGCGAACCGGACACCTCCACTTTGCGTCGGTGTCCGGTTCGCCCTGAAGGGGCTTATTTTCGATAATGTACGGCGACGTTCTACACATTATCCCGCTTATTACACGGCTACTTGCCAAAACGAAAAAATAACTTCACACGGTGTCTTTTTACAATGTATTTGTTACCAGCATTCGTAACGTTGATCAGCAGAGAAATAGTCAGCCAAAGACGTCGAAGTCGCTAAGCAACCAGCGTACTCGGTTGCTAAGTGACGTCAACGTCTTTGGCGGACTATTTCTCTGCTGATCTGGGCTTATTTACCCGATATTGACCGGCGTTCTATACATTATCCCTTAATTAGCACTGTATGCCCCATAACATTTCAATATATTATAATTTGTTGGCATAATGTGTTCATTTTAATGGATAAATCTCTCATAGCCTCAGCCTATATTTTTCAGTCCACAGAGGGTTCACCCTAACAAACTGACGACGTACACAAACCTAATCGAGTCGAACAGAAAGCGAAAATCCTCCTCTTCTCATGAACCTGTGAACAAGGCCAATATCATAAGTTCCCTCACTAGCCCACAGAGGGTTACGCAAACAGCTTTAGACAAGCTATTGGTTAATTTTGTATGTGAAGCTGGCCAACCATTTTCTGTGGTTGAGAAACCATCCTTCAAGAGAATGATAGAAACTTTGCAACCTCAGTGTACAGTAATGACGAGGACAACATTATGTTCTAGAATACAGGCAGCTGCAAGCAGCATGAAGAAAATCATCATTAAAAAGTTGAGTGCTGTGAACCATGTAGCTACCACAACAGACTGCTGGTCTGCCAGACAACGTAGTTATCTAGGTGTCACCTGTCACTGGATAGACCAAACAACACTGGAGAGGCAATCTGCTGCATTAGCTTGTAAACGGCTCAGAGGCTCACACACGTTTGACGTTCTTGCTTGTGCATTAGAGGAAATACATTCTGAGTACAAAATCTGAGAAAAAGTGACTAGGACGACAACGGACAGTGGCTCAAACTTTCTGAAGGCCTTTCGAGTCTATGGGGAGGAGAGCGAAAACGTTGCTGAAGTACAGGAGGAGACAGACTCCATCATTGATGATGCATCAGAAGATGAAAGTGACTTAGAGGTGGACTATCAAGATGTATCTGCCATTCTAGGAGACGACACCGGCCTGGAGTACCAACTCCCAAAGCATCAAAAGTGTGCATGCCATCTTCTCAATCTCATATCAACAGTTGATGCCACAGCTGCAGAAGCTGGCAGCGAAACATACAAGAGGCTGTCGCGGTCTGCTTTTGCAAAGTGTCATGCTCTGTGGAATAAAACCAGCAGGTCAACCATGGCTTTTGAAACAGTGCAACGTGAGTGCAAATTGCAGTTCCTTCGACCCAACCAGACGCGCTGGAGCTCCTTGTTCTTCGCTGTAGAAAGGGTTGTCCGCATCCAGAAGGAACAAGGAGAAACAGCAATTCGAAATGTATGCACAGCATTGAAGATAAAGATGTAAGTTGGCAAATCCCACATTGTTTGTTAAAGTTTTGAAGAAAGGTATAAGCCTTGAAATGAAATAGTTAATTTGCTATTTTAATTTATTTTGTAATTCAAATGGCTGTCAGCTTGATCTGTACATCTTTTATAGGCTCAATCCAGCTGAGTTGGGATTCTTGGCTGAATATGCTGCTGTTATGAAGCCTGTCACCCTGGCCCTCAACATCCTCCAGGGTGAATCATCAGTGCATATGGGCTTCCTGCTGCCAACAATTAACCTGTTGCAGGACAAGCTGAACAAGCAGGAGTCAGCTTGCAAAGTGTGTACACCACTTATAGACGCTCTGCAGCATGGGATCCAAAAACGCTTTGGAGAGGCAATGAAAGACCCTGAGCTGATTGCAGCAGCTATACTGCTACCAAGGTTCAGAGAATCCTGGACCACAGATGACTACATCCTCAAATCTGGTAATATACTTATATATCAATTCAAATCTAAATCAGTTAGCCTAATTATATTAATCAATATAACTACAGATTGACAAGAGCTAAAATCTCTGAGAGCTCTTAAGATTTAACACCAGCTGCTTGGCAGCAATAGAAAAGTAAAAAATAATGTGAAGAACTAATTCTTTTGAAAATAATGTATCTTGCCACAGGCCTTGACTACATTAAAAAACACTTGGACAGCAGCCTGGATGTAAATGCCGATGTCTCCTCCACCAGCAGCGATGAACATGACTTCTTTGCATCAATGAAGGCAGGATCAACACAAACAGGAGAGGTTGAGAGGTACCTTGCATGTCCATCCACTGGAGGCATGGATCTGTTACATTCGTTCCCTCAAATCAAGAAACTGTCATTAAAAATCAACACAAGTCTTCCAGCGTCTGCAGCCTGTGAGGGACTCTTTAGCCATGCAGGGCTCCTGTTCACAAGTAAAAGAACACAAATTCACTGCAAAAATCTGGAGAGCCAACTGCTGTTGAAGTTTAACAGTCACTTCAAAGAGTGATTCTTTGAAGTCACACACTAACAAACAAACTCACACACACTCAAACAGACACAAACTCACAATAACACAGACACAAACTCACACACACTCACAGACACAAACTCACACACTCACAATCACACAGACACAAACTCGCACACACTCACAATCACACAGACATAAACTCACACACACTGACAATCAAACAGACACAAACTCACACACACTCACAATCAGACAAGCTCAAGGAATTGGTTTAAAAATGTTTAGGTGCAAAATAATTGCAAGTTATTATTATTATTTGTTATTATATAGTTAACAGTTATAAGTGTATTGGTTTTAATGCATCTTTAGCCATGCAGGGCTCCTGTTCACAAGTAATAGATCTGCAATAATCTTTCACTGCAATAATCTTTCACTGCAATAATCTTGAGATAAATCAAATTCATTTTAATTGTATTTAAAGGTTGATGTATTTAATTTTGCAAAGATTTAATTTGTTATTGTTTTAGTTCAAGGGTTATACATTTTATTTTTAAAGACCTTATTTATTTTATTTAAAAGGATGTTATTTGCATTATCTTTATTTGAACATTGCTGTTTTATATTTTGTTGGTGTCTATTTTGTACCGTTTGTGTTGCTCTGTTTATTTAAAAAATAAATCGGAGAAACTCAGTACTTGTACTCTTGAGTACTTGAGTAGTCTTTTCACTGCATACTTTTTTACTCTTACTTGAGTAATTATTTTTACGAGTACTTTTACTTCTACTTGAGTAATTATAATCTTAAAGTAACAGTACTTTTACTTGAGTACATTTTTTAGCTACTCTGCCCACCACTGCCCGCTGGTCTCAGCATGATGCATATCTATAGCCTATGTCTTCTGTCATTGATCAATATGAGAACATTTCAACCACAATGGTTGAATTAAAATCAGAGGGAGACAGCAAGTGCAACTCGAAAGCGACCTCCCACAGAAGAGCAATGGAATCATTTGATTTTATTATATGCCTTGTGACGTGGCGTTTGATCGGTACATTTCGGCTGCGCATGTATTTTTGGAATTTAAAATTGCTGCAATAAATCAGGTTGTTGACTTCTAACATGTCTCAATCTTGTTAGAAGTCGTCTATGAGTAATATATCGGCGGTAACCACTGTTTTTGGTTGCGAAATTGCTCACGCTGGGCAATCCGTGGTATTGGATGTGTTTTAATAAAACGCATCCAATACACGGAATGTCCGCTGGTGACGCCACTGAGGCTATAGTAGGCTAACGATGCTCTTAGCATCCTACGAGTACCCCTGGAGTCTTCGTTAGCTACGAGAGTTTTCACGACGTTCGTTACCAACGATACTTTCGGGAAACGGTGTGAAAACTGTACGATGCTCGTACGACGCACTTCACGATCCACTTAGGCTAACAATGCTTTCGGGAAACTGGGCCCTGATCTGATCTTCTGATCTGATCTTCTGATCTGATTTTCCGATCTGATCAACACCCCGATGTGTATGGAGGCTGAAGCTCCATCTGAGCAGCGCTGTGTTTAACGTCTGCGTCAGTTAGGTTAGGCTTCCCGGACACCGATAATATAACGCTACGGTGTGTGGTGCTGGTGCATTTCATACATCCCTCATTATAACTCTCGTAACACTTACACAACGACGGTGCTAAAAAGTATTATAAAGTTGCTGTGGGTTGTAACCATGGAGATAACACGGCCTCCTCCTAAACGCTCAGCCCTAAACGCAGCTTCACTCTGGATTATTCTCGGAGGCACTCCCCCTTTTTGTCTATTACTCGGAATTCTGAGAGTAGGCCGAGAGCAGTGATGACGCGCACAACAAAATGGCTGCGCCCGTGAAGAGATTTATCAGGGGTCCGAGCAGCGAAGCTGCTTGGTCCCCTAGGGGCAATTGTCTGCCCCTATATTGTAAAAAATCATGAATTAGGCTTATTCTCCTCCCCAGATTGACCTGGACTCAAAGTTCTTTCAGAATATTAATTTCTAGAGTCAGATGCATTGATTCACAGGCTACAAAAATAATCAAAAATTCACCAAAATTGACACATACAATCTTTAGACCAAGCCTCACAAAAATCTTCAAACATAATTTGTTTTATTTAGTTCCATTTGAGAAATATTGGCCAATAAAGTTGGAGCAGTTAGCCCATTTTTCTTATATGACCATTTTGTTATTGTGTAAGAAAACATATGACTATTATTAGGTGGATACCAATAACCCATTACCCCCCACTACCCATAAACCCAAATTGTGGTACTGCACCCAAAGGTGGCGCTATTTAAAAAAAAATATGAGCTAGCCTTATTTCTCCTTACTAGATTGACCTGGACTCAAAAAAAATTCATCATATTAATCTCTAAAATCAGATGCATCTCTTTCACCCTGGTCTTCTGCTCTAAAAATGTTTACTTTTCCCGCAATTTCATAGAAAAGCCAAACCTCCACAGTCTCAAACCATTTTGCCTATGTGACCATTTTGTTATTGTATAACTACCATACGGCTATCATACCATAAACAGTGCAAATTTTCTGATCTGTACTCTTTTAAGAAAGCCCTTAATTCTCTTTTGAAATGTGTGCTTGGAGTTTTCTTGATGTTGTGTGCTTATCAATCGACATTTTCACGATGTGAATGAGGCTTTATGCAGTTCAGGAATGTCAGTGGCTCAACGGGATACTTCTGTGTACTGGTGATCCTTAGGTTGAGAGTACGAATCCTGATTAGAGCATACTAAACATGACATTCTGTTATTGCCACTCATTTAAGAAACACAACATTGAACAGCACCTGAAATTCATCAGGCAATCAATATTCCGACTCATTAGTATCCAAGAATCGGACTGGTACGACACAGTATGGTAGGGGAACTAAGGGGAACTTCTTCCTTAACCATTTTTCCGTCATACTTAACTCATATCGCTGATTCTTGAGAGTTGGGACAAAACACGTTTTCAAAAACATTTTTTTTAAACGCACACTATATTAATTAGTTATATGTTTCTGCAGAGAAAGGTCTTAGCTATTTAACCATGTAAAGGAACAGGTTCTGAATAAAAACACACTTTTAACAAATAAACATGTTTCCCTTCAGAACTGGATTTGTGTCAACTCCATCAGACACACTAAAAAGTATAAAAATGTAATTATTCCAATCCAACAAGAATCTAAAATTCTGAAGTATGTTGTAATAGTGTTTAGTTACTCTGATATGTAATAAAATACAATATATAAACTTAAGTTGTGATTTCACACTATTCTGAAAACCCAGATTTCTAAATATTTGCATTTTCAAACTTTTTTTTAAATTTCAATATTGTAAAAACAAATTCCTTAAATAAATAAGACACAAGAGGATGTAGATCAGATGGTCCTTTATTACAAAAACAACATAAACTGAAGGAAGAATTTTTTTTTCACCAAAAAATTAACAAAAACATACATCTGACACTGTTGACGAAGATCTGATGGTGTTGACGAAAAACTGACGGTGTTGACAAAAAATGTGTGCATTGCTGATTATTGAACAAATTAGCTTTTTAAACACTACTACTAAAACTACTCCTTGTTATTAGAGTATTGAACTTACTGTAAAGCAAATTATAATAAACATATTGCACATACACTGTTTCAACTATCAAAAAAACAATAAAGGGTACTTTGCTGTTGGACCATGGGGATGCAGAAACTCCACTTTCACATCGTGCTGCTCAGTATCCACAGCAATGGTCTTGGCTAGCCACCAGTGGCCATCATATACTACTGCTAGCCAGTCTCCATTATTAAGGCTGCTAACAGTCGTAACTGTCACAGTACCCTCGGGACCTTTCAGAAGCTCCTCATCCAACTCCTCCTCCATCACATCTTCCATTTCCAGATCCTCTTCCATCTCCCCTCCCATCTCTTTTTCCATGTCCTCCAACAACATGGCCAAAGGTCTTTTCTTTGCTGCCCTCCTTGTATCACTCTGCTGTTTCTCTGGGTAGCCATGGAAATAGAAGGTAGCTGGGCAGAAGCACTGGCAAACCAACATCTTGCTGCAAAAGCAGGATAGTTGTCTGTGGTGGATCATGTTATCATGTGGGATGACCTGATGTATTTGTCTTGTTGAGGGAACCTGTTTGAGAGGATGCATGAGAAGTGTATCGTACCTTTGCATGTCTTCTTCTGCAACGTGGTACAGCTGAACGCTCTTCAGACTGTTTGAGACCTTTTCAAAGAATGTGTGTCCATCTGTCACATCATTTCCTCTCAGGACCAGGTTGTCAGCTGTTCTTTTCACTGTTCCGCCAATGCCGTCTGGTGCGCCCTTACCATGGGAAGTGGGGAAGAAGTTCCATGTTGTTCTTTCAAACCCCAGTGTAGGGGGGATACAAGACAGAAGGAAAAAAATCTTCTTGTTCTTATACTGTTTACTTGGACCATCAGACCAAAAGTGCACGGTGGTAACCTGCGGATATCTCGTTATGATATCTTTTAGGACTGGATCCATGTGTGTCCAGATTGCTGCAGTCTCTTTGACTCTGAAAGTGTGCAAAACCCTGCCTTTCCACCCTTAATGTAATACATTCCGGTATGTAGCATTATCTGTGGCAGATTTTGTCCAAAATGGCAGGCCTGTACTTCAGATTGATACTTGCATCTCCAGGATTCTGAAAAGTCAACGTGAACAATTGCTGTACTTTCTTCACAAGTCTCAATTGTGTTTCTGTATGCTTTTGACTGGTTTTGCACTAAACACACATGTGTTGTGGTTTCATTTCTGAGTATTTGCTCATAGAGTTTGATGAGCTCTGAAAGACTGCCACTGTGTTGGACGAGTTTAGTGTTGATGTGGATTCCATTGACTGTGTCTTCTTGAACTCTCTCCCACTGCTTCCACTGAACATGGATTTTGTCTTGCTCTTGGGTTGTAACTGTACCTTTGTTTAGACATCGTGAGCAGGTGTGAAGAAGGCAGGCCTCACTTGCTGGAGAGCAACAAACTAATTGAAAACTGTCATCCAGTTTGTTTGACTTCACAACACCAGATATTCTAAGGACCTTGAGCATTAAGTATGCATTTTCATGCTTTTGACACAGACATGTCTTTCGATCAAATGCTTTTGGTGCTGTAATATAGAATGGCTTCAGAGTACAGAAAGAAGAATAGCTCAGCTTCACAGTGGGGTTCCTAATGAGGAAATCAGTGTGGAGGTTGATCATTGAGTCTGTCAGGATCATTCTCTGCTGCTTCATCTTATTCCTAGTGATGGTGTCAGTCTTATCAGTGGTCACATGTGCAGAGTTCAGGAAGAAATCCTTAACAGTCTCTGTTATACCCTTTAGGAATGTTGGCTTTTTCTTTGTCTGTTTCTTTCCTCTCATTAACTTGTAGGTTATGCCAAACTGGTGGATTTGGTGAAGGAGACGATACTTTTTTAGAATCTTGCCTGATGACACACCTTGGCCCAGGAGTTTGTTTGTTTTTCTTCAGCTCTCTTCTTAGGATGTTGTGGAATAGAAGGGCTTTCTTGATTTTTGGATTCCTAATTTTGCTTCCTGATAGCATCTTCTTTGTTTCTGTGCCTGGGGAGTCAAGTGGTGTTTTAATTGTAGCCTTTCTTCCTCGAGATATTATTTTTCTCAGTTTGTTTCATTGCTTTGTTGCCTTCTTAAGCCTCTCTTTCAAAGTTTTTATTGCTCTTGAATGCCTTTTTCTCGTTTTACTTCTCTCCTTTTCCTGTCTGAGAGACTGTCTGCTGTGTCTGGCATTGTATTCTTGAATATTCTGATCTTGCGGACTATCTGGAGGTGTGTGAGCCTCCAGCACTGCATCTTCATTGGATCTTTTCTGTCTGGACCTTTTCTGTGCCTCTCTCCAATACTTTCTCCAATTCCTCTTTGCCCTGTCTCCCATCTCGTCTATTTGTATTACTTTTTTGGCTGTAACTCTATTCTTCCACCTTTGTCTTTCCTTCTCTTGCATAGCATGTTTGCTCTCTTGGTCACTGTTTAATTTTTCCCTTGTCTTTTGTTGGTACTCTATTTCTTCTCCTTTGCTCCTCAACTGACAATTTCTGTCTAGCCATGCTTTCCTGCAATACAAATTGAAATAATGAAAATTTTGCTTAAATCAGATTTCTATTTACTTGACATGATTGATTGATGGATGGATGGATATAAAATCCTAAAGGTGCGGGATGTAGTTTCATAACCAGATGTTATGAAAATCTACACACTGGCTTCTCACCTCTCTCTCTCTATCTCTATCTCTACATATATATGTAGAGATATACATATATATGTATATGTGCTGGGAAAGTTACACGTTTTACAATAATAAGCAGAACACTGCCTGCCGCTTCTCTACAAGTCAGATGTGTATGGTTAAATAATGTAATGCATGCTATGTATGTACATTTATGTGTAAATGTAACCCTGAGATAACATTTTAACCCTTTACTATATTCACAAATGATATATTAGCACATTAAGAGGTTTTTGGTGGATTTGTCAACTCCGTCAGCTTATAGGTCAACTCCGTCAGGCATAAAACCTGACGGAGTTGACGTCTGACGGAGTTGACGTAAGGGCATGTATTTTCCCGCCGAAACATGTATTGTACACTGCAGCTAGCTAGTTTTTCCTCAGTTGCTAAGTGTCCCAATAACCACACTAAAATGCTTAAATTCAATCCTCTATGGTTTTAAAAAAGTATCTTAACAGAAATATGGTATTGACATGGTCCAGCTGTGACCATAGCAATATTGACATTGATTGTCTAAAATATCAAAAAATGTAAAACGTACCAGAGCATTTGTGGTAGTGTTGCATTCACCAAATACAGGGAAATGATAAAGGGTCCTCAGGGATATAGCTGACCATGCTATTTCCTGATTTATTGTGGTTTATGAGAAAATCTGACGGAGTTGACAGAAACTGAGGACACAACTTTGATAGGCAGATTTTTATGGAAAATATTGTTTGACTTCATGCATTGTTTTTTTATATTTTTACCGCTTCTTTTTTATTTGATATATATGTTTTCGCAACTGTAGAGCTTTTTTAAAGTTTTTTGGGATGGTCAACATTTTGACCTCTTGCTAAGGACAAGTGCAATGACATTGACCTTCTAACCACTGACCATACATTTAAACAGATTTTCCCCAAAAAGATAAAAAAGTATATTCTAAAAATCACATAGGTATATACAATTCCTTTAGATTTAACTTTGTAAGTATGTCAATCATGATGAATTTCTTTATTTTTGATATAAATTAGACTTTTCTATGTAGGACATGTTTTGTCCCGACTCTCAAGAATCAGTGATATAATAATTAAGTCATATATATATTTCTTCCGTTAGTGTTCTTGACTACAAATGTTTAATTTCCCCAGAATTTCAATGATTTTTCAGGTATATGCTTTGAAGAAAGCCCTTAATTCACTTGAGAAATGTATGCTTTGAGTTTTCTGAATGTTGTGTGCTTATCAATAGACATTTGACCATGTGAATGAGGCTACAGTTCAGGTTTATAAGTGGAACATCTTTCCTTAAATATGACAATTATATGCTATATTTATATATCTTCAATTAGTGTGTTCTTTACTTTTAATTTTGCTCGGATCCCGTTAATCATCGCTTGCGGTTATATTTTTCTTTGTATTTGTACCACGTTGGTCATTTTAATGTCGATTTTAAATGCTCTTACACACTTGATTACATTGCTAAAAAAAATATACAAAGAAAGTAAATCTCTTCACGGGCGCAGCCATTTTTAGAGAGAGTGAGAGAGAGAGAGAGAGAGAGAGTTAATAATAGGCGATATCCAAAATAGTTATATTGTCAAACTTACGATATAATTTTGTATGTTTAGACAACAGTGTTGGGGAGTGGCTAGACAACAGTGTAGGAGTCTTTTGCAGAGGGCTCATCCTTATTTGATTGGACACCATCACCTGCATCCCATGGGTCATCTCCAAGCTCAGACTCAACAATAATACTAGAATCTACCAAAGCTCGAAGAAAACGGCTGATTGAAGGACCCCCTGACAGCAGCAGTGCTCAAGATGTAAGTCATCTTTTAACTAAGGTCTGATGTATTTTAATTGAAGCTTCAAATAATTAATGATTATTTTAAAGGTCCCATGGCATGCTACTTTATGGATACTTATATATAGGTGTTAGTGGGCCCTTAATACAGTATTTGAAGACGTTCAACAAATTCAGCCTTGGTGCAGAATTACCAACCTGGTCTCACAGGAATCTGTGAAATGACCAAGGAAGCTTAACTCAAAATCCGTGGAATCCTCACAGAAACACGCCAATTTCCGTGATATGGCCACGGATTTTGCTCGAATGCAAGTTGATGACACTCAAATTCCGTGGCGCGCACACACAGATCCCCGTTTCAATGAAAGAGTCGACCACGGGCGCTTAACTCATAATCCGTGGTGGCCTCACGGAATCACTTAAATTTTCCGTGATATGCCAACGGAATTTGCTCCAATGCAAGTTATTGACACTCATATTCCAGGGCACACACAGATCCCCGTCTCAACGACGAGTCAACCTGGTCTCACAGGGATCCGTGAAATGACCATAGCCTATATATACAGTGGGGCAAAAAAGTATTTAGTCAGCCACCAATTGTGCAAGTTCTCCCACTTAAAAAGACGAGAGAGGCCTGTAATTTTCATCATAGGTAAACCTCAGCTATGAGAGACAAAATGAAAAAAAAAAATCCAGAAAATCACATTGTCTGATTTTTTAAGAATTTATTTGCAAATTATGGTGGAAAATAAGTATTTTGTCACCTACAAACCAGCAAGATTTCTGGCTGTCACAGACCTGTAACTTCTTCTTTAAGAGGCTCCTCTGTCCTCCACTTGTTACCTGTATTAATGGCACCTGTTTGAACTCCTTATCAGTATAAAAGACACCTGTCCACAACTTCAAACAGTCACACTCCAAACTCCACTATGACCAAGACCAAAGAGCTGTCAAAGGACACCAGAAACACAATTGTAGACCTGCACCAGGCTGGGAAGTCTGAATCTGCAATAGGTAAGCAGCTTGGTGTGAAGAAATGAACTGTGGGAGCAATTATTAGGAAATGGAATACATACAAGACCACTGATAATCTCCCTCGATCTGGGGCTCCACGCAAGATCTCACCCTGTGGGGTCAAAATGATCACAAGAACGGTGAACAAAAATCCCAGAACCACACGGGGGGACCTAGTGAATGACCTCCAGAGAGCTGGGACCAAAGTAACAAAGGCTACCATCACTAACACACTACGCCGCCAGGGACTCAAATCCTGCAGTGCCAGACGTGTCCCCCTGCTAAAGCCAGTGCATGTCCGGGCCCGTTTGAAGTTTGCTAGAGAGCATTTGGATGATCCAGAACAGGATTGGGAGAATGTCATATGGTCAGATGAAACCAAAATAGAACTTTTTGGTAAAAACTCAACTCGTCGTGTTTGGAGGAGAAAGAATGCTGAGTTGCATCCAAAGAACACCATACCTACAGTGAAGCATGGGGGTGGAAACATCATGCTTTGGGGCTGTTTTTCTGCCAAGGGACCAGGACGTCTGATCCGTATGACGGAAAGAATGAATGGGGCCATGTATCGTGAGATTTCGAGTGAAAACCTCCTTCCATCAGCAAGGGCACTGAAGATGAAACGTGGCTGGGTCTTTCAGCATGACAATGACCCCAAACACACCGCCCGGGCAACGAAGGAGTGGCTTCGTAAGAAGCATTTCAAGGTCCTGGAGTGGCCTAGCCAGTCTCCAGATCTCAACCCCATAGAAAATCTTTGGAGGGAGTTGAAAGTCTGTGTGGCCCAAAAACATCACTGCTCTAGAGGAGATCTGCATGGAGGAATGGGCCAAAATACCAGCAGCAGTGTGTGAAAACCTTGTAAAGACTTACAGAAAACGTTTGACCTCTGTCATTGCCAACAAAGGGCATGTAACAAAGTATTGAGATGACCTTTTGTTATTGACCAAATACTTATTTTCCACCATCATTTGCAAATAAATTCTTTAAAAATCAGACAATGTGATTTTCTAGATTTGTTTTTTTCATTTTGTCTCTCATAGCTGAGGTATACCTATGATGAAAATTACAGGCCTCTCTCATCTTTTTAAGTGGGAGAACTTGCACAATTGGAGGCTGACTAAATACTTTTTTGCCCCACTGTATATATATGAATGAAATTCATATTGACGGTATGGCACTATATCCCTGTACTGCACCCATCTTGAATTCAATAGACCATTTTTGTTGCTTCGAGAAGGTCTGGTGGTGTCCGTATATAATAAATAAATAAACATCTATGTATAATGAAATAAATAGATATCTATAAATATGCATGCGTATTTATATATATATATACACATGCATATTTATTGGCCTATATATTTATTTATTTTGTTGCTACGAGGGGGTCCGGTGGTCTCCGTATATAAATAAATAAACATAAATAAATAGGTATGTAGCCTATATACCTATTTATATATTTATTTATTTATTATATACAGGACCACCAGACCTTCTCGAAGCAACAAAAGTGATCTATTATATTCAAGAAGGGCCGGCGAGAATAGGGATATAGTGCAGAATACCGTCAATATGAATTTCATTAATTTCCGAGAGGATGGTCAATGGTCAGATACAGATCTCGTTATAACAATTATATATGCTGCCAAATATGCTGTAGGCCTACGTATAGGCTAGTTTTTAATATTATAAATATTTAATTATCATTCCTGAACCACATTCCCCATAGAAAAAGTGTGTTACTTGGTGTTACACCCCTCTTCGTCGATTGGATTGGTGTAAGTGGATTTTCAATGGTCAGAGACAGATCTTGTTGTAATGATAATAGCTACATGGTCTGCTGCTAATTAATTAAATATTAAAGCAATGCATTACAATCGGGAGATTATTTTCGACTTCACAATGGAGAGCGGGCTGCGCAGGATTCGAACATGAACACGAGGATGGTTGCCATCGACCGCCCCCTTCCACCCGAACCCCCCCCCCCCCTCCCCTTTATGCACTTCTTTACGACAAATGGCCATTATTTCATTTTTCTGTAACATCCACGTATATATCCTGCATTTAATACATGTTCATGTTATATGCAGAATATTCTGAACAAAGCCCCGAACATATTGATTCTAGATTCCTGTGATAGGAGCGGGATGCTTTGATGAGGGACTTTAATGTACACAATGTATGCACCGTTCACTTTGCAAACGACTTCATGAGTTCAAACATCTCTGCTCCAAACCACGGGCAGCAACTGAGTTGCCGTCAATTGTGTTGTTTTTGTCGTAAACTAGGGTCCGCTGGCTAGGAAATAGGGCACCTTGGAATATCTTTTTTTTTCTCGTTTACGCAGTTAAGACTTGTAATTTTAAACTGCATAAAATAAGTTATTTTTGTATTGAACTTGACTAGTTGTTTTTTTTTAATCGCTGTCTGGTGTCTAGTTACGTCACTCTGAGAGATGCGCATGGACAGATTTTGTAGTGTCACAGCCTAGGCCTATAACCTATTGGTGAAAGCAAAACACCACGCTCATTGATTTAACGAGGCAGGGTTATTTGAAACAATTAATTCAGTTATCATGTGTGAGAGGTCATTCCTCCTCCTGAGTGTGCTTCCTATTTATGTCTAGTGTACACCCCTACTGTCCACAAGCACACCCCCCCCCCCCCCCCCACCTTCAACCAGGGTGTATCTTGGGATTACTCTGTGAAAATTGTGGGTCTCTGGAAAAAGGCCAGCCCTAACCCTAACCCTAACCCAAATTTCGGTGTTGGGGTCCCAGTTACACCCTAGAATAAGGTTATCAAGTTTCAGGGTGGTAGGACCTTCCTATCTCAAAAGCTGTCTTTCAACCACATTCTGATCCACTAGGTCTTGCAGGCAACACTGAGAGGCTTTGTCCAAAAAACAGTCCATTTTGGAAAACCTTTTTTCTGTAGGGGCTAGAACTCCAAAACTCAGATATGTCGTTCTCGGGACCCTTGGAAATGTGCATATACATTTTGGCATCTCTAGATATCTTGAAAAGGCGGGAAAAAGGGTGTGACCTCCAACAGTAAGGTAAATGTGCATAAGACAGGTTAGTTTCTGGTTCCCGTTTTTGGTGGGATGGAGGTGTAAATTTGTGCCTTAAGGTGTGTAGATACAGCTGGCCTGTGGACAAGATTTTGAAGTCTGGGGTCAAAAGGAGCCGGCACCCCGGCCCTTATGAGATAACAAAAAGTTAATGTGAATTTCTCTCATAACCTTTTGTCATTATTAAAGAGAGGCCTGATTCTCAGATATGAATGTTGGATGGCTAGGGTGTAGGTCTGGGAAGAACTTCAGGCCAAAATCTTGCAAGCGAGCCGCCGGGTGAGGTGCAACGAGATGAAGCACTTGCTGAGTAATTTCTTGTAGGGCTGGAATCCCTAAATTGATGATCGTATGCGTCCTTTGACACCCCCGTTGATATAAAAGAGACCCCAGGTCTATAGCTTACTTGTTACTGTCCTTAATTCAGAAGTTGCCTATTGCATCACTTCCTTTATGGCTTCGGCCTCCTAATTGGTCATTGTAGCATTTGAATGCCCTCTTTCATAGATATGACACCACCACCACTGAGGCATGGCAACAATTCTCCATATCCATATGGGGAGGGGTGCCTGTGGACAGTAGGGGTACAAAAGACATAAATAGGAAGCTTGCAATAAGCATTTCAATCGCCAGAAATAGTCAATACACACTCAGGGGGAGGAATGACCTCTCACACATGATATCTTAATGAATTATTTCAAATAACCCTGCCTCGTTCAATCAATGAGCTTGATGTTCTGCTTTCACCAATAGGCTATAGGCTATGTCACTACCAAATATGTCTGTGCGCATCTCTCAGAGTGACGTAACTAGCCACCAGACAGTGATAAAAAAAATGAGTCAAGTTGATTTCAAAAGTAACTTATTAATTACAACTCTAAACTGTGGAAAATGAAAGATATGGGGGGCAGTCGATGGCAACCACCATAGCAACCATGACAGTCACGTGACGTGGACGCAGGCCCATTGAAAAGAATAGGCCAAAAAAACGTAGGCGTGTTACATGTTTAGAGCCGTTATTGTAATGTATTTTCCGCTGTGGGCAGTTTTACTACAATCTGGTGTGAGACTGATTTTGGTGTGAGACCGGTTTAAGAAACGTGATAAGTTTCAGTTTTTAAGGGGGTCTACTCAAAAATCGGACAAATCGGATTGACGAATCCTGCGCAACCCCCCCCCCCCCTTCTGAAGTCGAAAATAATCTCCTGACTGGAATGCATTGGTTTAATATTGAATGAATTAATATTAAAATATATATTATAGATAAATAAATATACAATTATTTAGTTATATTATAAGTAGACCATGTAGCTATTATCGTTATAACAAGATCTGTCTCTGACCATTGAAAATCACCTTACACCAATCCAATCAACGAAGAGGGTTGTAACACCAAGTTACCAAGTACTTTTTCTATGGGGAATGTGGTTCAGGTATGGCAATAATTGAATATTTATAATATTAAAAACTACCCTTTATGTAGGCCTACAGCATATCATACATTTGACATTTAGAGTTAGACATATATGATATGTATAAGGTTATAGGCCGAATTTGGTTAAAATGCAGCCTCTGCTTGCCCACAACTATTGTCTTGCTGTCTCGTTATACGCTTTATAAGTTAATTATATTTAAATTATTATAACCATGTAGCCTTTATTTTCTTGGCGTTATCATTACATCCTTTCTCGATACATCGATATCAATAATTGTTATAACGACATCTGTATCTGACCATTGACCATCCTCTTGGAAATGAATGAAATTCATATTAACGGTATATGGCACTATATCCCTATTCTTGCCGGCCCTTGACGACTTTCATTGCTTCGAGAAGGTCTGGTGGTCCCGTATATAATAAATAAATATATAAATAGGTATATAGGCTACATCCCTATTTATTTATATATATATATATATATATATATATATATATATATATATATATATATATATATATATATATATATAGATAGATAGATAGATAGATAGATAGATAGATAGATACACATTCATATTATACATTCATACTTATTTATTTCATTATATCTATGTTTATTTATTTATTATATACGGAGACCACCAGACCTCCTCGAAGCAACGAAAATGGTCTATTAAATTCAAGATGGGTGCATGGGCGAGAACAGGGATATAGTGCCATTCAATATGAATTTCATTCATATATTTACATATATAGGCTATTGTCAATTCACGGATCCCTGGGAGACCACGTTGACTCAGTCGTTGAGACGGGGATCTGTGTGTGTGCACCACGGAATATGAGTGTCATCAACTTGCATTGGAGCAAAATCCGTGGCCATATCACGGAAATTGGCGTGTTTCCGCGAGGATTCCACAGATTTTGAGTTAAGCGTCCGTTGTCATTTCGCAGATTCCTGTGAGACCAGGTTGGAATTACACCCACTACGAGCCAGTCCCACAATGAGCTTTCCACAAACGTGCCATTTTTTAGAGGCGGGTCAAGGTGGAGGTCGGGGGTGTGGCCCTGATCAGCTTGCGGCCACGGTACCATGCGCTCTGTTTACAGTGGATGTATCGCAATGGCGAGGTGCACACAGCCTTTGGCCGTGTTCTGTAAATATTCCAGAACACTCCGGGTGCTCCGGCGGGGGTCCTTGAGCTCTATATCTAAATAATATCATATTATTCGTAGATATCTATATCATAAAATATATAATTTCATGGCCAAAAGCTGTGTGCGCCTCCAGAAGATAGCCTATTATGAATCTCAAACGACTGCATGGGCGGGTTCTCCTACGTCTTTTGTTCATCCACTTCCAATCCGAAGTAGACTGAACCGCAACATGGAGGAGAAAGGGATTGTTGCCCGCGATATTCTCCCGCCGGAGCCCCGCTGCCGAGGCACCACCACCTTGGAAGCGGTTTGCGTGCCTCGCGGCGGTGGTGCCTCGCGGCGGTGGTCCCTCGCGGCGGTGGTGCCTCGCGGCGGTGGTGCCTTGCGGCGGCGGGCGGTGGGCAGCGGGGTTCCGGTGGGAGACAATTGCGGGCAAAAATCCTTTTCTCCTCAATGTCACGGTTCAGTCTACTTCAGGGAGGCAATGCCAAAGTTCCTTTCCCCCAATTCCTTCTCAACCATGGCTGAGATAACCGCCAATACGAGTCTTGTTGTGGAAATACCAGAGACGTCAGAGAACCCGACGTGATATGCGCCATAACACCAACAGCAGAACGGTTATCCAAATAACAAAGAAGTGCACAACACTTGCATTACAGTGTGTGTACACATACACACACATACACACACACACACACACTTGCACAGTCGTAGCTCATTGTCTCTATCGCAATGGCGAGGCACACATAGCTTTTGGTCGTGTTCTGTAAATATTCTGCAACACTCCGGGTGGTCCAGCGGGAGTCCTGGAGCTCTATATCTAAATAATATCATATTATACATAGATATCTATATCATATAATATATATTTGTAACGGGTTCCACAGAAAGGCGAGCAGGCAGAGGTGTCGTCCCTCAGCGGGAGATCGTTTTTATTGTTTTTAACGAGAACACAAAAACTCTAACGATAACAAAAGGGGTCCGTTCCAAGACGTCTCTTAGGCTCCAGGTGTGTTTCCCTTGTTTGGGATCTCGGGGGTCCGTGCTCCGGGTTTTTCCTTCCTCACTACAACACAAAGCAGGCACATAAGTACAACCTCCCTGATTGACCTGAGTGCAGACACCTGCTCGCAATCAGGTCCAATCCCCCCAGCCAATCCCGTGCGCTCCCAACCTGCCCATATTCCATTTACATTTAGGGCATTTAGCAGACGCTTTTATCCAAAGCGACTTACAATAAGTGCATTTGTTACAATAAGTACATTTGTCATAAGAAGTGAAACAATATATCGCTGTCGGTACAGTAAAGATGTTCATAGAACCAAGTGCAAGTATTACAATCGCTAGGCTAACCCATTCCCCGTGTAAAGCAATGATAGCAGCTACTGTAGATGCTACACAATTGAGTACCTTGAATAAGTGCAATGTACTCCCCCTGCAGGCCAGACGTTGCACGTCCCCCCACAACATTATCATGGCCAAAAGCTGTGTGCGCCTCCAGGCTATATTTTGAATCTCAAATGACTGCGTCGGATTCTCAGACGTCTCTGGTTCTTCCACTTCCACATCAATCTGAAGTAGACTGAACCGTGACATGGAGGAGAAAGGGATTGTTGCCCGCGATTGTCTCCCGCCGGAGCGCTGCTGCCCGCTGCCGAGGCACCACCTCCAAAAGCAAAATGTATACAGCAAATTCTCAAAGCCTTTGTACATAACCCAAGTCTTAGATATGCAGCCATAGTTTCACTATGTCGTATACATTTTTTACTTTTTTTTTTTAGCCACTTGATTTTTGGGGCTAAATATCACTTTAGCAATGCATCTATCTTTTTGCAGGAGGATACCTCCATTAAATGTCTGCAGTACATACGCACTTGGTATAACAACCATGTCCCCAAATTTTAAGGACCCGGATTCAAAGAATGGTTATGTAAGTATAAATATACATCCATGCTGCAGTGCTTCAATGCATTGAATTAAACAGATGACACAGCTCTGTTCAGGATCATTCCTTGTTCTAAACCTGGCAATGTTTTGTTTTTTTTGCAAGGTGATCTACAGGAGCATTTCTATGATCACCAGAGTGGTTGTGGTTACCTGGCATGGAGGCTGAAGACTCTGCTCAAGGGATCAAGAAATCCAGATCCATTTTTCAAGATGACAATAATACTCATCGCAGCATGCATGAATGGAATGAAGCAATATCAGTGATGAGGCACTCAAGTGGCACGACCCTTGTCCAAGACAAAATGAAGGCAACATTTCAGAAAAGGGAACAGTTTAAAGCTAGTATTTCCAGGGAAGTAGAAATTTATGTTAATGAACTGGCAGTGAAATCTCCACGAGAAGCGGCTGAGCTTGCAGATAACTATGAAGTGATTCATGGCAAGAAGTCCACAAGTGAAGTAAGCAGGAGAAGGCCAGTTGACTCATTTAGTGGTGAACAGCAGTCAAGGAGACCCATGGGGGATGGTTGTCGTCCACCCCAGTCATTTGATAGGGGCCCATCGCGACCTGAATTGTTCATAGCCCAGAGAGGAGGGAGTGCCCAATCTCTTGGTCGAGGCTATACATCCCCTTTGAAAATTTGGTGTTTCTGGTGCAATAAGATGGGGCATAAGAAGAATCAATGTCCTAGTCTGAGGTCCAGGTTTGAGAGCTCAGGTAGGCCGGTGGCGCTGGTGTCTTCTGGCAGCGGTATTACCAGTGACCTGGAGGGTTATGAAGGGTTCACTTCGGAAGGGACAGTGGTAGTGTCTCAGGAGGGTCTTCAGGTGCCAGTAACAATACTGCGTGACACGGGGGCAGTTCAAGCCCTGTTGTGTAAAGGGGTGGTGGATCTTCCACCTGCCTCATTCACGGGCAGATATGTATTGGTGCATGGTGTAGGTGGTGGCTACGTGCATGCATCTATCTACCGCATATATCTCAAATCAGAGTTAGTATCAGCATGTGTTGAGGTTGCTGAGGTGAACAGTCTCCCAGTGAGGGGTATTGATTTGCTGCTGGGAAACGACATAGCAGGGACTAGGGTCAACCAAGAGGTTACAGACTGCCCAGTCTACCCAGTTGAGATGGAGGCAGAGTTTCCAGAGGTTTTTACCTCATGTGTGGTCATTCGAGCTCGGGCAAGGAAAAAGCTAGCTGTTGGTGCCCCAGCTCCCGGTGCCCTGTCATCACCCTTGGTTGATGAGGAGCCCATGGTGGATCTGAGTGACACTGTCTTCCCTCAGTGGTTGACCTCTGCCGTTCTAGAGGGTGTCAGAGAGCCTATCATTGATATAGCTGCCGAAATAGGGACGTCCCAGAGTTTACGGAGTGCTGAGGTGACAGAGGTGGAGTTGCCTTCTGAGGTCGGTGGTGACGATGTTGCAGAGTCAGATGCCAGAGGGGTTTTTAGCCATTCTGAGATGTCTCGGGCGCCAGATGTAAGCCAACCCACGTTCGTTCAGGAGCAGAAGGAGGATCCTTCCCTTGAGTATGCTCAAGGGAAGGATTAAAGTGGCAACGTCTGCTAGAGAGTGACGTGGCAACAGGTTACTTTGTGAGAAAGGGGACTCTGTTTAGAAAATGGAGGCCAGCCAGCAGACCTGCTAGTGAGGACTGGGCTAGTTAAGAACAGATTGTGCTACCACAGTCTTATCAAGGAGAAGTGCTCCGCATGGCACATGGCTCTGTATTCGGGGGTCATTTGGGTTTTAAGAAGACCCTTGCCAAGATAAACAGGCAATTTTATTGGCCTGGGTTACGCAAGGAAGTAAAGGAGTTTTGTCATCGGTGCCACACGTGTCAGGTGGTGGGGAAACATGGCAGTAAGCCGCCAGTTTCTCCTTTAGAACCTTTACCAGTGGTACGGGAGCCCTTCTCTGAGATAATGATTGACTGTGTAGGGCCCTTACCAAAAACCAAGAAGGGAAACGAATACCTGTTGACTATATTGGATGCCGCCACAAGGTATCCGGAAGCCATTCCACTACGTAACATTCAGACAAAAGTAATCATGGAACATTTGCTTAAGTTCTTTGTGTTACCGGTCCCAAGTGGCCAGGACGGGAGGTAACAAATAGATTGTTTGAGAGCGGATTTTCCTGAAAAGCAGGTAGACGTTAGTACCGGAATGAAGCAACAAAGCTTTGTTCCCCTTTTCCGAAATCCGTCTCTTTAATTAACAATTATCCCAAATACCACATATATCACATATAAATATAAACTATTCCCTGGCTAAAGTGCATGTTCAAATGTCAATTGTCCCTTAGTAGGTTCCTTGTTAGAAATAAAACATCAAAAGTACAATAAAAAAAGGTGAGGCTCACATGTACCGTTTCTCTCCACTCTTAGTTCACCTCAAAATCAATACAGAACTCCTTTTTATCAAAATCCACATTAAAGTTGAAGTGCCCGTTTCAGCTTATTCGCTGGTTGTTTTGAGCTATCTCTCATAGTGCAATTTAATACAGTTTTGTTCCTATAATATAAATAAACATACTTTGGCTTTAAACCACAATAAGACAATAAACAGCACCTAGAGAATTTACCATAAACCACTGCCTGAAATACAATGGATGACTTGTCTGCCTAACAGACCGACTAGACATTTAATTATAAAACATATCAACACTTTTCTTATAGTCTACCTCTAAGATATCCTATCGTAACGTCATCTAACTCTTAAACACATTAAATATATTCTTAAACATGTACGTCAGGTGTTCAGGGCCAAAGTAAACTTAAACATACTAGTCTGCAGTGTGTGTGTTTCCACAATAATATACCATGCGAACGGGCCAACTGCCATTTTACACTAACGCCGTTTGGCGCGAAACAAACAAAGGAGTTTTCAAAAGTTAATAACTCGACACGAAAGACTTCAACTCAACACAAAGTTTATCGACTCTGTTCTAAAATTTTCTGATTCATGAAAATAGTTATTTGTGTGATTTTCACGGTGTACAAACCTGAAAAGCAGGTAGACGTTAGTACCGGAATGAAGCAACGAAGCTTTGTTCCCCTTTTCCGAAATCCGTCTGGCGAGGAACCGGAAGTGCCCGTCAACCATAGAATTCCGGACTATAACCCACTTTGGTTCCGCCCTTCCGTTTCCCAGTACTAACGCTTTGTCTCACAACAAAACACTCAAAACCAGTGGTCTGGTTTTGAGTGTACCACATTTGCATGGGTTGGTTTGCCACACTCTATTCAATCTGATAGGGGCTCTAACTTTACAGCCAAACTTTTCCATCAGGTTTTGTCAGAGTTGAATGTGGTGGTCAAGCATTCTTCACCTTGTCACCCACATTCTCAGGGGGCCATTGAACGGTTTCATGGAAACTTAAAGAACATGATACGTGCCTTCGTTGAAAGTCAACCTAAAGAGTGGGACAAGGCCATCCCGTTTCTATTGTTCGCAGTTAGGGACGCCCCCACTGAATCCTTGGGTTTTAGCCCATTTGAATTAGTTTTTGGACACGAAGTTCGAGGGCAATTACAGTTCTTGCGGGAGAAAATTATTCGGCCAGCACCCCCTGGTGATGTGCTAGAGTATGTTTCATTAATGCGGGGTCGATTACAGTTGGCGTGTGAGGTTGCCTCCAAGAATTTAGCTGGGGCTAAAGCTTGCATGAAGGCCAGGTATGACCGCAAGGCAGTGTGCCGCATTTTTGGTCCAGGTGATTTGGTCTCAGATTGTCTTGATTTGGAGCAGGACTACGGGGACCGTTAGGTCATATGTTTGCTGAGCCTTACAGGGTCTTGAGGAGGTCGGGGACTTCAACTACATTGTTAGTACCCCAGAGAGGAGGTCTAAGACCCGACTATGTCACATTAATGCCATGACAGCTTATAAGGGAGAGGTAACTGAGGCAGTAGTGACTTGTGTTCAGAGGGACCTCCCAGAAAGTACAGAGGAGCTTAGTGATGTGGACTCGTCCCCTGACGTGGTTAATGCTAGGTTGTACAATACTCAGGCTCGTGCTGAGTTGGAAGGAAAGTTGGGGTACCTCACTGATTCCCAGCGGGGGGATGTAGTGCGTCTGATTGAACTTTTGCACTGTCTCAGAGCGCTGCAGCTCACCCGTGTGGGCAAGCGAACTGGTAGCTATTTAGAGTCAATGTGTTACACTTTGCGCCTGTATCAATTCTGAATTTCACTACTTTAGACAGAATTTCCAATTTGACCACCCATTTATCAACAGTGGGGTCTTCGGGCTGCATCATATTTATGCTCAGCATTCCCTCATCATCTGGTGAGTCTTGGTCCGAGTCAATACTCACAGTGTTTACTGCACGCTTGTGGCACACTGCCACCCAGTGGTTTGGTTTGTGGCAGTAGGAACAAACAGAGCCTTTTGCTGGACACTTTCCTTGGTTCCACTTGTGCTGTGGGTCTTTTCCACACTTGGTGCAGTTTTTTGACGAGCTGACCGATGCTTGTTGTCGATAAGTAGAATTTCCTTTGTAGGGCATTGCTTTACTTGACACGAATTGCTTCGGTTTAACAGACACCGCTGACATCTGTGAATCCTCTTCTCTAACTATTTTCATTTGTTTTTGTGATAATTCGAATTGCTGAGGAAGTTCTATGGCTTTGTCTAACGTCAGGCTCTCGCCTCTTTCGAGCAGCCGCTCTTGGACCCGCTTCTCTCTCACTCCCGAGATTATGGCGTCAATTAGCATATCGTCAGGCTGAGGATACTCACAGTCCATCAGAATTAGCCTTACAACCTTCAGGAAGTTATCAAAACTTTCCGTCTGCCCTTGCTTTCTCTGTTTGAAATGATGCCTGGCTATCCTCTTATTTTTCCGAGGTCTGATATAATTGGCAAATTTGTCCAGTACCTTAGACGGATCTTGCTTTTCTCCGTCTTCCCAGGGCAGCGTCTTATAAACCTCCCTGCCTTGCTCCCCGATCCACGTGCCCAGTCAGCCTGCCTGTTGTCTAGGCGCCAAGTCGGAGAGGGGACCCTCGAAGACGAACGTTACGTGACTCCGGAATCTTGAAAACTCTTGATACAAATCCGAGGCGTCCCAATCTATTTTGGGATGTTCGAACTGCGACAAAGCCATTTTCCCACAGTTCCTGTTCTTGAAAAACTTCTGACACCATGTAAGATACTCTGGTCAACAGATACGCTTTAGTCTTGGAGTTAACGGTAGGTTTTATTGAACTGCGCATGCGTACAAGCGGCACTACGGGTAATCCAGGCGGGACAGAACAGACCGTAGTCATGGGAGTAAATCAAACAATACATCACATGTGTCAAACAATAACTGAACGGGACGGCTACCGTTTACCCCAACGCTTGGGCTATCCCCCAACAAGAGAGAGAAGGACCAGAGCTCGCCAGGAACCCAGGTGAGTCACTACTCACGTGGCCGGAAGCTAGTTGCCTGCCAGCTGTGGTTTGCTACCATTTATGTGTCTCGACTCCTGCCTAGACAGAGAGACGTTTTCAATATACCATTGGGGTCGTGACACATGCACAGCTTAATCTGATTAAAGCCATAGTTCGACTATGCTCCTCAATTGCACAACTCCAATTGTCAGTTCACTTCGGGTCCATATATCATTTCTCCGACGCCCCATTTAAATAAATCGCCGTTTCTCGTTTTCTGACGGCAACAACCATAAACATATAAATATAATAAATAAATTATAGAAGTAGCATAAAAAGACGTCTAAATTTGTTGTTAAGACGTCCACAAATGACCACATGGACTATAAATAGCCCTTACACAAAGGTCCCACGGACGTCAACATTAGACTTCGGTAGACGTCGAAAAAAAGACATCGCCTGGTGTTACAAAACAACCCCTTCAGTGGACCGAAATTTGACGACCAATAATGACACAGGAAAGACGTCACTCCAACGACACATTGCGCAGTGGGTTTATATATATATATATATATATATATAGACATATATATATATATGCAAAGTTTAATGAAGCTTACAAATCAATTGAAAATATGACAACACACAGGGCAAGTCTTTGTCGGATTAATGAAGAAATCTCAATCTGTTGAGTTGTATGCCATATGATTTATGTTTTCCTATGCATAAATTATGCAGTCCTTTATTTAATTTGTTGAGCTTGGATTTAATAGCTGTATTCTGCCTTAACCAAAATGTCAGCAAAATAATTCCACTGCCTTTTTCCCCCTTCTTTCAAATGGAAGCAGCCTACACATCGTGACATAATTCATCTCCAATGCCTCTGGACTTTTGCTAGAGATTATTTGAACAAGATTTACGGCCATTCAAGTCAATTAAATCAAAGTGTGGTGTGGATTTTTTATCTTTAAATCAATATGAATATATCCCACCTCTCATTCGGTGTGATTGTTGTAGTGGAAAAGACCCGAATAATGTTGACCTTTCTATCAGGAGGAAGTTGACCCTTCGACGGATTCAGGGTTGTTACGCTCTTCTTAGTTAATTCTATTGGTTCATTTTCAGATTCGCTCAGGAAAAATGTTTGACAGTAAAAACGGTTTAACTTTCAAAAGGCTGCAGCAAGCCTCTGTCTTACTAATAGCCAATGAGGGATTACCGCATGGGCAAAGTGGGCACATGTCCAGGGCCCTGGCCAATGGGGGGGGGGGGGGGGGGGGGGGGGGGCTTGATATATATATATTTATTTGTTTATTTTTTTTATTAAAAAAAATCTATAGGCCAAGGCTTTGGTCATAAAAGGATTTGAATGTTTTTGATTTGCACATTTTTTTTAAAAATTGACGTGACTTCAATGTCGTAGTGCTTGGTCAACGGTCAATTTCACAGTGGAAATGGATAAACGTGTGCTAAGCGGGTCGGCAAAGCTAAACGAAAGAAAGAAAAAGACACTACAGATAGTGCCCTGGTAGGCCTACAACAAATACCGTTCATCACAACATTTTCTAACAAAAAACAAGAACAAGGAGACATGCGGAATTCTTTATATTTTAAACTAACGGAATTCGTTAAAGGAAGTCATTAGGTGCCTTTAAAGTCATGATATTAACCTGACAGATTCCATGTTCTGCCGTTAAGATGAGCGGCTGGCACTATGCATGCCCGCAGCCGCTGGGTTAGATAATCTCTCTCTCTCTCTCTCTCTCTCTCTCTCTCTCTCTCTCTCTCTCTCTCTCTCTCTCTCTCTCTCTCTCTCTCTCCTGGCTGCGCGCTGCATTATAATGTGTGTGATTGTGGATTGCATGAGTTATGATATGCGACCAAATTCGGTGTGCTAGTGCGTGTATTTGCGTGTTGGTAGGGGTCCGTGGCTGGTTTGTGTCCAGGGCCCTTGGTCATGTTAATCCGTCCTTGCTTGTAGCTTATAACATCAACACAGCTCTCTCATAAATCATAATTTTAACTTATAAAGGAGTTTTTTACACTTTGGCATGAAAACTGGGTGAATTAGCATAGTGAGTTGAGCTGTTAGTTGATTGTATTGACTGTATTGAGCTGTTCCAGTGTCAAGGCTGATTTCATTATGGAGTGGGAACGCAGGATGTGTGTGTCAACACGTTGGCCACTAGAGTTGTGATTTACTCCTGCATAAATCTAATGATTTAGGTGAAAGAAGGGGGAAAACACAATCCCTAACAGGAAAAAATGTATTTGCAGTTTAAGGGAAATCCATTTTTATTTTACTTCACAAATGTTGACATTTTTAAACGCTCCTTTATTCCCTCCCAATGTTTTATTTTCTTAATGTAACTTAAGAGGTACAAAAGGCTGATAATATTATTTAGGAAATAATTCAATCTGAATTTGAGTGAGTCTCTACCTCTCACAATGTTTAATAATATAACTAAACTTTGGAAAACATTAGAAAATATATTGAGTTATTGTTTGAAACCATTTAATTCTGCAGATGTGTTAATCTCTCTAAACCACGCCTGGAATGACAGCAACAACCATGTTATCTGAACCATTTCAGAAGCAAAACATGCCGTTAGAGAGAGTGTTACTACTTATAATCATTTAGAAGTGGCTTCTATCCACTATAATCTATTAGATGTCAGAAATGATCAGGTTCCAGTTGTTCCCACATTGTTCTCAAGGACGCCTATTATGAATGCACTAGGCTTAGAAACCAGAACCTTTCTACTGGGAGCCACAACGTTTCCAAGCAGAGACCCACAACATGAAAAGAGAGACAGCCTGAGTGAGAGAGATAGACAGGGAGAAAGAGAGACAGGAGAGACTGAGACACCCAAGCAGGGACGGCACAACAAGGATTGTGTCCTCAGTGTGTCTAGGTGGCGGGCAGGAGGGCGGCAGTCTGCGGGGGTTCTCCGTGATTAATGGCCTGTTCCTGTGGGGCAGAGAGTTGGTGTTCTCTGGTACCCCCCCATGACACCGGCCCACTCAATGGTGCCATCAATTTGTAGCTATTACCATGTCAATCAGGAACAATGAGGGAACCAGAGATGATGTTCGGGGGGGGGGGTTGAGAGAGCGAGAGATGCTACACCATCTGTGGTTAAAGTGCCGGAGGCTGAAATTCATTCGAGAAATAATTTGTGCTAAAATACTTTTTGTCTTGGAAAAACACTGAAACCTGATAACTTGGAAAAACATAATATACACAAGATACAAAATAACGCACAAATAAAGATTTTTAATTCCATCATACAAAAGAGCATATGTACATACAGCTTCTACACAGTTTGAACAGTGAAAAGCCACGCTAGATACAAACCTAACAAGTAGCTGTCCGTCAGACGAGGAAGCCTCCACCCCCCGTCTCCCAACACTCAGGCCCTTTTTGGGGCCTGAGAATCGGGACAGCTGCGGGGCTGATATAGGTGAGCAAACACATGATTAGCAGCCCATTATATAGAAGAACAAACACACAAGTTAAGATGTGTGTGTGGGGGCGTTCTCTGTGTGTCGCTACGGCTGAACTCATGGTACATTCACACTGATACTCAGTTGTCCTTGAGAGATTTCGAGACTTGTTCCCTTCATTCTTCCCTCCAACCTGCTTCCCACTCAATCTATCTTGTTTTATTCCTATTAATGCTTTATTTGTATTTATTTCCTAAAGCAGCTGTTACTTTTTCAGGGTCAACATGATTTAAAACCTTTTTAACGTGTTTACCGAACTTGGCAGCACTATGAACCTAAATATGAGCTTTATGATTCCACCATTCATCTCAGAAACTCTCTCAACACGCAGGGATCGCAGATGAATAAAAGTATTTAATGAATTGGTGAATTTATAAGAGGCAGGTTAATGATGCAATACTGATATTTAACAACACTCTGTTATTACATTGCATCACTAATAGTTTAACAAAGACATGGTCACTAATTGCACATTGCACAACCTGCAATTAATTCATTTGTTGATCAGTCACATCCAATGGATTCAAAAGGATATTTTATTTAATAATTTAAGGATAACAGACGCCACTAATTAGGCGAGTGGAACCTGGTGTTTAGTGTCTATATGTCACAACATATAAACCCCTGCTCCTCCCCCATCCAACCCACCATCTCAAGGAAAATCATTCCCTGGCTAATCACTGGAGGGCCTCTCAAACATGTGCCCACTTCCCCTTTGTATGCACATGAACACATGAACAAACGCACACACACACACACACACACACACACACACATACACACACACACACACACTGTCATGGTTAGAGGTTCGCTTCCCACTGCCCCCCTCACTCCTCATAATGTAACCACTCACCATATTGTGAGACACTTGATAAAAATGTTCACAAAATGTCATATATTTTATATATGTATGTTTTATAACATATTGAATACCATGATGACTAGAAGGTTGAAGACCAGAATATCCCACCAATTCATCCAACTGCAAGTGATTCTGTTTAATTAAATATACAACTAAAACCCATTGTCATATTCAGCCTATCACAGGACGGTGGTCCCATAAATCCTCCTAAAGGATTCGTCTCTTAAAGGATTCCTCCGCTGCCTCCCAGCCTCACACAACTGGAAGCTCTGCAGCCATAAACCACACCCCATGTTGGGAGCTCACTGGGGGTCAAGTGAGGAGATGATAATGAATGATGTATTCCTCCCCTGTCCCCTCGTGGACATGCAAATACACACATGTACAGGCGCCCACACACACACACTCACACACGTACGCAACCACAGGCACACACAAACACATGCACACACACACCGCTGATTAAACCGGACCGGCGAGTATTGGTGGGAGGGCCGGTGGAGCGTGAGGCTAATTGAACTGTCAGCTTTAATGTCCTCTTCCCTCTGCGCCGGGGAAACGATGAAGACTAGATTAAAAACACACGAGTCAGAGGAAGAGGAGGAGGAGCTGGGTGGGGAGGGAGGGGAGTTGATTAACGGAGGTGTTATTCCTTGTTTCTTTACTCCTCAGCTGTCTGTTTAACCTTAAGAAGGAGGTCACAGGGTCTGTGGGTCTACAGCAGGGAACCAACCAACCAATCAGATTCACCCTGTTCTCCCTGTTAATGCAAATGTCTTGTTTTGAAGGTTGCTGTGATGGCCTGGAGTCTAACTTTAAATTTAATCTCATGCCCATCCAATCTTGTATCCTGTAAGTGAGATGTGCACACACACATGCTAATGCACACACACACACAAACACACACACACACACACACACACACACACACACACACACTCTCCAGTCCATATTATTATTTCCATTCCACACAAACACAAAACCAACCCAAACCAATTCAACACACATTTTGTAATGTATTTTGTGATGATCTTCATTCATCTCTAATTACAATGTTAGAAAACCTATCCACCCATCCATACTGAGAAAGCTGCGTTCATCTGCGTGGTCCTCTTCTGTAGCTCTCGTCTCTGGAACATGCTGCTCCGTCACTCTACTTTAACATCTATACATAGGATCTGTTTCAAATATGTAACTTTTCCTTGAAGAGGCTCCTGTAAGAGTTAAATGTGTTGTTTGGTGTTGTTTGTTAATGTGTTGCTGGTGTTGTGTTGTTAATGTGTTGCTGGTGTTGCATTGTTAAAGTGTTGTTTGGTGTTGTGTTGTTAATGTCTTGCTAGTGCTGTGTTGTTAATGTATTGTTTAGTGTTTGTCAATGTGTTGCTGGTGTTGTGTTGTTAATGTAATGCTGGTGTTGTGTTGTTAATGGGTTTCTGTTGTTGTATTGTTAATGTGTTTGGTGTTGTTATTGTGTTGCTGGTGTTGTTAATGTTTGGTTTGGTGTTGTTCTAGGGCGTAGGAACCGGGGGGACGGAGGGGACATGTCCCCTCCAATATTGGAGACAGGCGCATTTGTCCCACCTAAAAATTATACCGGGGGGAGAAAAATATTTTATTTTATTTTGAAAGCGCAACACAGCGTCTTGTCACCGCTTCTTATTCTAAAAAACTGGATGATTGAGCGTGCAATTAAATAATTGATTTGATATTTATCAGTTCATTACTGCCATTAAAAATGTGTTTTCCTTTACATTTACAAATGTATCTTTTTAGTAGAATAAAATATATTTTCTGAATTTTTTCAGTGTTGTTAATTTATGACATATTTCTGTTCAAACCATTAACGGATGTGTCAGGTTTCAGATATGTGTCCCCCCCAATGTTAAACTCATTCCTACGCCCCTGGTGTTGTTAATGTGTTGCGGGTGTTTTGTTGTGAATGTGTTGTTTGATTTTGTGTTGTTAATGTGTTGCTGGTGTTGTGTTGTTAATGTGTTGCTAGTGCTGTGTTTTTAATGTGTTGCTGGTATTGTGTTATTAATGTGTTGCTGGTGTTGTGTTGTTAATGTGTTGCTGGTGTGGTTTTGTTAAAGTGTTGTTTGGTGTTGTGTTGTTAATGTGTTGCTGGTGCTGTGTTGTTAATGTGTTGTTTAGTGTTTGTCAATGTGTTGCTGGTGTTGTGTTGTTAATGTGTTGCTGGTGTTGTGTTGTGAATGTGTTGTTTGATTTTGTGTTGTTAATGTGTTTCTGTTGTTGTATTGTTAATGTGTTTGGTGTTGTGTTGTTAATGTGTTGCTGGTGTTGTTAATGTTTGGTTTGGTGTTGTTAATGTGTTGCGGGTGTTGTGTTGTGAGTGTGTTGTTTGATTTTTTAATGTTAATGTGTTGCTGGTGTTGTGTTGTTAATGTATTGCTCGTGCTGTGTTTTTAATGTGTTGCTGGTGTTGTGTTATTAATGTGTTACTGGTGTTGTGTTGTTAATGTGTTGCTGGTGTGGTTTTGTTAATGGGTTGTTTGGTGTTGTGTTGTTAATGTGTTGCTGGTGTTAGTAAAGGTTTCTGAGAACCAGAGCTGGCAGAGCAACAGATGTGTAACTGCCCTGTCCCACCAACAGCCCCGCCTCTGCCCTGCCACTGCCCCCCTGCTTTGTGTCCCCGCCGGCCCCTTACGTGTGTCCGTCCCCTCCCCTCATTCACCGCTAACCTGCTACGGGGCTAATTAGCTATGTGTCGGCTCACCCCCCATTAGGCGCTCCTCCTCCCGGAGCCTCTGCCCCTCATTGTGTGGTCACTGACTGTTTACTGTGGAAGTAGCAATCAGCGGCCTCAGGCTCCTCCCACTGCACTGTGCCCACGTCAAGCTGCCAAAATCCACCATTAATCAACCGGGTCAAACCCTATGATTATACATCCAGGGGCTGAACCCGGCGGCCACGCCCACCTCTACAACACCAGGAAGTGTTCTATTCCCCTGCGGTCCATTAGCCAGCCAATCAGGGCAAGACAAGGGGCCCGACAATATAAATCACAAGACAGGAGAGGATAATAGAAGGAACACTAGGCCTAATGATGGCCTATCTGTCAGGGTGGGATTAGTGGAATGGACTGATGTGTCCAAGGAACACATGGCCAACCCTGTAGAAGTATTACCATAACCATATATAGATCAATGAATACAACACTAATTAGGATTATACAAACAAATCAAACACAAGTTAGGTTTCTTATGTTCAAGCAACTGCATAATAAACAACTAGTCTTCTTAATATAAAGTACAATTAACATTCCATATATACGGATAAATAAATCTTCCTTCACTAACTACACGCCACAGTTAGGTGTAAGCCTTTGTCACAAAATTGAATTCACATATTTATTCAAAGATATATTTACATGATACACGCCAATATCAATAATGCAAATACTACCCACAATGCTGTTAGCAACCAACCAACCTTCCAGCATAATATGCAAAGGTATATTTTTTATACACCTACCCAAACAAACACACATGGGGTGGGCATCTCCATATCGTTTTTATTTACATATTTGGTTTACTTCTTCAATTTCACAAATGATGGGTATCTGTGGAAGGAAACCTATGAGCATCAGGCCATGCCTTAATCAGGTAAAGTGCTCTCTTTTTGATTTGATTCCACATTTCCGTGCACAGTGCTGGCATGGCCGGGCTGGGGGGCCTGTTAACCGGGGTCAGACACGACCACCTCTGGGGTGAACCTTCGTGTCACATTTGTGTATGAAAAGAGGCAGAGTGAATGGCTCTTTTTATGGCTGCCTCGAGAGCAGCGGTAATGGGCTCCAGAGAGAGATAATGTGGGCGGCCAGACTGTGTGTGTGTGTGTGTGTGTGTGTGGTGTATGTGTGTGTGTGTGTGTGTGTGTGTGTGTGTTTAGCACCCACGCCACTCCGTGGGGCTGCTCTTTGTGTAAACTCTGGTACCGGTGGTGTGTTTTTCTGTGCCTGTGCGTGCGTGTGTGTGTGTGTGTGCATGCATGTGTGTGTGTGTGAGTGAGTGCATGCGTGTCTGTGTACAAGTGAATGCATGTACAAGTGTGTAAACAAGTGCCTATACGAGTGTGTATGAGTGTGTCTGTTATTCTTAAACTTTAAATCTGAAGTGTTTGACTCTGTGAAAAGGCCCTGATGTCCCGGGACTGAGGCGTGGGTGTCCTCTGAGTTCATCTGCACACGGAGTGAAGCCATCGTACAAAGAGCCATACTGCTCTGGCTTGGACCGCTTGAAAGGGAAATCAAACAGAAAGTGTTCTGGCTTTATCAAATGTGATGTTACAATAAGTTAATATCGATGTTGATTTTGAAGTATGAAGGTTGATTCATGGGACATTCATGATTCATCAGCTGCATTACAACCTGGTATAAATCTTGTAGTCCATCGCTGTAATAAAGTTAGTGCTGTACAAAGTGTATGAAGGATGTGTATTTATAGCTTGATCACCCCTTTGTCAGTAAATTCATAATGTAATATTGGTGTAATCGAAAACAGAGAGCTCTTTGTTTGGAGTTGTTAATCGCTCTACAACCATAAATCCAAATGCTGATATATTACCAGCCTCCTTATCTCTTGGCGGTGTGAAATGTTTTTTTCAAACAGATGGTGCATGAACTAATATTATAAAAAAAATCTACAGTTTTAAGAGACGCTATTTAGGTTTACTCACTTGCTCTAAATGAGGTGATGTAAAATCAAAAACTGCATGCTGTGCATTCATAAAGCAACAAAGACCAAACCAAACCAAACAGTCACAACGGCTGTCTGCTATCTTGAAAAGAGGCGATCAGAGGGCTTTGATCATTTTACAGTCAGCTTTTACAGCCTGGGGAATAGGGCCACTATGAGACGGTTCCATCGTAATGTTTCACTCATTACAGGCCCCGCCACCCAGCAAGGTTAATAACACTAAAACAAAATGGAGGAGAGTAGTCACAGAGTTACTCACATACAGGAATGCATGGGCAGCACAAGTAGCGATGGTTAACAGCGAGTTGGATTAAATACCGTGCCCCCCTTCGACTGATGTATTGATTGGAGGGCTCAATTAAAGACACAGTTACAGACGGAATGACAGGAGACCAGGAATGGAATCATTCCAATCATCGAAGAAGCTAGAGTCAGCATTTTGGAACAAAGTGCCCTCACGTTTGGGTGTGCTTGTTTGTCTACATATATTCACACACATCATAGCATGACATTGGAATAAAGCACGTCTCTTAAGGGAGAATGTAGAGAGCCCGCACACAGACATTTTGCTACTGTGCATGTTCTGAATTCCCTTATGTATTTGTCTGATTTAGTAATTCTGTCAGGCAGATAGGAATGCGCCCTCACCACTAGGTAGGGTCATTTTCCTTTGGTAAACATTGACGCGCAGTCGTGCATTATTCTAGTTTGTTCATCCACGTAACATGGAGCAAGTGTGCATGTGCGTTCTTGACCAAGTGAGTCATTCTTTGATATTTATATTGATATTTTGTATATACAAAAAGTAAGAACAGTACAGTTCACTTATATGTTAATGCTGTGTCAATAATAATATTCCACCTGTTCAAGTGTTGCGCAACTTTACCGTGCATTCACGTCGCAGCCACGATTGCATTCAGATCACGGCCATTACACATGCGCTCATTTGGAGCATTGTAAATCATTTATTACTAACCCTATATTTGGTTGCATTTTGGTTACATTGCAGAAACCACACACATTTGACATCCCTAATCCTGTATGCACCTGAATCTACATAAAGACCATGAAACCAATCTCTGCCTACGCTACTCCTTACAAGAGTCCTGCTGTGGATCGAGCAACCCACCCTTATCTCAGATAACATTACATCCTTCTAGTATTACCATTGGTCCTTCGAGCCAGAGAGCTTCACCCACAGTGACAAAATGGTAGAGAAGGAGGGAGAAGCAGCCCCATATGGCGTCACCACAGGACAAGAAAGGTGCAGACAGCTCCCATCACACTTTCAAGCATATGAAGTGACTCTCCCTAAATCATTGCTAGCATCCACAATTCCCCTCGGCACTCTCGATAGAGCGCAGGGGAACATACAGAGCATAGACACATATCAGCTGCAGTCAGCTTACATTGGTCAGGTCGAACCTGCCACATCTAGAGACCAGCTAGACAGCTGCTCCAAATCAGCAGTAAGCAGCCAAAACCATAATCAGGGAATTATGACTACGATCATTCAGAGTGCAGCTCAGTAGTTATTGGCAGCTGCTCACCCGTATTGCATTACACATCATTCCACAAGCTCTCTAATAGCTCCCATCGATCTGGATCCGTCCATCAGCAAATACGGATCCCATCTCAGGCAATGCAGCATCCACTAGCCCATCAGACTCCATCTCAGCCTCCGCCTGTGACACCTGCTCACTCGGCGTATGAACAGACTGCATTGCATCACTGCATCTCCGCAGACGGTGTATAATCCACCGGGCATTCCTGTACAGCCAGGGCACCATCAGATGTCCATGGCACCCTCACAGTCTGTATACCAATCTCCTGCAGCGATACCTGCTGGGCCTTCACAGACAAGGTATTATCATCCCCCAGCTATGGGGGATGATACCAGACCCAGGCTCCACAGCCAGTCTACCAGACCTGGGCTGCAGAGCCGGTCTACCAGACCCGGGCTCCAGGGCCGGTCTACCACATCCGGGCTCCAGAACCGGTCTACTAGACCCGGGCTTCAGAGCCGGTCTTCCAGACCCAGGCTCCAGAGCCGGTCTTCCAGACCCAGGCTTTAGAGCCGGTCTACCAGACCGGGGCCCCAGAGCCGGTCTACTAGACCCAAGCTCCACAGCCGGTCTACCAGATCCAGGCTCCAGAGCCGGTCTACCAGACCCGGGCTCCACCGCTGGTCTACCAGACCCGGGCTCCAGAGCCAGTTTACCAGACCCAGGCGCAACAGCCAGTGTACCAGCCCCAGACTCCACTGTCGGTGTACCAGCCCCAGACTCCACTGCCAGTGTACCAGTACCCGGCTCCACAGCCCCAGGTTCCACAGCCGTTGATCCAGCCCCAGGCGCAACAGGCGCTGCAAGTTTACCAGTATGGCCCTACTGCCCTCCCTCAGCGCCTGCATCAGCCTTCCCATCAGCACCTTCAACAGCCTCCCCCTGCGGTGCCGGCACAGAATGTATACCAACACGCTCCAGTGGTGCTTCCACAGCCAGGGTATCAGCATCCTGTTGTGACCGCACCGCATATGTATCAGCTTCCACCCGAGTCAGTGGCTCAGCCAACCTACTACACGCCACCAGCGGAACCTGTCCAGCACAGGCATTACCCCCCTCCAGTCTTGTCTATACTGCCTGCCCATCAGCTGCTACCCACGATTCCATCAGCTTTCCAGCTAATGCCTGGGATGTCCCAGCCACCTGCAGCCTATCATGAACTCCCTCGACGGCAACCAGTGCCTTTGCCAGCTCTCCCTAACCTGGTAAACGACAGCAAGAGAGAGTTCAGATCTGAAAATGGCTCTGGATTATCTCTTAAATTCCCATGCTGAATTGTCCAAGCAATATAAATATAGGGTACTAATGGAACACTTGAAGCTAGACAAGGCTAAACTGATAGCACAGTCATGTCATTCATCATGTCAGTCATTACCCTCAGCCTTATACTGCAGCTATGCAGGCCCTGCAGCGGCAATATGGGTAACCACACCAGCTGGCGCAGAGCAAAAATGCGGCTATCCTGAACACCCCAGATGTCCGGGTTGGCGATTCAAAGGCGTTTCAGACCTTTGCCCTCAGCGTGAACCTCCTAGTAGGTATGCTGATATCTCTCGAAGGCCCCAACGGCACAGAACTGATGTCCACAGGTCATGTGGATCGGCTTCTGAGTAAGCTGCCGAAGTACTCTAGGGACAGCTTCATCGAACACCTGCAGGTGTGGGGTAGGCTCCAAACCAACAGCCTTAACCCCTACAACCTATGTGACCTTTCAGAGTGGCATAAGGTCAAAGCCGAAGCCCAACGGCTGTCATCCAAAATGGTACAACGCCATCACTCTGAGAGGCCACCAGCCCCCCGAAATGACAGACTGCCTGCCCAGAGGCCGAACAACCAGCAGGTATCCATTTATCATGGCTCTGACAAGCCAAGAACCAGCAGCCAGCCCTGTAAAAAAGCGTTGACCATTACCTTTCACAATGCCCTGAAATCATTAAGCACATTCCTGACCAAGTGGAGAAATTACCCTGTGACCGCCCTGCAGAAGTGCTACCGCCATCTTAGGGGGATTCCACTCCAGCCCTTTGATAAGGCACAACCACTTCTCCTTATCGGCGCAGATTATACCTGCCTTATTGCTGCAAAGGAACGTGTCAGGTTTGGCCCCAGCGGTGGACCTGCAGCAGTCCATACACAGCTCGGCTGGGCTCTCCAGGGACCAGATGGTCTCACACCCCGTCTAGTACTGACACAACAATGTCTGTTAACATCCTTTGGGCCAATCACAGAGGATCTCTACCAACAGTTAACATTGTTGGCAGCTCAATGTCCTCCCATTTAAATGTGAGAAGCCGATCACACGATCACGGCACAACCAAGAAGCCGTGAACCTCTTGGAATCTTGGACCAAACGGGTCCAAGTCGGGGACACCCTTCGACATGCTTCACCACTGCTAGGCATCAAAGAAGCTCCATTGCTGAAGATCAGCGAAGACGCAGTCATGGCAAACCTCCGTAGTACGGAAAGGCGACTGGCGAAGGACCCAGCCAATGCTCAGCTCTACAAAGATGAAATCCAGCAGCTCATTGAGGCAGGGTGCGTTGTCAAGCTAAACCCAGAAGAGCCAGGGGAGTTGAGGAGCAACATCTTCTGTAGCCTCACCACAAAAAGTCCAGTACTGACCACACCTGACACTGCCCAGATTACATCCTGGGGATGCTTGGTCAAAGAAACACAGCAGTCCTTGCACGGGGCGGCAATGCCTGATTCCACCTTACCTGGACCAGTTGAAGTCGACGGTATTCTCAATGTAAAACCATTGGGGTAGGTTTCATTGGACATAGCAGACCCTGGCCCAGTACCACCAAGCATGTTGCTCATGGGGCGGCGGGGTGCCTCCCTGTCGCAAGAAACCTATGATTCCAATCTCCTTACCAAGCGGTGCTGGCGCCACAACCAAATGGTGGCTGACCACTTCTGGTCACAGTTCGTTCGCCATTACATGCCAGCCCTTCAAGTGTGACAGAAGTGCAAGAAACCAACTGAAAACCTGGCCAAGGACACGTTGGTGATGACAGCTGACCCTCAACTGCCGCACGCTCGTTGGCCAGTCGGCATGATGGTCAAGCTGATAGCCAGTGCAGATGGCTGTATCAGATCGAAAGAGGTCAAAGTGAAGGACCGGATCTACCTACACCCTCTGGCCCGTCTGGTCCACCGACCAGGTATTCCAAGAATCCAAGAAGTGCAAGAAGCAATGGTGACAACGTCGGGAATTCAACGGGTTCTCTGCATTATAGTTACACAATTCTGGGGGCGGCTGTGCTTGAATTCCCCTATGTATTTGTCTGATTTGGTAATTCTGTTTAAAACCACTAGGTAGGGTCCTTCTCCTTTGGTAAACATTGACTCGCAGTCGCGCATTGTTGTAGTTCATTCCACCACGTAACATGGAGAAAGTGTGCATGTGCGTTCTTGACCAAGTGAGTCATTCTTTGATATTTATATTGATATTTTGTATATTAAAAAAGTAAGAACAGTACAGTTCACTTATATGTTAATGTTGTGTCAATAACTTCCACCTGTTCAAGTGTTGCGCAACTTTACCGTGCATTCACGTCGCAGCTGCGATTGCATTCAGATCACGGCCATTACACATGCGCTCATTCGGAGCATTGTAAATCATTTATTATTTCACTGTTGTAGCCAGTTCATTTATGTACTTATATTTGGTTGCATTTTGGTTACATTGCAGACACCACACACATTTTTGATTCCTAAACCTGTTTGTATCTGAAACTTCATAAAGACCCATAAAATCAATCTCTGCCTACGCTAGTCCTTACAAGAGTCCCGCTGTGGATCGAGCAATCCAACTAATCTCAAATATCATCCGCAAACGTCCTTCAATTCTCAACAGTGCACCAACGTAAAGGAGACCAGCGGGTTACAGAAAATAATGAGCTTTATTATGATGAATTAGTTCCGGACACCGGAATATCAGCAACAGTCTGAGCCACACACATGGGCCGTAAACAGGTGTATGGCCCTCACCCCTTTATGCCACCACACAGAACCTACACCCCCTCAGAACCCTGCACCTTATCCTGAAGCCACACATACTACCAGGCTACCAGGGTGTCACGTGCTGTCTCTGTCCTTGTGTTGTTTAGTGTTCCTTCTCACCTTGTCCACCAGATGTCCCTAGACATTTTCCCTCCCCTTACATCTCCAGCTTGCAATTAATTCCTCTTAACTGCGTTTCTTTGTCCATCTTCCCATTTGCAACTCATTCCCTGATCACTGTCTCCCCATTTTGTAATGTAAATTTATTTAACTGGGACAATGTACAAAAAAACATTAACCTTGTTTAGAGCAAGGAGAGATGCATCGCACCAGATTTTAGCTAATTGCTATTTTCCACCTGTAGTCCCTGGGCAGGTAAAAAGAATAAATACTACAAAACTAAACACACAATAATGGCTAATAACACACAATAATATATAAACATTGGATTAAACATTAAATGATAAGAAGATACAATGATATAAATACATAGGATAAAATAGTTTACTAAAAGCACTACATTGCATATTTTATAAAAGAAATATACCCCTATCCCACTAGCTCTTCAATTCTGATTCTATGTTACAAGTGTGTGCAGGTCTGCTGCGTGACAGGGGAAAGCTTAAAAATCATTATTGTTTATTAGATCTGTTGGGAGACTGACCATTGTTTTTTGCCTACAAAAGAGAAGGACGACTTTCCAAATGTGGTTTTGCATAGCGGAATTCTGCATTCTCCCCTAATTGTTGACTTGGTTGCTCGTGCTGCAAATTCTGAGCCAAGATTCACAAAGTTCCTTAGGTGAGGAGGTACATTGTGTGTGATTTTAAAAATGAAGGGAACATTAGCATACACAATGCGATTTCCAAAATTTAGAACATTATGTTTATCCAGGATTTTGTAGTGGTGATATTGACGTGTTTATCCAGGATTTTGTAGTGGTGATATTGACGTGTTTTATAATCATGAATTTTAAGAGCGTTTTTATGTAATGATTCAAGTGGTCTCAAGGTTGTTTTACATGATTGAGACCAACTTGTCATACAGCAGAAAAAATGGGAAAGAATCATAGCATTCAGATGCGGGTGATTGTTTTTGTTACTTTTGTTTCCAAAATTCTATTTTTTTTCTGCCTGTCAATGGAACAGAGAATTTGAGTTTCTTTATTAAAGCCTTTTTGTTACGTTTCCTGGAGCCCAGTCTGAATTTTTATCGTGCCCCTCTATGCATCTGCTGCACCGACGGTGACACAGGACGCACATGTGCCGGAGCTTCCACTTAGCTCCTCAGCTCCCCACCCGAGCAGTAGTATTGAGAGGCAACTAGCAGAACAGACTCTACATCCTTTTGGAGCTAGCTACTGAACCCAGACAGTCCGGTAAAGTAACTGTAGCTCCTCCTACGTCATTGGAGGGGGAGGGGTCAGCTGATTGCATTCTGTAACCTCACCACTAGATGTCATTAATCAGACACTCTTCACCTTTAAGCAGAGGCATATTCTTTGATTATGACATGACCCTACTTTAACTTTCAAAATCATTCCAGAATAGCTTGCATTTTATTTGAAGAAGCCGCAATGTGCAAAGGGCGAGAGCAGATGGAAGCACAAACACACACGCACACACACACACACACACACACACACACACACACACACACACACACACATCCACACACACACAGGGATCCTTTTATAAGCGGGGTCATTCAACAGGTGTTGTCCTGTTTGTCTTTGAAGTAAGAACCGTTTTTTTTTTTCCCAGGCTGGCCGGCCTCTTATCAGTGCCCTACCAGGAAGTTTTACTTGACCAGAGCACTATATCGACTACTACCACATCTGGGAACTTTTTCCCACCTTTGCATATTTCTAATTGTTATGAAGGACTTCTTTATTGGCATGGTTTAGTTAGTTTAGTTTGCTTGAGTTTAAAGTCTAAGTGGAAGCCATTGAAGATACACAACAGATAAATAGAATTCATCAACTATGGGATGTGGGTGAGGAGTTGGGGGGGATCATTTTCTATACCAGCAACCCGGCAGTGGATTAAAGCAGCAACCCAGTGGGTCATCAGCGAACCATGAAGACTCATTCGATTACACTCCCTGGTGGGGTGACATTTGATAGTATGTTTACTGCCTCCATATTTGCTCCGTGATGTGTCGATGAGCGGTAATCATGCAATCTGCAGAGATAAGACAGTTTCACTCCAGTCCGAACAATCCACCATAAAATGTAATGGAGAGTCTGGTGTATACTACTGATTTGGCTTATCTTCTCTTTAAGGGGATGTAATTAACACTGCTGTGTTCTCAACGTGTGTGTGTATGTGTGTGTGTGTGTGTGTGTGTGTGTGTGTGTGTGTGTTTGTGTGTGTGTGTGTGTGTGTGTGTGTGTGTGTGTGTGTGTGTGTGTGTGTGTGTGTGTGTGTGTGTGTGTGTGTGTGTGTGTGTGTGTGGGTGCGTCCAGAGGGAGAGAGTCCAGATTAAAGAAACTATTTGAGAAACAGACAGACAAACAGAGCGAAACAGACAGAGCCAGAGAGACAGACAGACACAGAGAGACAGGCAGATAGAGAGAGAGAGAGAGAGAGAGAGAGAGAGAGAGAGAGAGAGAGAGAGAGATGGGGGGGGAGAGAGGCGGGGGGGACATAGATAGAGAGACACAGAGAATTAGAGAGAGGCAGTGAATCTAGTTCTTAGATTATTATCTTGAGGCTGAGGTGCAGGTTACGGATTGGCTGACAGGCTCATCAAATTATAAACCAATGTTTCTGGTTAAGGCAACATTAAACCTTACTAAAACACGACGTGTGAAGGTGACTTGATCGTTTTACAAGCGTGAAATCCATTGAAGATGATCGTTTGGGTTTAATTTCTTGGGAAAAATGATGACTGACAACCCTGAACTTGCGGTCGTTTGACCAATCAGCGAAGAGGAGATTGGGGAACACTTGTGGGGTGGTGGTGGGGGGGGGGATGGGGCGTAGGGTAGGGTGGCCCACTCCCGAGTGAACGCGTGGACGGTTTTAACGCAGAGCTGGAGACATGACGGCCAGTACGGAGCAGAGGCGGCACAGATAGAAGGACAGCAGCCTTGGTCGTTGAGCTTGATGCTTTTTTTTTTCATTCAGTATGACATGAAATGCTGCACACATTCAACTGAGGTTTCCAGTGGGATAATCATCATTTATTTTGGAGACTTTTAAAGTAGCAGAGAAATGAAGACCAGCATTGGAAAATCACAAAACTTTGGTATCGACGCGCTCCTGGCCCCCACGCCGGACCGGGACGAAACGTCGTCGGGGTCGTACGGCCGGAGTCCCGGGGACAGCCCGGGGTCCTGCCCCGGCTCCGAGACCCCCTCCCCTCGCCGGACTCCGAACCACCACGCTCACATCACCGCGGGTCTGCTCTCTAAATGCCCGCTCCTCAGCTACTCCCAGTCGGGGTTTCCAACGATGCCCCTGTCGGTTCATCCCGGATTGTACCCGGGCTCCATGTACCACCTGGCCGCCCTGGGGGGCCAGCACCCCGCCTTCTTATACCCGGGCTTCCCCCATCTGGTCCAGCCTTGCCCGGAGCAGTTTAAAGGGTCGGGTCTGACCGGGACACCCCAGCTGGAGTCGTGGATCAGAACTGGGATGTTACCCAGATTTGGAGATTACGCAGGTAATTACATAAATATATAATGTAATTATATATTCATAGCCTTTCTTATTCATTCTTTCCTATCTGGCCATAATCCTCAGAGGCTGGTCTCGTAGGCCTATACACACACCTGTAATAACAATAACAATATTGGCTAAATAATAGAATAAATAATAATAAATATAATAGGCCTATGATAATAGCCCTACTCATTAAGTGTAGAAATATGCATTAATTGTTGTATTATTACAACAATAATAGATGACGATGACATCAGATGATGGAGGTATTTTATTGTGCAGAAATGGAGTTCGTTTTAATTTTGATTTGTTTTAAACTATCTATCTCTTTTTGTGTTTATACCAAAGAATGACTGCTTAATCAATCAAATCATACTTCATTGATGTATTTGAGCTTCATTTGGAGTGGTTAATGAAGAACGGAGTTCAACAATGTAAGGACATCAGCAGTTGATCCTGTAGGACTGAGAATGCTACCTGAGGGGCCCCTAGCTGAGAGTCTATTCCAAGGCCTCTTTTTGTAGAATCTAGGTATTGATAATTATTGGTTAAGGTAACCACTGAAAGAGAGGCATCGGATTTAATTAAGGAAATTCATAGATGCCATTTATAGCGTTTTCATTAAGGTAATGCACCTCTATGAAGCTTTATGACTCCCCATATAACCGTATCACCTCCCGGTGTCCTCACGTCACCCACTCAGGGCCATAACCCTGACGTCATCACACGAACAACGAAAGGGAGTGATAACTACAAACTGACTCTAAGAAGTGAATGCATTTAAAACGAGAAAATCCAAAAATAAATAGGCCGAAGGTTTGAATCAAATTCTCAAACTCAAATAAACAACCAGGGATCGTTCTCCAGTAGAAATAATGGAAGAATACTATTTCGTGTGTGTGTCTGTCTGTGTGTGTGTGTGTGTGTGTGTGTGTGTGTGTGTGTGTGTGTGTGCGCGCGCGCGTGCGTGTGCGTGTGTGTGCAGCGTCCTCGCAGGCGGGGCTCCTGGGGAAGTGTCGAAGGCCCCGCACTGCCTTCAGCAGCCAGCAGCTGCTGGAGCTGGAGAACCAATTCAAGCTCAACAAGTACTTGTCCCGGCCTAAGAGGTTCGAGGTGGCCACCTCCCTGATGCTCACAGAAACCCAGGTACATCTAAGACCAGCACTGAGATGGCTGGTGTGTTTGGGGGCCGTTTGTAAACTTCAACTGCTGAAGAACGTCCTTCACTTGTTCCACATTCGGCTCGAGCTTTGTTCATTGTTCCTGGATTCAGTAAATAAACAACCCTCCAAAGTGCAATGCAATTTCCATGTCCCTTTTTGCCATATAGAAAATATGTTAAATGTTAAATCTAAATATATATCCTAAATCTAAATCTACATCTATATCAAAATGTATTTTATGCATACATCCTCAATCGAAATTCTTAATCTGAGGCCAAACTATATAAATCGAAATATTTTTATGTAGGCCTACTATATATATATATATATATATATATATATATATATATATACACTAAATCTAAATCATAATTCTAAATCTAAATCTATATTTTATATCTAAATCTAATTCCTAAAACGAAATGCTAAATCTTATATCTAAATCGAGATCCTAAATCTAAATCCTAAATCCATTCAACAGATATGCTAATTTTCATACATATACTAATTGGTTCTGACTCCTAACCAGTCATATTCCGGGAGTGGCATCATGTGCATTGGGCAAGGAATGCGCTCACGGATATCAGGTCAGCTATTTCACATCAATCGATTTAGCCCGAAATATACAAGGTTCGACCTACAAGTTTTAGCATTTCAGATTTAGCATTTCAATTTAGGATTTCGATATAAGATCTAGATTTAGATATAAAATGAAGATTTAGATTTGGGATTTAGATTCAACATAGGTCTAATTATATTTTCACAGATGTGAATAAGGGACAGCAGTGCAGTTTGGAGGTTTTTTTATTGATTAAATCTGGAACAAGTGAAGGCTAGTTAAATCTGGAAAAATTGAGGCACCCCCAAAAGATATAGACTGATTTTGACCTACGGCTGTTCAGCTTCACAAGAATTTGAACATATTCATTCAAAAATATGTTAAAATATCAATCAATATTTTAAAACGATGATGAGACGGTTCCTGGTTCAAATGTCGCCGTATCGCCATCTTTGTTAACCCCTTGAATACAATGTAGGCGAATGTGTATTTAGATATGTCCGTTGTTGTCATCGCAGGTGAAGATCTGGTTCCAGAACCGTCGAATGAAGTGGAAGAGGAGCCGCAAAGCCAAGGAGCAGGCCGCTTCCGGGACGGGAAGCCCCGCGGCCGGGCTGGACCAGGCCCGGCCGCGGGGCAGCAGCCACAGCTCCGGCCTGGAAGACGAGGGAGAGCTGGAGAGGCAGCAGGACGACGATGAAGAGGAGGATGAGGATGATAATGAGAGTGACGAAGAAGAGATCGAATTGATGAACCGCGGGCCGGGCACTTCGGGGGCCGCTGGCCTCCGGAAGAACAGTGGGGGAGGGAGGGAGGTACGGTGAAGAGAGGAAGAGGGGGGGTCAGGGATGAAGAATAGGCTTTGTCTATCGAGTGAAGGATTGGCAGTTTTATTTGAAGGTCCTTTCATTCTTCTTCAGATGATCACAAGTAACTCATTGATTCATTACCAACGGATCAGATGCCTTGTTGGACTTATTTATGATCCCTTATTTCCACCCTGGCTTGGATAGACATTGAGCCAGACCGGTTCTTAATTCCTGGAGCTTGGTTTTATTTTTGTATCCCATGTAAACCAGGCTAAAGAGCAATGGGCATCTGACGTTCAGGAGCCTATGCGTTTGGAAGGAGAATAATGGGAAGCGACAGATATTTTACAAAAGGCCTATTACCCTTACCCGTACCCTGAGCCATCTGGTCACTCTTGCTTGAAACAATGCAATGTTTGAATGAAAGGATTTGGGTAGGAAAAGGCCTCCAAATGTAGCGAAGGACCATGTAGGCCTGCCTGGACCTTCCGTGTTTAATGAAATAAAAACAGATAGGGCTCTTGTGTAAGGAGGATAGGATACTGGGATGATATTGTAAGTAGTGTACTGTTACAGTTCTTTAATGGTCAGTTACAAATACTTCTAAAATATACCATATCCCTTTAATTCCTTTTTAAATTTAAAGGGTTAGGATTAGGGCTAACCCTTTTAAGTTAAAAATGTATATCAATACACGCGAGAAAGAAGAACCCAAATCTGCAATGTATGTGACTTAAAAAAAAGTGTGATGTTGTAAATGTTCATTTAATACCATATATATCTTAATGTAAATATTTTGTCAGTAGCCTTACAGTCTGAGCCATTATACTTTAAAATTCCTATGAATTACTGCACTTAATGTGTAACCTATAGCATATCCCCATGTTTTGTACCTCATCTTTATATTATGTGATTGTTATATTATTTCCGAAAATCTAGATCTTAATATATTTCACTCTAAAAGCATCAGCAGTTCTTTGATTTTAATGAAAGTTAAATTGATGAAAATAAACGTAGAAATTAACAAAAGTTTCTTCAAATCATATGAGGAACTGGCAATGCATATTTAAATAGAATTTGGGATGCGAGTTGCATTCTCATTCAGGATATATAACTGACTGCTATATTCTGGGTAGATCTAGACAATAAGCTTGTTAAAGATCACCTTTACTCTTTAAAGCGAGAGTGTAGCCTGGTTTCACATCCAGTTCTTTGCCTGGTAGTGTCAGGGTTCTGGCAGGACAGCAGGAACAAAGAGGGATGGATCCAGACTCAGACGACTCAGGATGAAACAAAAAGGTCTATACTATATCAAATGTCTGAACAGGCAGAAAAAAACCTCCACAGTTGGGGAACCACGACCAATAAGGTACAAAGAACCAACAAGGGAACAAGGGAGGGGAACTCATATACATGGGGAGAGATTAATGGGGTGTGAGTTGCAGGAAGGAAGATGGACAAGGACACAGCTAAGGGGAATGATGTCATAGCAGGCTTGAGATGTAAGGTGAGGGACAAGGTCTCGGGACATCTGGTGGACAAGGGGAGAGTGACACCACAGAAAATGAGAGTAGCCCCCTTAAGGGACAGATTCCCTAGACACCCGACCAGGTCTATCAGGGTGGTTGGAGGGGGTCTGGAGGAGAGATTCAAGGGCACGTGGCCTGAAAGCCGGATGGACCAGCCGGGAAGCTCAGGTGGATGGCCCGGGCACTTGACCGGGAAGGAGCAGGAGATCCCAGGGGGATGGCCTGGATACTGGAAACTGGACCGGGAAGGAGCAGGTGATCCCAGGGGGATGGCCTGGATACTGGACACTGGACCGGGAAGGAGCAGGAGACCGGCGAAAGTGCTTAGGAGGCCAGTGAAGCAGGAGGAGGTGCTCAGGAAGACGGAGCTGTAGTTGGAACCACTCCAGGGGCTGACGGCATAGGCAGAACTGCAAGAGACAGATGACCGGCAACGTAGAAGGAGCCGTTCAGGAGGCAGACGACCTGGGAGAAGCCGTTCAGGAGGCCGACTAGGTAGGAAGCACCATTCAGGAGGCCGACCGCATAGGAGGAGCAGTTCAGGAGGCCAAAGCCATTCAGGAGGCCGGACACGTATAGGGGGAGCTGTTCATGAGGCTTGTGGTTGCAAATTAAGCTATTTAGTATAACCAGCGTAAAGGGTTAGCCATAGCCATCAGTCTATGGGGTCCCTGACGAGGGGGTCCCTGACGAGGACCTCTGGAGCCATATACCACAGCGTGCCTTCACAGTTAGTCCGCGGCAGGGAAGCACTGCCCAACAATCGACCACAGCCAAAGTCCGCCAGGTTCACCACTCAAAAACGCGACACCAGCACGTTGTCAGGCTGGATGTCTCGGTGGATCATCTGGTTGAAACACAAACAGAAAGTTTTGAAGTTGAGGTTCCAAAAGGTATCTTGCATTTGGTGCCACTTGTTTTAAGTTGAAAGCCATACTTATGTGTTGACTGTGAACAAATTTCCAGGCCCTCAGCATCTGGAAAGTGTATTTCCTGATGCCCAGGCTGTCTGGGGCGTGGTCCTTCTGGTCCAGCTCATCCATGATGCTGCGTTCCAGCAGCTCGAGGTGGCATACATTAATCATATATATACATACACACATAAATCATACACGTATATATATATATGTATATATATATATATATATATATATATATATATATATATATATAACACATACAGAGAGAGAGAGAGAGAGAGTGTGTATAAGATCAATTAATCTGTTACAACATAAATTAAAATTTACTTCTATGTTTTATGTGAAATATATGTTAGTGTCGGTTTCTAAAGTCCGACCCACCCTTTTTGGGGTCTGTAGTTGAGTCCCCTAACACTAGGTGGGGCCCCCTCTACGGTCTGTAGTTGAGGCCCCTAACAATAGGTGGGGCCCCCTCCACGGTCTGTAGTTGAGGCCACTAACACTAGGTGGGGCCCCCTCCACGGCCTGTAGTTGAGGCCCCTAACACTAGGTGGGGCCCCCTCTACGGCCAGTAGTTGAGGCCCCTAACACTAGATGGGGCCCCCTCTACGGCCTGTAGTTGAGGCCCCTAACACTAGGTGGGGCCCCCTCCACGGTCTGTAGTTGAGGCCCCTAACACTAGGTGGGGCCCCCTCCACGGTCTGTAGTTGAGGCCCCTAACACTAGGTGGGGCCCCCTCCACGGTCTGTAGTTGAGGGCCCCTAACACTAGGTGGGGCCCCCTCCACGGTCTGTAGTTGAGGCCCCTAACACTAGGTGGGGCCCCCTCCACGGTCTGTAGTTGAGGGCCCCTAACACTTGCAGGTTGGGAAGTATGCAGGCTGCAACAATCAGTTTGACCAATGTGTCAAGTCTGGTGTTCTGTATATCCCGCATGCGTCTCTATGTACACTTCAAACAACCAAAGCAGTTTTCAACTATGACCTCCCATGGCTTACAGAGTAGCTAGGATGCAATTCATGAAAATTGGGCACTTCTGGAAAGGTTTTTGATTTTTGGCAGGGTGTTAGATATAGGCATAAGGTTTTAGAAATCCATGGATTCAAGTTGGGGTGGCCCGCAAGGGGCAGTTATCAATAAAATCCATATGGCCCCCGCCGAAAAGCTTCCTTTAGTCTTAAATTGTTGTATAATTTCATTTTTTCTACTTTGTTTGATACACAGAATCCAATTCTGATATATTCTTCTTATTTTAAGTCCATTTACATGTTAAATCTATTATCATTGTCATATTTAGCTAAAATAAACTCAGTATCTCTGAAAAAGTCACAGTAAAATATTACTCAGGGCCCTAGACCCATATTTTTACCTACAAGGTATGCTTTTCTTTGTTGATTGGACAGGTCACTATCACTATAGTGTCAAAAATCACACGTGGTGACCAAAAGGACCATTGTTGAGGCTTTAAATAAACACATTTCAGAACTAAGCCACAGTGAAAAGTTATATTTGGCTTTTCACCATGTTAAGGATCAATATTACATTTTAGTCAAATAACACAAAAAAAAACAATACATACTTAAACATCATGCATTTATTCAAAGATGTATGTTGTGGCTGAGGCCCTCCCCTTTGCCCTGTGTCTTCCTTGGACCCTCTTTCTTCCTCTAGACCCTCGCCTCTGGGGGTCTATCCTGGCCCCTGCACATGGGGCCCTTCCTGGACTCCCCTCCCATGTCCCTGTTTCCCATGTTCCTTGTCTTCTCTTAGCCTTTTGCTTGCACATCTTCTCCATGTTCTTTTATGTCCTTTTCCAGTGTTCTGTTTCCAGGTCTTGTTTCTCTACATTCTACCAACTTTTTCTCCTATTTAATTTCCCAGCAGAAGTCATTGACTTATTTACCTACTCATTTTATATAGGTACTCTGTATTTTTATAGACTTTCCCACATCTCCATGCTTTCATGAGGCCCATAGCCCTCTTGGCAGTACCCCTCGTATGCCTGTAGTTTGAGTACATGGAGCCAGGCAAAGGTAAGCTGGTAGGCATACCGTGTACGTTTGACATGCTTGCCACTTAATAGAGATGCTGCAACACCAGTATTGAAGATCTTTGCAAGGGCAAACATCCGGTCCCATCCAGAGCCAGCTAACAGCTTACCTCCACACTCTTGGGACATCATCTCAATATGAAGGAAGCCCATGAAGCACACAATTTTTGATTCGCCAACTTAGTCAGGGAACTTCCACTGGCATTTTTTCTGTTGCACATACAGAGGGCAGTCAGCCACTATGAATGGAACCTGACCAGGATTCACGAACTCGGTTGGCTTCATGACAACGAGCATTGAGTGTTTCTGCATGGCTATAGATGAGGCCTTCTCATAAAAAAACAGGGAAAACACCAACTGTGGCCCTTGGCCTGACATCTTCCCGTTTGCCATGAGAGAAGAATCCAGAGTAGATCACTGGTGTGTCTTGAAGTATTCCATCTTTTTCTATCAGGACCGTTCTGAGATGGTCTAGCGATGCTTCGTCAGGCACTCCTGCTCGAGTGTTCTCAGTAGAGCTGGTCTGGCTGTTCCATCTGGAATTGATGAAAGCTTGATTTCCCCAGCATATTCAGCGATGTACGGCACACTGGCAAAGTCATCCGGAAGCTTGATAGAGGTGCCTTCAGAACCTTCAAGGGTTAGAGGAGGAGGGTCCACCCCCATGTTGTCATGAGTGAGATGGTTGGTTTGGGGTATAGCAGTGCCATGGAGCTCAAATCGACCAGACTCATCAATAGCATCAACTCCACCAGTAGTGAAAACTCCCCACTTCATGTTTGATGGAACAACAACTCCATCAACTGTAAACTGCCTTGACATGGCACAGGCAAGGCCCCTCTGGACATCCATGACTCGTTCATAAGATACTGACATGCCAAGTGCATGGAACTTCTTGATGATGCCTTTATTGTGATCAATTCCATGCAGTTTCAGTCCCGCATAGAGTGGAAAGGGTGTCTCTCTCTTCCTTCCTCTGATAGAGGGTGAGGGCTTGACTACTTTGCTTTGCAGCATTGCTGCATATCAACTGACTTATAGTGCAGGCGACTCTGACCCTGGCATTGATGGTGGCGTGAATCTCTTCATTCTGCTCAACAGAGCTTGAGCCTTGAATCAAAACATCTAGAAGGGTCTGAAGAGGTTTTTCAACTGGCTCACTTAGACACGTTGATGTAAAGGATCCATTGAAAGGCATTTGTTGCAGAAGGATGTATTTGCGCAACATAAGACCCACTTCAACTATTTTCTTCACCTTATCTTCAATCACTTAAAAAGAGGCAAGAGGTCTGAGCCACAGCTGCACCAACTGTCTTCTTGTGGGATATGTAGACATCACGGCCCTCTGAGAAAGCAGACCACTCAGCCTCAAGCTTCTCTACGAGGTGCTCTTTGAATCATTTCCGGTGCACATATGTTCCATTCCAGTCTGAGCTCAGTTGCTCTAGATGACGATCGTAAAGTTCCTTCAAGTCAGCAAGCTTAAAGGTAGATTCATTATACTGCACATATGCTACAAGCTGAGCAATAACTAATGGATCATAATGCATTGGCATTTTGCATTGGTTCTGATTTCTTTCTTTCTTCTGCACGAGCATCATTGTTTAGTTTTGTGTAGCGGGATGCATGATAACTAACATCTCCAGCTCCTGCATCAACTGCAGTGTTTAGCCTGGCATTAACTGCCCAGCATAAACTGCCCGAGCCCTGGCATAAACTGCCCGAGCTCCCCCCGCTCCAGCGGGGGGAGCTCGGTCCTCTTTCGCGGGGGGAGCTGGGTCCTCTTTCGCAGGGGGGAGCACGGTACTCTTTCGCTTCGGCCTGCCCTGCAGCGGTTTTTTCCGCCAGCAGACGAGCAGTTCCATCACTCCGCTCCTCTCATTGGGAGCGGACGTTAAAGGGGCTGTGTTGCTCACCGCAGTTGGCGGCTTGGGCGGCGTTTTTTTGATTCCAGGGCCCATTTGTGGAGATTCTTTGAACAGTTCTCACTCCTAGCCCTGTAAATGGGCTCAGTGGTATCACTTCATATTTCACAGTTAACACACTGCAGTTTTTTACGGTCTAGGCTAGCATTAAAACTTGACCTGTTTTTTTTTGGGACTGAAAGTAGTCACTTCACTGTTCGACTCCTCCCTTGGTCTCTTGTTGCTGGCTCGCTGCAAAATATGAGGCCGGAAGTATCTTCGACATCGATGATGATACTTAGCTTGATTTTTTTCCAAGGTGTGGGCTATCCCTGATCCATCATTTAAACTTTCAAACATCACTCCAGGAGGCAATGGGATATAAGCTTCAGCAAATGCTGTCAAATCATGTTCATGTGTTTGATATGCTTTAAGATGACGCTCCGTTTTATATGGACATCGCAAATCTTTGTTCGATTTTTGTTGACACAAGCAACAAAATGCCCAATCTGTTCCTTATCTTGTATTTAACGGATTTTCATCACTCATGATGAGATATGTAGATCTTTAGACTTGACATATGAAGAGGGAAACCTGAAATGTAAAAGGATTACCACATCAGAATTGAAATGTCATCTAATATTTAGACTTTTAAATTGAATTAATTTAGCAATGAAAATGGCTACATATACATGTCAGGGCTAAGTTTTTATGACAAGCTACCTCAGTAATCAAAATCAATTCAAACAGTAGGCCTACCTTGCTTCAATCAGCAAACATGAAGCTCTGGTGAAGGCTGTTTAGCAGAATCAAGTCACCCATGTCTGAAATGTGGGTGAAAATGGGTTTATACACCTCTAGATAATCTTTCCAAGGACTTTCTAAATAGTTCTGAGACAAGAGTTCTAAGAACTACTCACATCAAGTTAGCAAAAGTAAAGCTAGTTTCCTATCACTTTAAATTAAGTGTTCTTATGTTATTACCCAGTATTAAATGATTTATTTTACATAGTAGTCATGTAAAACTATATAAATCCCTTGTTCATACTGTAGACTAATATACTGTATATCACGGAAGTAATTAATTAATTATAACCTATGTAAATGTTTTTTTTTTCAATCCATGTACTGTTATCCAACTCATGGATACCCTAATCAAGATCGATGTAAATTTCACCTTGCTTTAATCAGCAAACACAGATTCGATTCCTTGTAACAAATCAAGTAGAAAAGGTGTCATTACACAAGAATTTAAGACTAAAGGAAGCTGAGATATAACCTTTCTCTTTTATGCGGGCACCATTGTGGTTTTTATGGATACCGGCCACTAGAGGGCCACCGCAACTTGTATCCATGGATTTTTTAAAACCTTAGGCCCATACCTAACACCCTGCCAAAAATCAAAAACTTTTCCAGGAGTGCCCAATCTTCGTGATTTTACACGTATTCCTTACCAGCTATAGATAGTAATATGAATTTTAACATTCAAATTAAATCAGTCACAAAATCAGCATGCTTCCATCTTATCAAAGAATATATGTCAAAAGCGGATCTTGAAAAAAATCATACATGTGCTTTTCACATGACTTCCCAAAAACAGTATAAAACCACTTCAAATTATACAGAATAGTGCAGCCAGGGTCCTCCCTAAAGCCAAAAGAGGAGATCACATCATCCCAATCTTAAAGCCCCATTCACTGGCTATTACTGGCATATACTGCCACAATTAGCTACAGAATTAATTTTAAAGCACTTCTGCTTGTTTTTAAGTCTTTGAAGGGGGTTGGGACAAACAAATTAAATGACATGTTTAAACAATATTCTCAAACAAGGTCCCTTAGATCACAACACAAGCAATTACTACTGAAACCAACTGTCAGAACAAAGCAGGGTGAAGCAGCTTTTAGCCGCTATGGCGTCCATCTTTGGAACCAGCTTCCAGAGACCATCAAAAACGCCCCAACTCTCGCCATTTTTATAAAGATCAAACTCTTTTCAGATGATTTCTGCATCTGGTGATGGAGACAGAAACTCTGTGTGTGTGTGTGTGTGTGTGTGTGTGCGTGTGCGTGTGCGTGTGCGTGTGTGTGTGTGTGTGTTTGTGTGTGTGTGTGTGTGTGTGTGTGTGTGTGTGTGTGTGTGTATCTGCATGTGTGCATGGGTGCATGCACGTTGTCGCACTCATCAAAGGCCCGTTACATCTTTACTTTCTCGCACATTACAAGAGAGGGCGGTAGGAACTGTCTGTGTGTGTGTGTGTGTGTGTGTGTGTGTGTGTGTGTGTGTGTGTGTGTGTGTGTCTGCGTGTCTATGTCTGTGTCTGCGTGCGTGTATGTCCGAGATTGGGTGGGAATATTCTGGAAGGGAGTATGACCCACATTTGCAAAGAAAGAAATGGTCAAAATCTGACACTTCTTACCCCTTTCAGCCTCCACATTTACTGCTGGGTCAAATTGACCCAACAGTATCTCTGTGATGTGAACATGCAAGGGAGGGGGTTCCAAATGCCTGACATAAACTGTTTTTATTTTGAATGTAGTTTACAATAATTCAGGCCAGCAGAAGAAGTTTTATGTTTATTTTTCATATTTTTCGCAGATTTTCAAACTTAAAAATGGGTCAATTTGACCTGCAACATAACAGGAGGGTTAAGGGGAAATTACGTTGTTAAGACTCTTTTATTAAATTGCCCGGGACATTTTTATTTGAAAAGTACAGATTTCCCTAATATTAGCAATGATTGGAAACATTTGAGATAATATAAATACACAATTAAATAGGTCATAGGTCTAGTGTTTTTTACATATTTGAATGCCGTTATCGTATATATTCTGTCATAATGTTGGACTATTGTGTCTTAGACCACTAGATGGCGCCAATTCTGTCTTTCTGTTCTCTGTGTTGTTTCCACCTAATGTCGATTGTTAAGCAGACTCACCTGGCCCTGTTAATTAGTCATGTGATTGGTTCCGCCGTGTTTGTCTCACAGTACTTAAGCCTGGTTCTTTCACTCTGTCTCTGAGTCTTCACTGAACCCATGTGAGTAGACCTTGGTCTTGAACTCTACGTTTTGGATTTCTTCTTGTTTGACCCTGGACTGTTCCCATACTCTGAGTTTTGGATTACCCTTTGGATTTACTTTGATTGTGTTTTTGCCCTTTTGGATTGTTGGACTGAGTTTTTTGTGTTTTTGCCTTTTGGATTACTTGGACTTTGTGTTTTGTGTTTTGGATCTTCTGAGCTTTTGGAACTTTATTAATGAGGAATAAATACCTTACACCAATCCTGTTTTTGCTTCGCACTTGAGTCACCCTAGTTTCCTGTGTACCAAGCCGTGACAGAAGACTCAACCATGACTGACCCAGCGACAGCATCGGCAGGAGCCCCTGATACTATGTTTATTGCTGCCTCTGACTTTGAACAAATCATGGCAGCTCTCAATAGCTTTGGTTCCACTATGGATACTCATGGACAGGCGCTGGCTCTCCAACAACAGACTCTTGCCCAACATGACCACCTTCTTCAGCAACTCGTCCAGTCAGCGGGGAGTCCTAGCCCCACTCTACCCGGTGGCCAGGATCCACCAGACCCAGGTGGGCAGCCTTATCCCGCCGATCCGCCGGCTTCACCTCAACCGGTAGCTCCACCTCCTAGTGCAGAACCTCGGCTACCTACTCCTCAACGATACCATGGTAACCCAGGTGCTTGTCGTGGTTTCTTAACACAATGCCAGTTGACTTTTGAGCTGCAACCTACTTCGTTCCCTACTGCTAGATCCAGGATAGCTTATATTATAACTTTATTGACTGACAAGGCGCTAGCCTGGGCCACTGCAATCTGGCAGTTACAGGGTCCAGAATGTTCGGATATTATTCTTTTCACTAATGAGATGCTGCGAATTTTTGACCAGTCTGCCTCAGGACAAGAGGCGGCTAAGAAACTCTTGCTCCTTCGTCAAGGGAGAGACCGGGTTTCGGATTACGCCATCTCTTTTCGTACTTTGGCCGCGGAGAGTGGCTGGAATGAGACGGCCCTTGTTACCACTTTCTTAAATGGCTTGTCTGAATCATTGAAAGACTGTTTAGCTGCAACTGAGTGTCCTAAGGATCTTGAGTCCATCATCTCCCAGGCCATACGTCTGGACAATCGTCTCCGAGAGCGTAGACGGGACCAGACCAGCGGCCAGCAGCCAAGCTTCCAGAGCTGACCCACACCTATAACTCCTCTCTGGAACCAACCTGCTCCCATGGACACCACAGAGCCTATGCAGATTGGACGAGCACACCTCTCTCAGGAGGAAAAGGATCGGAGACGAAGGGAGAGATTGTGCATCTATTGTGGCCAATCAGGACATTTCAGAGCCTTTTGTCCCGACCTCCTGGGAAAAGACCAGCCCCGTGCAGCCTTGGGAGGGCCGTGACGGGGGTCACTCGTTCTCCCGAGCTCCCAGGCACAGGAGTCTACATTTCAGTAACCTTGGCCTGGGGAGGGCTAAGCCACTCCTGTCGGGCATTATTAGACTCTGGTGCTGCTGGAAATTTTATGGACACTGCCCTTGTCCGAAGATTGCAGATTCCCCAAGAGGCCTTGGAGATTCCGCTTTCTGTTTCCGCTTTAGATGGCCAACCTATTGGTGATGGAAAGGTTACTTCAACCACCACTCCATTTCGCCTTCGTGTCGGGAACCACAACGAGAGTATCTCTTTGCATTTGCTTGACTCCCCAGAATTTCCTGTGGTCCTGGGTTTCCCGTGGCTGAACCGCCACAACCCACATATTGATTGGTCGACGGGGTCCATCCTTGAGTGGGGTCCAACTTGCCATGCCACCTGCCTTTTTTCTAGGCCTTCCCCTGTGTCTAAGTCTCCAGATCCCTCCGAGCTAAGCAACGTTCCCACAGAATATCTGGATATAAAGGAGGTTTTTAGTAAACAAAGGGCCTGCAAACTTCCACCCCATCGGTCCTATGACTGTTCCATAGAACTCTTGCCAGGATCCAGTCCTTCACGTGGTCGGATCTTCTCGCTCTCCTTGCCGGAAAGGAGGACCATGGATGACTACATCAAGGATGCCCTCTCCACTGATTTTATACGCCCCTCCACGTCCCCTGCTGGTGCAGGGTTTTTCTTTGTGGGGAAGAAAGATGGTGGTTTGCGCCCTTGTATAGACTACAGGAGTCTGAACAAGATCACCATACGCAACCGATACCCCCTTCCGTTGATCTCCACAGCTTTTGATCTTCTACAAGGGGCCACCATTTTTTCTAAGTTGGACCTTCGTAATGCTTATCACCTCGTTCGCATCAGACAAGGTGATGAGTGGAAGACAGCTTTTAACACCCCCTCTGGACACTATGAATATCAAGTGATGCCCTTTGGACTCACTAATGCCCCAGCTGTTTTCCAAGCCCTGATAAATGATGTTTTGCGTGACATGATTAACCTTTTTGTATTTGTTTATTTGGATGACATTTTGATTTTTTTCCAAGTCTCGTCATGAGCACTGCCAACATGTGCGTCAGGTCCTGCAGAGACTTTTAAAGAACCACTTGTATGTAAAACCTGAGAAGTGCGAGTTTCACGTCACCGAGGTGGCTTTCCTTGGGTTCATCATCAAACAAGGTCAGGTTCTGATGGACTCAAGGAAGACCCAAGCGGTGCGAGACTGGCCCGTTCCTAAGACTGTGAAAGAGGTCCAGCAATTCCTTGGGTTTGCAAACTTCTACAGGAGGTTCATCAGAGGTTTTAGTTCTGTGGCTGCTCCTATCTCTGCTCTCACCAAGAAGGAAGCAGCACCTTTTGGATGGATTCCGGATGCAGATCAGGCATTCCGAAGACTCAAGGAGCGCTTCTCTTCGACTCCTATACTGACAGTACCTAATCCCTCTTTGCCTTTTATTGTAGAGGTGGATGCCTCCAGCGTGGGTATTGGAGCTGTCTTGTCTCAACGCTCGTCTGATGGGAAGGTACACCCATGTGCCTATTTGTCCCATCGCCTCAGTCCCACAGAGACAAGGTATGATGTTGGTGACAGGGAACTTCTGGCAGTGAAGATGGCGCTTGAAGAGTGGTGCCACTGGCTGGAAGGAGCCCAGCATCCTTTCTTGGTTTGGACGGACCACCGGAATCTGGTGTACCTCCAGCAAGCCAGACGCCTGAATCCTCGGCAAGCTCGGTGGGCATTATTCTTCGGTCGCTTTGACTTCACCTTGCCCTATCGACCCGGTTTCAAAAATGGAAAACCTGATGCCCTATCCAGACAGTTTCTGCCTAACAACCGGAAAGAGGATATAGGGCCAATTATCCCACCGAAGAGAATTGTTGCACCTGTCCGTTGGGGAATCGAGACCGTTGTTAGACGGGCTCTTCAGCAGGATCCTGATCCGGGACCTGCACCAGATGGTAAACTGTTTGTTCCCAGAAGAGCCCGGTCTGAAGTTCTCCAGTGGGGCCATTCCTCGCATCTCACAGCACATCCAGGTGCCCAAAGAACTCTGGAGTTCCTCAAGCGACGCTTCTGGTGGCCGGAGATGGAGAAGGAGGTTAAGGACTTCGTTGCCGCCTGTGCTACCTGTGTCCGAAGCAAAGACCTTCGTCAGCGTCCTCAAGGGTTGCTCTTACAACTCCCAACTCCAAGTCGGCCCTGGTCGCACCTGTCCATGGATTTGGTGACTGGCCTACCCGTCTCAGAAGGTAACAGTGTCATTTTAGTTATTGTTGACAGGTTCTCTAAGGCCTGCAGACTAATTTCTTTACCTAAGTTGCCATCTGCACTTGAGACCGCTAAGCTTGTTTTTCTCCATGTGTTCCGAGTTTTTGGTCTGCCGCAGGACATCGTCTCGGACCGAGGCCCCCAGTTTTCCTCCTTTATATGGCAATCCATCTGCCGACTCATAGGGGCCACTGCCAGCCTGTCCTCGGGGTTCCATCCGCAGTCCAATGGCCTGACAGAGGGTAAACCAGGAGATGGAGGCCACCCTTCGGAGCTTGGTTGCTGACAACCCCTCGTCTTGGAGCGCCAAGTTGCCATGGGCGGAGTATGCTCATAATACCCTCCAGTCCTCCTCCACTGTTCTATCCCCATTTCAGTGCCAGTTTGGGTTCCAACCACCCTTCTTCCCAGAGCAGGAGAATGAAGCAGGGGTGCCGTCTGCTCTGCATTTCGTGCGGCAGTGCAGATGAACCTGGAAAAGGGTTCGTCAGGCACTGCTTCGCACTGCCAAACGGAACCAGGTGCAAGCCAACCGTCACCGGACACTGGGTCCTATCTTCCGCCCGGGACAGAAGGTCTGGCTGTCCGCCAAGGATCTACCGTTACGGGTGGAGTCCCGTAAGCTTGCCCCACGCTACATTGGCCCTTTCAAGATTACCCACCGGGTTAATCCAGTCGCCTACAGACTCCAACTGCCCCGGTCCATGAAAGTCCACCCCACTTTTCATGTTTCACGTTTGAGACCCGTGCTTACCTCCCCTTTTTCCCCCTGCCCTCAAGCCCCCTCCTCCAACCCGGATGGTTGATGGTGGACCAGTCTACACGGTGAATCAGCTGCTGGACTCCCGTCGGGTCCAGAAGTCGGTCCAGTACTTGGTGGATTGGGAAGGCTACGGCCCTGAAGAACGTTCATGGGTTCCTTCTCGGAATATTGTCGACAAGACCCTGATCAGAGACTATCACCAACAGCATCCTGATCGTCCTGTAACCCCTGTAATCCCGTAACCGCGCGGGTCGCTTGTTATTCTTGTCATCGGCAGAGCACTGTCAATCACACACAGCCCCGTCAACGGCACATTTGATTGGAATGTACGTCAGCAGAGAGCAACCAATAGGTTTAGAGCCAAATGGTCCGGCCCCCAGGAACGTTTTTTTTTTTCCTTTTTGCAGATCAACGATTTCAGACCTTTGACTGTCAGGAGTTTCAAAACGAATGCGCGACAGAACACTGCCAATAATCACGTGACTCAAAGCTTGCGCCTGTGTGGTCAAATCTCTGAAAAGTCAGTGCTGAAAAGTCAGTTCTGAAAAAATACATTGCAATGGTGTAAATTTAAACCTTTATAAGTTTTTAAAAATGAATATTTAACCTTTCAAAACTTATTTCTCAATGTATAAACACCTGTTTGCAGAATACCATTTACAAGGTTTCAAAACCGGGAAACAATGAAATACACTGAAATACACAGTGCCAGATTTGAAACTCTGCAAATGCGCTGGTGACATTTTTTAAACGTTGAAAATGTGTTTGTGAAAATAATTGAACTTTGAAAATGTGTTGGTGAAAATGATGAAGATAAAATAGAACACAAAATCATGTTTGCAGATGTTTTAATTTTTTTTCAGGCTATACTCTCTTTTTTCAGTGTTGCAAAACCTTTTTTACAAGGTGTTGAGTTTTCAAACCCAGACTTACAAGCCTTTGAAACTTTTTTTTTCAGGTTTGAATTATGGCAGGATACTGGCTCCATATATGTGGTGCTTGATAGCACCACATACGTAAAACATACACCAAAATGTTGAGTTGAGTGAAAATATTCATGCTTTCTTTATGCAAACTTTGTTATAACCACCACAACAAACAGCCAACCCACAGTCAGCCAACAGAAACACCTCAACAAACAGCCAACCAACAGCCAGCCAAGCAATTAACAAGCATGTATATTAACGTATATATTAAAATTAATTACTAAATCAAGTATTTAACAAACATTTAAGAACAGAATGAGGCAGATTTTATCTGTCATAAAAATGCTGACTCCTGTTGAATTGGTGTAAAAATGTAAGACAGAAGTGGCGTGTCATTTTTTTCACCATCTGCTCCAACTGCGGGTGGCTGTATGGGTGGCATGGATTATAGGCTAGGCTGAGACTGAAGGATTGAGCTTAAATACCGACAAACCAATCAACACAAATGAGCAACAGGTGTGTTCACAAAAAGGCAGCAATTAAAAAAAAAACAGGAAGTAGCAGGGTGGAGTCAAAAGCACATGGCAATCCAAAAAAAACAGAAGAGCACATGACACCACCAAAGGGGTATTCCATCAATCAAGCTAAAGGCAAAGCCAGGCTTATTTCAGCAAGCCTCACTACTTTCAGTTAGAGTTGCATTCCATTAATGTGACTTGAGGGAATCTCCGCTAAGTAACCATGGCAACTTATCCGACCAAACTAACCTTGGGCCTCTACGAATTTTCTTTTTTGCATAGGAAATTTCCTTTCCTATGGAGATGACCTGGAAGTGCTTGGAGGAAAGGTGGCTTGAATTCTAAAAATGCTTAGGAAAGGAGCCTTGATGCTTCCTTTAACCCTCCTTTAGCATAGGTTACTCCTGAGCTTCCTTTGCGAAAGGAGAGGAGATAGTGGTATCCCATAATCCTTGACGGCGGCAATATTTAAAGCAACATGCCACCGACAAAGTTTACCGACACTACGCGAAGACGCATGAGAGACGCGGTAAAGCAGCAGAATAGACGAGAAGAAAATACAATTGATAATAATGGATAGCCTACCAATTCCAGAAACATGATTATTTGAATATAAATGAATTCATTTATTGCTGACCTGATTGAAATCAATAAGACAAGAACGCATGGATCAAAGAGCCCTTGTTTTAGTCAATCTTCGGAAAATTGTAGTTTCACACTAGAGACGCTAGAGGTCGGCAGTACCCGCCGTCGCGCAATGACGTCGGTTAGGAAGAGTGGAGTCTAATTCGTTTTAAACAGTGCTGTCTTTTTCTGTGTTCGAAAGGAAGCACCTTTTCATCTCTCCTTGACCCGATGACGTTTTCCTCACAGGTTAAGGAAAGGGGGCATAAAGGTTAGGAGATTTGACTATTCGTAAAGGCCCCTGGTCGGTAGCAGGTTAACTATCAGGCTTACTTGATCGGTGTTTCAGAGAAGTCCCTTCTGTCAGCAACAAGTGTACCATCAGAGGGTTCCGCCAAGCTTAGTCCTCAGGATTTTGTCATGAATGTACATATATGAAGTACAAACAGCATATATTTTCACTAAGGGTCTAAGATTAAATGATGCAAAGAAAATAATTAAACGAATTGCTGTCTATTGTTATCGTGGATATTTTCTCAACACATTTTCATACAAATGTATGTATTCTGTCGAAATCGGGAACCAGCATTTGGATGAGTGGTCTAGCCCTTGTCCTGTGGTACGGGAGACCTAAATTCGCGTTCTGACTACGTCATAGAATTCTTGGCGTTACTACTTATTACTTTTGTTATTCGCTTTATGTCAGAGAAAGTAGGCCTAACATTTGACTTTTGATATAGTAAATATGTCCCACAATATTCCCTAGAACCCAAAAATAACTTTCAAAAACCCACGGTAAAGTTAATGTTAAAGGTCCCATGGCATGAAAATCTCACTTTATGAGTTTTTCTAACATTAATATGAATTCCCCTAGCCTGCCTATGGTCCCCCAGTGGCTAAAACCTGCGTTCGGTGTAAAACGAGCACCCGGTATCCTGCTCGCCTTTGAAAAAAATGGATGCTTAGGCACGCTGATTTGGAATAGGGCCCCATATGTCGTCATAAGGGGCCAAGTCACCGCCCCTTTCTCTGCCTTGCCCGCCCAGATAATTTGGTCTGCCAATGAGACAATGAGCTACGACCGTGCGAGTGCCACGTGTGTGTGTGTGTGTGATTACACACACTGTAACGCAAGTGTTGTACACTTCTTTGTTATTTGGATAACCGTTCTGCTGTTGGTGTTATGGCGCATAACACATCGGGTTCTTTGACATCTCTGGTATTTCCACAACGAGACTCGTAGTGGGGGTTATCTCAGCCATGATTGAGAAGGAATTGGGGTAAAGGAACTTCAGCTTTGTCTCCCTATAGTACATGAACCGCTAAATGGAGGAGATAGGATTGTTGCCCGCGATTGTCTCCCACCGGAACTCTGCATCCCACTGCCTGCCGCCGCGAGGCACCACCGTCGCGAGGCACCACCACCGCGAGGCACCACCGCAGCGAGGCACACTGCCCGCTTCCGAGGCGGTGGTGCATTGACAGCGGAGTTCCGGCAGGAGACAACAATCCCTTTCTCCTCCATGTCGCGGTTCAGTCTACTTCAGATTGATATGGAAGTGGAAGAACCAGAGACGTCGGAGAACCCGACGTAGTCGTTTGAGATTCATAATATCATCTGGTGGCGCGGTGGGAGATAGGGAGGCAGACCTCAGATTCTCAGTCAAATCGTGATGGCGGCGCGCGTCAGTGCAGCGGCTTCTCTAGCTCTCAGTGAGAATCTTAGATATTGTAACGGCAAACTTTTAGCACTTAAGAAGGTAGCAGCTTCACTTTCACTTACACCAAAACTAAAATCTGAACTTTTTAGTTCCTTTTTAAAATTTTGTTATTAAATGCCGCCCACACTACTTGCTACTCAAATTTACCACTGTTTTTATAATCGCCGTCTACATCCTGCCACACACAAATGCCAATCCTGCTCTAGAAGAGCTGCACGACACCATTAACACAAATACCCTGAGGTGTTTTATGTGGTTGCAGGGGATTTCAATATCTGAGGGAAACACTCCCAAAGTTCCAACAGCATGTCAACATCGCCATCCGAGGCAACACTTCACTCGACAAAGTGTATACCAACAGACGTGGGACCCGCCCCCATCCTGGCTCTTCAGATCACATCTCAATCATGCTGGCCCCTGCATACTGCCCTGTGCTGAAGAGCAAGAAAGCCACTGAGAAAGACATCCGACATCCAGTGTGGCCGAGTGGAGCGGTCTCTATGCTCTACGACTGTTTTGAAAGCACAGACTGGCAGATGCTTAAAGAGGCAGCAACGGTGGATCATGATGTGAACCTGGAAGAATATACAACATCAGTCCTGGCATACATTAATAAGTGTATGGATGACGTCTCCATCAGGAAAACCATCAGGATTATCCCTAACCAAAATCCCTGGCTGAATGCCGAGGAGCTTCTGAGAGCACGAGACACTGTGTTCACTCAGGGACGCACGGCGAAGCCAGACAACCGGCATAAAGAAAGTAAAATCGGACTATGCTTTTAAGATACAAGAGCATTTCATCTCTAATGACCCACGTAGCATGTGGAAGGGCATTAAGTGTGTTACCAATTATAACAAGAAGAATGCACCATGCCCATCCGACCCCTCCTTGCCTGATGCTCTGAACCACTTTTATGCCCGTTTCGAGGCCTCCAATACCTCCCCTACCACCAAGCTTACATCCTCACCAGGGGACTACACACTGAGTGTATCAGAGAAGAAGGTTGCACTCCTACTACAGAAAATAAATCCACGCAAAGCACCTGGACCTGACGGTACAGGCCACTGTTCCAACATGTCTTAAGACATCCACCATCATTCCGGTACTAAAAGCCCAGACGGTCACCTGTCTCAATGACTATAGACCTGTTGCTCTCACCCCAATCATCATGAAAACATTTGAGGGGGTTGGTAATGTCACATATCAAGAACACCATTAACATCACATCCGACGGTCACCAGTACGCTTACAGGCAGAACCGTTCGACTGCTGATGCAGTTTCAGCCGTTATCCACCAAGCCTTCCCACATCTGGAGACTAGCAATTCATATGTGGACTACTTTTTGTTGATTTTAGTTCTGCTCTCAATACAATCATTGCACAGACACTGGTCAACAAGCTGTCAGCACTCTGTCTCGCTCCATCACTCTGCAGTTGGATACTGGATTTCCTGACCCACAGACCTCAGTCTGTTAGGATTAATAACCTCACATCCTCACCCACCATCCTCAACACTGGCAGTCCCCAGGGCTGTGTGCTCAGCCCTCTACTGTGCACACTGCTTACTCCCGACTGCAGAGCACACTACGACAGTAATGTCATAGTTAAGTTTGCAGATGACACAGCCGTGATAGGACTTATCAGCAATGGGGATGAGACGTGTAACGGACCCATTGTGTATCCACCTGTATTGCGCCCCGGAACCTTTTGTTTTCGTTTCACCCGGTACCCTTTCAGAGGCGCACAGCAGCATTCACGGCGATGCGTGTCTCGCACGTAGTCGCGTCGAAAATGTAAGTTTAATGTGTGTTAAAGCCTGTACTTTGGTTATATAAATGTTGGGTTCATATTGAAACATTTTGTATGTAAGTTTTATAGTTTGTGTGTCTTACACCGGTCGTATTTCTATGCCGTTTATGTCTGTGAATAGCGTATGAAGCAAGCTAACAGCTGACCCATGAATGTCCGGTGAATGCAACTTTTCCCTCTCAATTTTCCCTCGTCTTGCACCCTTGGCAAGCGGAGCGAGGTATGTTGGTTTATTGTAAGCCTTTAGTGTGATTATGTTTAAGTTTGGTGTCTTTATGTAAGTGGAGCAAATAATGCACACGTTTAAGTTTTCTTTATTGTGCTGAAATGTTTTCTGTCATTCTTTTATTTGTGAACATGGAAATTGTACTGCACTGATGTTAATATATTTGTGTAATAGTGCAACCATTTTGTGTTACTTTTTCTAGTTTCACGGTGCTATATCAGCAAAATAATTCTACAATAAAAGGTTGCACCTGTCAGAGACTCTCCGGTTATTTTGATGTCAAGGGCAGCTACAGTGAAACTTGACCACGACAAATCCTCTTCCACGGACCCTCAACGCTGCATCTGGACGTCCACCTTCGATGTACGGGCATCTTCAATACTGTAAATAAGACATCGCTCGATGTCCTGCACACATACCCACAGGCGCCTCAGCTGCATCAAGAGACTAACATATACTGTACACATGATCAAAGGTGATGTGGTAAGAGGACGTAAAAAAAAAAAAAACACTCTGGCAACCTAAGTGTTTAAGAACGGTTAAACAACCAACTTCATTGTAAAGGTAAAATGCGTGGTTTGAATGTTGTTTAATTTGATGGCTTTAATGTCCTTGAGCAAGTCCGAAATAATTGTAATCTCCTGAAACCCTAACGATTGAAGCTCATTATTTAAGGGTCTGATTGTGAAGTACCAGCAGTATTTTCGTCCATAACATTTTGCCCTTTTTTGTGCATATTGTCTTGCTAATCTTGAGGTGTTCATAAGGTATAAATGTCTAAGTTTGAGTGTTATTTAGTAGTACTTACGTAAAGTTAAAGCCACCACTCATCCAAATTTAAGTCCAGACATTAAAACACTACAAGGAGCAAACTAATATATCAGACCATCAAAATGTTAACACCTGCTGAAGAACCAGACTGCCCCCCGGAAGACAGACAGGGGAGGTCCAGCTCACGAGAACGAAGCTTAACAGAAAAGGGCCTAGAGATGCAAGAACAGGAAGCAAAGAAAAACGAAAAGGCATTCAACAAAGCCTATGACTCGTGGAAGCAGTTAGCAAGAGAAACAAGAGTAAAATTAAAAGCTCTCTGCTCACCTGAAGATCTTGATACAATCGAAAGAGACATTAAAGCTAAACACGCCATAGTGCCACAACATTATGAGCCAATTCGCCGCAACCATACTACTACCCCAGTTATTGTTCAAAGAATGGATGCATGTGGCACTCTAACAGACGAAATATTTGAGCTCATAAACAAACGTCTAGAGAACATAGACGAGACGTTTAATGAAAGTAAGGAAAAGGAAAGAGTGAGGATGACGCTAAATAAGAACGAGTATGAGTCTATCTTTGGAAAAACAGAAACAGAAACAGTAATTTCATCCCCCTCAGAAAGCTCAAACTCAAAAGCCACCTCCAGGTCCAGGTCTTCTAGTAAACGTGCAGACGCAGAAGCAGATCTTGCAGCTAAGCTAGAACAGGCCAATGCAATGGAAGAAATACTTGAACAACAATCAAAACTCACTAAGCTGGAGAGTGAATGGAAGCTTAAAGAGGCAGAGGTTAAATTAAGACTAGAGGAGGAGAAAACAAAGCTACAACGGCTACAAGCGACAAAGGAAGTAAAGGTAGCATCAGCACGAGTAAAAGCATACAATGCCTTTGATAATGCTGAAAGTTGCAATCAAGAGGTCGACAACATAATACTGCCCGACTACCTTAATATTGACCTTCAAACGCCACTAAATCCAAGAGCCCTGCCATTTCAATCTCAGCAAAAATCCCCTGAGATGTTGAGAAATCAAGAGGAGGTGAGTCTAACCCAAGCGCTTGCAAGCTCACTTATTCTTAATCGTCTGCCTGTACCAGAACCCTCCACGTTTGCCGGTGACCCTTTAAAGTACTTAGATTGGAAGACATCCTTTATGGCACTTATCGGCCATAAGCCCCTCCCTGTGTGTGAAAAAATGCTATACCTTAAGAGTTATCTTGCAGGGGAGGCACGCAGAGCAGTTGAAGGATTCTTCTACCGAAACACTGAAGACGCATATAAGGGCATTTGGAACGTGCTACAGGACAGATACGGAAATCCATTCATCATCCAAAGGGCTTTTAGGGACAAACTCACAAAATGGCCAAAGGTAGCTGCAAATGACCCCACAGCGCTCAGAGAGTTTGCAGATTATCTGCAAAGTTGCGCCGAAGCCACTCCCCACGTTAAAGGCTTGGCCATCCTCAACGATTGTGAGGAAAATCATAAGCTCCTCAAAAAGCTGCCTGAGTCCATGGCACACAGATGGAGTCGCATTGTAGTGAACGAGTTAGACAAATCTAAAGAGTATCCAACCTTTGCTCGTTTCACAGAGTTCATGCAGAAGGAAGCCAGAATAGCTTGCAACCCCATTGCCTCCCCCTTCCTGATGAACAACAAATTTGCAGACGAGAGGTTCCCCAAGACAGCAAAAGCCCTAAACACACACGCTCAAACAAAGTCTTTCATCTCTGGCCCACCAGAAACCTCAGCCTCACATCCAAGGCCACCTTGTTCAGTCTGTAAAGATGAAAGTCATGGTATTGTTAAATGCCCAACCTTTGCAGCAAGAACTGCTGATGAAAAGAAGGCTTTCATTCAGGAAAATCGTCTTTGTTTTGGATGCCTAAGGAAAGGTCACGTAGCTAAAGACTGCAAAGGACGTCACACCTGTAACATATGTAGCCGACGTCATCCAACCTGTCTACACATAGAAAGAGACCAAGTGCCTGTAGGAAACTCAAGGAGCAGCTTAGCAGCCTCAGGAGATGGCGCAACCAAGGAAGTTCATAAGGTTATGGCACATGCACTGACAAAGTATAGTTCCGCCACATCTAGCATTGTCCCTGTCCTTGTGTCCACTGCAACAGACCCCCAAAGGGAAATCCTAACATATGCGCTTCTCGACACACAAAGTGACACGACTTTTATCTTAGAAGATCTAGTGTCTGAACTTAACATGAGCACTCAACCGATCTAACTCAAGCTCAGTACGATGACATCTGTGGACACAGTTATAGCAAGTAAGGCTACATGCGACTTACGTGTTTGTGAATTTAACTCCGAGACCTATGTGCAGCTAAAGCAAGCCTACACTCGGGATTTCATCCCAGTCGATAAATCTCACATCCCTACAAGGGAAACAGCACTTCAGTGGCCTCACCTCAAACGCCTAGCAAACAAGCTACAGCCACTGCAACACTGTGAAGTGGGACTATTAATCGGCTACGACTGCCCATCTGCACTAGCTCCTTTAGAGGTCATTACAGGTACCGAAACTGAACCCTTTGCCCAAAGAACCGCCCTCGGCTGGAGCATCATAGGGTCAGCCAACCCACACCTCGACAGACGAGACAGCCAAAGCTTTGTGCACAGAGTTGCAGTTAAAGAAATGCCAATGCCACCAGTCACCGATGTGCTCAAGGCCTTGGAGTCAGATTTCAGTGAAAGGAGCTATGAGGACAAGTTTGTGTCTCAAGATGATGTTCGCGTTGTACAACTCCTTTGCGACACTATAAGGCAAAGAGAAGATGGACACTATGAGATGCCCCTTCCTTTCAAAGACAACAATCCCCCTGCGCTACCAAATAATAACAGACTGGCTACAATTCGGCTAGAACACCTCAAGAAGAAGTTAAAGATCCACACGCAGTACTTTGATCACTACAAAGCCTTTATGGAAGAAACCATCAGCAAAGGTGACGCTGAACCAGCCCTTGTAGCTTCTGAGGGAGATATTGTATGGTACATCCCGCACCATGGGGTGTACCATCCTAGAAAGCCAGACAAACTCAGAGTTGTTTTTGACTGTTCAGCTAAGTTCCGTGGCATCTCCCTTAACGACACTCTACTGACAGGTCCTGATTTAACCAACTCCTTGGTGGGAGTACTCTGTCGTTTCAGAAAGGAAGCAGTGGCCGTGACCTGTGACATTTAAAAGATGTTCCATCAATTCTCTGTCTCACCTGAATTCCGCAACTACGTAAGGTTCCTATGGTGGGAGGGTGGTCAGTTGGATACGGAACCCAAAGAGTATAGGATGGCAGTCCACCTCTTTGGCGCTGGCTCCTCCCCAGGATGCGCAAACTTCGCCCTTAAGTATCTGGCACAGCAACACAAAGTTGATTACCCTGCAGCATCAGCCTTTATAGAAAATAACTTCTATGTGGATGATGGTTTAACCAGTGTTTCATCAGTTGAAGAGGCCCAAAAATTGATTGTTGAAGCTCAAGAGCTGTGCAAGAGTGGAGGCTTACATCTGCACAAGTCCAACTCAAATCAAAGTGACGTGCTCTCATGTATAGACCCTTCAGAAAGGGCAACAACCACTGGTCCCCTCAACCTAAAACCTGACATGACACCAGATGGACATGTACTTGGCATCCAGTGGTCAATTGAGAATGACACCTTCGGCTTCAATGTTGTCACAAAGGACCAGCCGCCAACCCGCCGTAGTATTTTGTCAATTGTTGCATCTCTTTACGACCCTCTCGGCTTCATAGCTCCCTTTGTTCTCAGTGGCAAGTGTATCCTGCAGGAGTTATGTCGCCGTGGCATTGGATGGGATGATCTGCTTCCTGAAATGTTAGCCCCACGGTGGGAGGAGTGGAAAAATGGGCTACAAATGTTGAAAGAAATCACCATACCCAGATGTTACCATCCTCCAGACTTTGGTAAAGTTGTCAAAGTGGAGCTACACCACTTCTCCGACGCCAGCAATGTGGGATATGGTGCATGTTCATACCTAAGATACAAAAATGATGAAGACAAAGTCCATTGTTGCCTCGTAATAGCAAAAGCGAGGGTCGCGCCAGCAAAGCTTTTGAGCATTCCAAGACTGGAGCTGTCAGCTGCAGTCACTGCAGCTAGGATGAGCGTGATGTTGAAAACCGAACTTGAAATGCAGATTGACAAAGAGTTCTTCTGGACCGATTCTCAAGTAGTACTGGCCTACATCAACAACGAGGCACAAAGGTTTCACGTGTTCGTTGCTAACCGCGTTCAACTGATAAGATATACTACAGACCAAAGTCAGTGGCATTATGTCGATACGACACAAAATCCAGCCGACCACGCTTCTAGAGGTCTTCGTGCATCAGATATCTCGTCAACAACCTGGCTGTCAGGACCCACGTTTTTATGGGAACCAGAAGTTCACACATCACCAAACTCTTCACCAGAGCTGTTAGTTGGTGATCCAGAAGTCAAAGCAGTTGAATCATTCACAACCCACACAAGTGAACAAAACTATGTTCTGAGTCGTCTCTGCCAGCTTTCCAGTTGGTCAACTCTCATAAAGGTGGTTGCAAGGATCAAAAGATTAAGGTGTAAAGCAGGTCAACATGGCGACCTTGTGACTGTTGAAGAACGAAGGAAGGCCACTGAGATGGTGATCGCCCTCGTCCAGCAGCAAGCTTTCCCTAAAGAGCTGAAATTACTGCGAAATGGAGATAGCCTCCCTAGCTCAAGTCCTCTTATACGCCTCAACCCCATTCTAGATAAGGGACTTCTTCGAGTTGGTGAAAGGTTAACCAAATCAAGTCTCAGTCATGAACTAAAGCACCCAGTCATTCTTCCTAAGGACAGCCCCATAACCACGTTAGTTGTGTCACATTATCATGCCATGATTTGTCATCAGGGCCGCAGTCAAACCCTAATGGAACTGAGAGCCAATGGATTTTGGACGACTGGTGGGAGCAAAGCAGTCGCCAAGTTGATACACGGATGCGTTAAATGCAGGAAACTCAGACGCCAAACTGAGGAGCAGTGTATGTCTGAGCTTCCCAAAGAACGTGTTGAAGTCTCACCTCCTTTCACGTACACTGGCATGGACTGTTTTGCTCCATTCATTATCAAGCGGGGCCGCAAAGAGTACAAACGATATGGACTCATCCTCACATGTCTATCTTCACATGCAGTCCATATCAAAATGCTTGAAGATCTTTCCACTGACTCCTTTATCAATGCCTTGAGGTGCTTCATCAGTCTAAGAGGAGCCGTTTGCCAACTACACTGTGACCATGGCACAAACTTTGTAGGAGCTAGAAATGAGTTCAGAGAAGCTCTCAAACAATGTGACACCAAGACATTGGAAGCCTTCTTGGCTGACAAACAGTGCGAGTTCATCTTTAATGCACCCTCTGCAAGTCACGCGGGCGGAGTATGGGAGCGACAGATCCGGACCATTCGCGGGGTGCTAAACGCCACAATTACTCAGTGTTCAGGCCGTTTGGATGAGGCATCTCTCAGAACACTGTTCTATGAAGCTATGGCCATCGTTAATAGTCGTCCTTTAACTGTGGATGGAATAAATGACCCCATGTCACCAGAGCCTCTGACTCCCAACCACCTCATTTTGATGAAGTCCAAGGTTGCGTTACCACCGCCTGGAAAGTTTGTGAAGCAGGATATGTATGCTGCAAAGAGGTGGCGCAGAGTGCAGTACCTCACGGAACAGTTCTGGAGCCGGTGGAAAAGAGAGTACTTAATGGAATCTTCCACAAGGCAGAAGTGGCATGTACCACGCCGGAGCATAAAAGTCAATGACATAGTCATCATCAAAGAGGACATGCTACCAAGAAGCCAATGGCAACTGGGGCGTGTGGTAGAAACCACAGAAGGAACTGATGGTTTGGTTCGGCGAGTCAAGGTCCAAGTGGGAGATAAGACACTAACAAAGAAAAAGGGCCCAGCTTTCAAACCCTTAATTATTGAGAGGCCCATTCAAAAACTTGTAGTAATCCTTGAAAGTGGGTAAATGTTGCTTTGTTTTCATTAGAGACCTGTAAGATGTTCATACATTTAGTCTCTTTAGTTCGGTCCTTTTCTATGGTCAAGAAATCTTGTATGATTCTCCCAGTGTTCATCAGTACATGATTTGGTGGGAGTGTAACGGACCCATTGTGTATCCACCTGTATTGCGCCCCGGAACCTTTTGTTTTCGTTTCACCCGGTACCCTTTCAGAGGCGCACAGCAGCATTCACGGCGATGCGTGTCTCGCACGTAGTCGCGTCGAAAATGTAAGTTTAATGTGTGTTAAAGCCTGTACTTTGGTTATATAAATGTTGGGTTCATATTGAAACATTTTGTATGTAAGTTTTATAGTTTGTGTGTCTTACACCGGTCGTATTTCTATGCCGTTTATGTCTGTGAATAGCGTATGAAGCAAGCTAACAGCTGACCCATGAATGTCCGGTGAATGCAACTTTTCCCTCTCAATTTTCCCTCGTCTTGCACCCTTGGCAAGCGGAGCGAGGTATGTTGGTTTATTGTAAGCCTTTAGTGTGATTATGTTTAAGTTTGGTGTCTTTATGTAAGTGGAGCAAATAATACACACGTTTAAGTTTTCTTTATTGTGCTGAAATGTTTTCTGTCATTCTTTTATTTGTGAACATGGAAATTGTACTGCACTGATGTTAATATATTTGTGTAATAGTGCAACCATTTTGTGTTACTTTTTCTAGTTTCACGGTGCTATATCAGCAAAAGAATTCTACAATAAAAGGTTGCACCCGTCAGAGACTCTCTGGTTATTTTGATGTCAAGGGCAGCTACAAGACGGCTTACAGGCAGGAAGTGATAGGACTGGAACTGTGGTGCGGGGAAAACAACCTGATCCTGAACACAAAGAAGATGAAGGAGTTGATTGTGGACTTCCCCAGGTAGGACCCTATCCCTTCCCCCTCTACATCGGCAACGCAGCTATGGAGAGGGTTCACACATTCAAATACCTTGGCCTGCACCTTACCAACACACTCACCTGGCGGGAGAACACCATGCACACCATCAAGAAGGCCCATCAACGGCTTTACTTCCTAAGGAAGTTGAATGTATGGAAGAAATTAATGACTATATTCTAAGGTAAACCTTGATTATTATTAGGCCTATATATGTAATGGTAGAAAGCATCTAAAAACGCTCTGGACTCTTATCTAGGACTTGGCACATCGTCAGGGAGTCTGGGGTCAGAGCGTGAGTTAGAAGCCAACACGTCACCAGAGGCTATGGGGTCAATGCGTGCTGACGTCAGCCTGGTGTTTAAGATTAGTGTTGCCAGCCACTCGCTTAAATAAATTTATGACTGATCGGCCATGGGTGGCCGTGGGCGGACACCTCAAACAAGAAACAACTTTGTATGTGAGTGTGGGGGGACGTGCGACGTCTGGCCTGCAGGGGGAGTATGGACATGTTCGGAGCGCACGGGATTGGCCGGGGGGGATTGAACCTGGTGGTGAGCAGGTGTCTGCATTCAGGTCAATCAGGGAGGGTGTACTTATGTGCCTGATTTCTGTTATAGTAGGATAGACCAAAACCCAGGAGCGAATGGACCACGGAGGTCCGGAGCGAGTGGAACCTACCCCGATCCACCAAGAGACGGCTCTGAATGGACCTTTTTGTTATATTTTGAATATTTCTGTTTCGGTTAAAGCAAAAAAACCGATCTCCTGCTGAGAGAACGACAACCCTGCCTTCTCTCATTACTCGAACCCGTTACAGTGGAGTCCAACGTAGGGCTCGAGAGCAGAGAAATGGACCAGTCCCCGTTGGTAAATGTACTCGGGCACCTGGCCCAGATGGCCGAGCGGCAAGGCCAACTCCACCAGGCACAGAACGAGGTGCTCATGGAGCTGGCCCAGTCCTTGGCCGCCGATCGGGCCATGCTCCGTGAGCTCCTCGCCTCCAGCGGACGCGGCGGAGGACCCCGAGGGCCGGGACCCGCAGCCCTGATACACGTCCCAAAGATGGGGGAGGCCGACGACGCGGAAGCCTTCCTCGAGACCTTCCAGGGGGTGGCCGAGGTCTCGGGGTGGCCTCGCCCGGAGTGGGCGCACCGGCTCCTACCGCTCCTGACCGGAGAGGCGCAGCTCGCGGCCCACAGCCTGCCGGCCGGGGCCCAGCAGGACTACGACGCGATCACCAGGGCCATCCGGGACCGGCTGGGTCTCTACCCCAAGGAACATCGGCGGCGGTTCCGGGCGCTGGCCTTCAGCGAGGGGGACCGACCCTTCGCCTTTGCCCAGCAGCTGAGGGACCAGGCCAGGAGATGGCTGGTCCCAGACTGGAACACGGCAGAGGACGTGGTCGAGCAGGTGGCCCTGGAAAGATTCGAGGAGGGGCTGCCGGCTCGGACCTCCGCCTGGGTCCGGTACTACCGGCCTGAGAGCCTCGCTGCCGCGGTCGTCCTGGCGGAGAGCCACCTGCAGCCACCACCGGCGAGCCAGTGACCGCCGACACCGGGCCCACGTACCGGGGTGGCTGCCCCACGGCGGGAGAGGCCAACCCCGGCGCCGAGGGAGAGATGGGGGGGGGGGGGCGGTCCAGAGCGGGCACATGAGTCGTCTTCCCCCCCCTTCCACAGATGGGCGCTCAGACGGCAGGGGAGGGGTGTTGGCGGTGTGGTCAGGTCGTCCGCGTCACTGGGGCCCCGTCTCCTCCCCATGGTCCCAGCGAGGCGTACCGTATCCCGGTGAGGATACAGCGGGGTACGCACCAGGCGCTGTTGGACTCGGGCTGCATGCAGACCATGATCCACCAGTGCCTGGTGCGGTCCGAGGCATTGGTGGAGGCATCGAGCGTTTCGGTGAGGTGTATACACGGGGATGTGAACGAGTATCCTTTGGTCCCCATCGAAATTCGTTGTGGGGGTAGAAAATATAGGGTCAAGGCGGCGGTTAGTTCGAGCCTCTCGCATCCCCTGATTCTTGGGTTGGATTGGGTGGGGTTTCCACAGGCAGTTAGGGGGACTACGGGGATGCGGACACGACAGGTAGGGACATGTAAGTCGTGTGCTGTATTCTGCGCCGAGGCGGGGGCGCCCGACGCTGCTCAGGGATCGGGGGAAGGGGGGGGTCCTCACCCCGAGGTCCCAGCGCCGAGATTCCCACCGGTGGAGGATTTCCCCCTCGAGCAGTCTCGTGACGCCACATTGAGCTCAGCCTATGACCAGGTGATAAGTATTGATGGGAATCGGGTCCGGCCAGACGCAGCGCTGACTTACCCACACTTTATGGTGGTTAGGGACAGGCTGTATCAGGTGAGTCGTGACACCCAGAGTGAGGAGGTTATCACACAGTTGCTGGTGCCAAGGAGCCGCCGGGAAATGGTCTTCCAGGCGGCGCATTACAACCCAATGGCGGGCCATTTGGGGTACGATAAAACACTGGCCGGGGATTCAGGCGGAAGTGCGCAGGTGGTGCGCATCCTGCCCCGAATGCCAGCTGGTGAATCCCCCGGCCGTCCCCAGGGCTCCCTTACGGCCCCTCCCCCTGGTGGAAGCCCCCTTCGACCACGTTGGCATGGACATTATCGGGCCATTAGAACGTTCCGCACACGGGTATCGATTTGTGTTAGTCCTGATTGACTACGCAACCCGATACCCGGAAGCAATTCCGTTGCGCAACATCTCTGCGAAGAGTGTTGCGCAGGCGTTGTTTCATGTCGTATCGCAGGTGGGAATCCCAAAAGAGATTCTCACTGACCAGGGCACCAATTTCATGTCACGCACGATTAGAGAACTTTACGGGTTGTTGAAGGTCAAGGCCGTTCGCACAAGCGTCTATCACCCATCCACGGACGGCTTGTGTGAGAGGTTTAACCGGACGTTAAAGTCCATGATCCGCAAGTTCGTACATGAAGATGCTCGAAATTGGCATCGATGGCTAGACCCTCTGTTGTTTGCAGTGCGGGAAGTGCCCCAGGCTTCCACGGGGTTTTCCCCATTTCAGTTACTCTATGGGCGCAAGCCCAGGGGCGTCCTGGACCTCATTAAAGAAAACTGGGAGGAGGCGTCCAGTGACAGCAAAAACGAAATCCAGTACGTCATGGACCTGCGTGCAAAGCTTCACTCACTAGGGGTATTGTCACGTGAGCACTTGCACTGCGCCCAGGAGAGTCAGAGACGCCTGTACGACAGAGGGACTAGATTACGCGATCTCACCCCGGGGGACAAGGTCCCGGTACTGCTGCCCACCTCTAGCACCAAATTACTCGCGAAGTGGCAAGGGCCCTTCGTGGTCACGCGGCGAGTCGGAGGCGTGGATTACGAGGTAGCGCGTTTGGACAGGGGCGAAAACAAACAGGTGTATCACATCAACCTCCTGAAGAGGTGGAACGACATGGTCCCTGTTCCGTTTGCGTCGACGCTGCCGGAGGGAGAAGAGCTCGGGCCGGAAGACCCAGGCCCAGGTCCCACCCCTCCGGTAGGTCGGGGCGAGGACCTCTCGCGGAGTCAGGCGCGGGACGTTGCCGGCCTGCAACTCCGGTTCGCTGACGTCTTTTCGCCCCTGCCCGGTCGCACCCCGCTAATTACTCACGACATCGAGACGCAGCCCGGGTTAACGGTGTGGACACGCCCCTATAGGCTGCCCGTCCACAAACAAGATGTGGTACGGTGCGAATTAGCAACCATGTTAGAGTTGGGCGTGGTCGAGGAGTCCCACAGCGACTGGTGCAGTCCCGTCGTGCTTATGGGGAAGCTGGACGGGTCTGTCCGATTCTGTGTGGACTATCGTAGGGTGAACGCGGTCTCGAAGTTCGACGCCTACCCAATGCCTCGGATCGACGAGCTCGTGGACCGGCTTGGCATGGCCACCTATTACACGACTCTGGACTGCACGAAGGGCTACTGGCAGATTCCGCTGTCTTCAGCAGCCCGGGAAAAAACGGAGGGCCCCAGATACAGTCCAGTGGTCGGAGCCATGCCAGGTGTCGTTTGAGGCTATTAAAACAGCCCACTGTGGAGAGTCGGTCCTATGCGCTCCTAACTTTGAACTCCCTTTCTCCCTGCAGACGGACGCGTCAGATAGGGGGCTGGGCGCGGTCCTGACCCAGCAAGTGGAGGGGGTCGACCGCCCGGTGCTGTATCTGAGCCGGAAACTATCAGACCGGGAGGGTCGGTACAGCACGGTGGAGAAGGAGTGTCTCGCCATCCGGTGGGCGGTCGGCGCCCTTCGCTACTACCTGTTGGGGCGCGCGTTCACCCTCTACTCCGACCACGCCCCCCTCCAGTGGCTCCACTGCATGAAGGACGTCAACGCGAGGATCACCCGGTGGTACCTCGCGTTGCAGCCCTTACTTACTACCCCTAACTTTCGGGTCGTGCACAGGCCTGGGGCAAAAATGGCAGTCTTCCTCTCCCACTCCGGGGGGGGGGAGTGAGTCGGCGGCCGGATGTGACCCCGGCCTGTGTCGGGCGGTGGGGGCGTGTGGGGGGACGTGCGACGTCTGGCCTGCAGGGGGAGTATGGACAGGTTGGGAGCGCACAGGATTGGCCGGGGGGGATTGAACCTGGTGGTGAGCAGGTGTCTGCACTCAGGTCAATCAGGGAGGGTGTACTTATGTGCCTGCTTTCTGTTATAGTAGGATAGACCAAAACCCAGGAGCGAACGGACCACGGAGGTCCGGAGCGAGTGGAACCTACCCCGATCCACCAAGAGACGGCTCTGAATGGACAGAGCAGCCTCCATCATAAAGGATTCCACCCACCCAGCACATGGATGGTTTATCCTCCTTCCCTCAGGCCGGAGGTTGTGTAGCATCCGGGCAAGGACAACTAGGCTGAGGAACACCTTCTACCTGGATGCTATAAGACTGTTGAACTGCTAAACTCCTCCCGATTATGCACTGATTAACTGCACTTATGCACTTTAATGTCTAGGACCCTGACGGCTGACCTGATTTGCATTTGTACTTTGACTTTATCAACTTACTTACAAGGAACCTACTGCTGCACTTGTACTCATTAATACGCTGCTAACCTTCTTTAAATACCTTCTTTTAATATGTATTTTTGTATCTTAGTATGTCTTTATTTATATTAATAGTTTATTTTAAAGTAAAACAAATTCTAGGGTTTTAGGTAGCACACTGAGACCTGAGTACTGTATTTAGTTTTTCATGTAAATGTTTAATGACAATTAAAGCATCCTTGATCCTTGATATTATTGAGATATAGAGCTCCAGGTCTCCCGCCGGAGTGTTCTAGAATATTTACAGAACACGGCCAAAGGCTGTGTGCGCCTCGCCATTGCGATACATCCACTGTAAACAGAGCACATGGTACCGTGGCCACAAGCTGCTCTGAGCCACACCCCCACCCTCCTCCTTGACCCGCCTCTCTCCTCCACACCATATTTGCATTAAAGCTACAGACACCGTAACGGCGCGTTTGGGGAAAGCTCAATGTGCGACTGGCCCGTAGTGGCTGTAATTCTGCACTACGGCTGAATTTTGGGAACGTCTTCAAATACTATGTTAGGGGCCCACTAATATCTACATTAAAGCATCCATAAAGAAGCATGCCATGGGACTTTTAACTGGACATTTGAACCACTACTTAAACATTTCAACGTATTTCTTCAGAACATTAATAATGTTTACCATTTCTTTGAAGCCGTTTTGATGATAAAAAAAAATATGATGTTTTCTTTTTTTGAGGTTGGTTTGGGGCCCCCCTACTATGGGGTCCCCAAACCAATGGCCGCCTACCTCTATTTTAAGACCCCCACTGCACACACGCACATGCACAAACACACACACAAACACATACACACATACAAACACACACACACACACACACACACATACACACACACACACACACACACACACACACACACACACACACACACACACACACACACACACACACACACACACACACACACACTCCTCCCCCTGCTAGGCCTCAGGCCCCGGCTCCAGGCCTGCAGCTGATGCTCCTCCTTGGAGCGGACAGAGATGTCGTAATTCTTTCTAAGTAGCTCTTGGAAAACAGAGTGGGAGGCCACGTGATAAGGATAGTGTACAGGCATTGGACGTTTATATTCAATACATAATTTATTATAAATTATAAAGATTGATTTTTTATTCAAAATAGCAAAAGCAGTAAAGAATCATTTTAAAGACGATTCCCTTGCATACATGGCAATTGAAGCAATCCAAAACATTTTCAAATGTTTGTTCATGGTTGTCTCCATTGTATAATATTGACCCAGGGAGTTAAATTACACTACACCTCCTGCCTCTGTCCAAACACAGTGCAGGAGCAGTTCTAGGAAAAGAGAGCATTCTGGAACAGGTGGACTGCAGAACGGAGCTGTTCACCTAGATTTGGATCATTCTTTCTCTCCGTTCCTGTCGGCAACCATGGCTACGATGGGTAACATCATCTTCTGGAGGTGTGTCCAATTTTAACCTCACTTAAAATACCTAAATGGCCCTTGGGGAATTGTATTGTTAATACTTTTTAATTTTTGCGTGTTGTATTCTAATTCTATACACACTAAAGGGATTCAAATTGGTCTCTTGATTTCTCTGTCTGTCTTCTTTTGCAGTATAATCATTCATTAATTGATATACCATACCAAAAAAGCAGCATCGAAGACAAGGACGTATTTGATTCATAATAACTTCAAACACTGAAAAGATTTCAAGGAATTATACAGTGGGGCAAAAAAGTATTTAGTCAGCCTCCAATTGTGCAAGTTCTCCCACTTAAAAAGATGAGAGAGGCCTGTAATTTTCATCATAGGTATACCTCAGCTATGAGAGACAAAATGAAAAACAAAATCTAGAAAATCACATTGTCTGATTTTTAAAGAACTTATTTGGAAATTATGGTGGAAAATAAGTATTTGGTCAATAACAAAAGGTCATCTCATTACTTTGTTACATGCCCTTTGTTCGCAATGACAGAGGTCAAACGTTTTCTGTAAGTCTTTAGAAGGTTTTCACACACTGCTGCTGGTATTTTGGCCCATTCCTCCATGCAGATCTCCTCTAGAGCAGTGATGTTTTTGGGCCACACGGACTTTCAACTCCCTCCAAAAATTTTCTATGGGGTTGAGATCTGGAGACTGGCTAGGCCACTCCAGGACCTTGAAATGCTTCTTACGAAGTCACTCCTTCGTTGCCCGGGCGGTATGTTTGGGGTCATTGTCATGCTGAAAGACCCAGCCACGTTTCATCTTCAGTGCCCTTGCTGATGGAAGGAGGTTTTCACTCATGGCCCCATTCATTCTTTCCGTCACACGGATCAGACGTCCTGGTCCCATGGCAGATAAACAGCCCCAAAGCATGATGTTTCCACCCCCATGCTTCACTGTAGGTATGGTGTTCTTTGGATGCAACTCAGCATTCTTTCTCCTCCAAACACGACGAGTTGAGTTTTTACCAAAACGTTCTATTTTGGTTTCATCTGACCATATGACATTCTCCCAATCCTGTTCTGGATCATCCAAATGCTCTCTAGCAAACTTCAAACGGGCCCGGACATGCACTGGCTTTAGCAGGGGGACACGTCTGGCACTGCCGGATTTGAGTCCCTGGCGGCGTAGTGTGTTAGTGATGGTAGCCTTTGATACTTTGGTCCCAGCTCTCTGGAGGTCATTCACTAGGTCCCCCCGTGTGGTTCTGGGATTTTTGTTCACCGTTCTTGTGATCATTTTGACCCCACAGGGTGAGATCTTGCGTGGAGCCCCAGATCGAGGGAGATTGTCAGTGGTCTTGTATGTATTCCATTTCCTAATAATTGCTCCCACAGTTGATTTCTTCACACCAAGCTGCTTACCTATTGCAGATTCAGACTTCCCAGCCTGGTGCAGGTCTACAATTGTGTTTCTGGTGTCCTTTGACAGCTCTTTTGTCTTGGTCATAGTGGAATTTGGAGTGTGACTGTTTGAGGTTGTGGACAGGTGTATTATATACTGATAAGGAGTTCAAACAGGTGCCATTAATACAGGTAACAAGTGGAGGACAGAGGAGCCTCTTAAAGAAGAAGTTACAGGTCTGTGACAGCCAGAAATCTTGCTGGTTTGTAGGTGACCAAATACTTATTTTCCACCATAATTTGCAAATAAATTCTTAAAAAATCAGACAATGTGATTTTCTGGATTTTTTTTTTTCATTTTGTCTCTCATAGCTGAGGTTTACCTATGATGAAAATTACAGGCCTCTCTCGTCTTTTTAAGTGGGAGAACTTGCACAATTGGTGGCTGACTAAATACTTTTTTGCCCCACTGTACGTATTATAATGGATATCTTCGTATAATAGACGACTGGGGCAGCTAGGGGCAGACCAACGCAAAACGCTGAAAAGTCGAAGACCTTGACTGTCCCCAGGCCCCTGTCAAGGCCCAGGCCCCACAGGCCCCAAAGGCCCCTGCTAAGCCCCAGGCCCCAAAGGCCCCTGCCAAGCCCCAGGCCCCTGCCAGGCCCCTGGCTCCTTGCCGAGCCCCAGGCCCTCAAAGCCACAGGCTCCTGCTAAGCCCCAGGCCCCTGCCAGGCCTCAGGCTCCTGCTAAGCCCCAGGCCCTTGCCAGGCCTCAGGCCCCTGCTAAGCCCCAGGCCCTTGCCAAGCCCCAGGCCCCTGCAAGGCCCCAGGCCCCTACTAGACCCCAGGCCCCAGCTCCAGGCCTGCAGCTGATGCTCCTCCTTGCCCCCCCCCCCCCCCCCCCCCCCCCCAGGCCCCCCAGGCCAGAGGCCCCTGCTAAGCCCCAGGCCCCTGCCAAGCCCCAGGACCCTACCAAGCCCCAGGCCCCAGCCGAGCCCTAGGCTGCCCAAGCCACAGGCCCCTGCTAAGCCCCAGCCCCCCGCTGGGCCCCTGCCAATCCCCAGGCCCCTGCTAAGCCCCAGGCCCTTGCCAAGCCCCAGGCCCCTGCTAAGACCCAGCCCCCTGCTAGGCCCCAGGCCCCAGCTCCTGGCCTGCAGCTGATGATCCTCCTTGGAGCCGACGGAGATGTCGTAATTCTTTCGAAATAGCTCTAGGAAAACAAAGTGAGAGGCCACGTGATAAGGATAGTGTACAGGCATTGGACGTTTTTATTCATTACATAATTTATTATAAAAGACAAAGACTGAAATGACTTATTTTTAATACAACCTTGCAAAATCAGTAAAGAATCATTTTAAAGACGATTCCCTTGCATACATGGCAATTGAAGCAATCCAAAACATTTTCAAATGTTTGTTCATGGTTGTTTCCATTGTATAATATTGACCAAGGGAGTTAAATCACACTACACATCCTGCCTCTGTCCAAACACAGTGCAGGAGCAGTTCTAGGAGAAGAGAGCATTCTGGAACAGGTGGACTGCATAACGGAGCTGTTCACCTAGACTTGGATCGTTCTTTCTCTCCGTTCCTGTCGGCAACTATGGCTACGATGGGTAACATCATCTTCTGGAGGTGTGTCCAATTTGTACCTCACTTAAAATACCTAAATGGTCCTTGGGGAATTGTATTGTTAAGACTTTATTATTGTACCGTGTTCTATTCTAATTATATACATACTAAAGTGAATAAACGTGGCCTCATGATTTCGCTGTCTGTCTTCTTCTTTTGCAGTATGATCGTTCTAATCATAGCTTTCACGACCCTCATCATCTTGATCCTGGCCTTGAGCTTGAGCAGTAAGTCTTCACTATGGCTTTTCATGTCTGCTCAGCAGCGACTCTGAATCTGTTTATCCATCTGCTTACCTTCTATCTGTCTACCAGTTTGGGTCTGTCTTTATGCCTGCCTATATATCCGTCAGTTGCTGTCTGCCTGTCTATCTGTACGTCTGTCTAACTGTTGATCTGTTTGGCTCTGTCCGACTGCCTGTCCATTTGTTTGTATGTATGTCTGTCTGTGCTGTTGTCAAGGTCGGTAGTAAAACAAAGTGGCTGCTGTGTTCCAGATGACTCCTCCTCAACCTTAAGCGTCGTGAGCAGGGACAGGTTCCCAGTGGCCAACCTGGGAGAGGACGTCCTGCTCAGCTGTTACCTGACGGTGGCAGCGGCCGTGCAGGTGACGGGTGCTGTGGCAGTCACCTGGACTAAGGCCAATCTGAGCGGCGAGGTGTACAAATACCAGGACAGTGCTCCGCAACTAGAGAACCAGAACCCCCAGTTTGATGGAAGGACCAGGGTGTTTCCTGATGCCGTGGCGAGGGGAAACGGCTCCCTGCTGATAATGGCTGTGACGAGCCGCGATGACGGGGTATACACCTGCAGCATCAGCTCCTCCAACCTCGATGGGAGCGTCCGCATCCATCTCAGGACAGCAGGTCAGGAGTTTACCCACTTGGGGTAGGGTCAAAATCTGTCGTTTGGTGAAGCCTGAGTCAGTATTTAATTCATTTTTGAACAGATATATGCATATGGCATATGCTTTTTTCCGTTATGCAATTGGTTTACCAAACTCATTTAAGCTTGGGCCATGGTCCTTCTTTAAATGCCAATACATGAAGACTGATCTTGGAAATGTGATGCGAGGAAAAGTATGTGTACGTGCATGTGTACATGTATGTGTGCCAGTGTGAGTTTCCAAGATCAGCCCATGTTCTTTCTACCCACCACCTTACAAAGGTATATGTGTAGTAGTCAGAAATAATCAGTAGGTGCTGTAATAAAGCCATAGCCACAAAACAAGTCTTTCATAGTATTTCAAACCACAGGGATGATCTCCAATCTCTGCTTGTTCCCTGTGTGTCCCTGTCACCATTCCAGCGTATTCCAAACCCACTTTCTCCTTCAAGGATGGCACGTTGACAGCCATGGGTTCAAGATGGCAGCCGGAACCTGAGTTGACTTGGTTGGACTCCAAAGGTACCGTTCTACAGGGAATAACTCAGTTCACCAAGAATGCTGCAGGGATATATGGTTTTGTCAGTAGTCTGAAGCAAGTCAACGTGGACACGACCTACACATTCAAGGTGCAGAACCTGCTGGTGACAGCCACCTCAGCTACTAATTTAACAGGTACCCAACATACACTATCCATACAAACATTTATTTGGTGTATTTGTTCAAATCCAATTGGATACAGTATTGATTTGGACATACAATTGGTTAACCTTTAATCTATAGTACGTTCACATTCAAACCACGTAATAGAAGTAAGCATTGGTTTAATTAACATGTGGTTATATGATAACGTGTGTTGCAATCTTATCCATGTGATGATGATATTATGTGTGTGGTGATCGTATACATGAGATGATGAGATAATGTATGTTTGGTGAGCGTATACATGATAATATATAATATGATAATAACATGTGTGTTGTGATCTTATCCATGTGATACTGAGATAATGTGAGGTGTGATGTTGAGATGAGCTGTGATGTTGAGTTAATGTGAGTTGTGATGTTGAGTTAATGTGAGTTGTGATGTTGAGTTAATGTGAGTGGTGATGTTGAGTTAATGTGAGTTGTGATGTTAAGTTAATGTGAGTGGTGATGTTGAGTTAATGTGAGTTGTGATTTTGAGTTAATGTGAGTGGTGATGTTGAGTTAATGTGAGTTGTGATTTTGAGTTAATGTGAGTTGTGATGTTGAGTTAATGTAAGTTGTGATGTTGAGTTAATGTGAGTTGTGATGTTGAGTTAATGTGAGTTGTGATGTTGAGTTAATGTGAGTGGTGATGTTGAGTTAACATGAGTTGTGATTTTGAGTTAATGTGAGTGGTGATGTTGAGTTAATGTGAGTTGCGATGTCGAGTTAATGTGAGTTGTGATGTTGAGTTAATGTAAGTTGTGATGTTGAGTTAATGTGAGTTGTGATGTTGAGTTAATGTGAGTTGTGATGTTGAGTTAATGTGAGTGGTGATGTTGAGTTAATGTGAGTGGTGATGTTGAGTTATTGTGAGTTGTGATGTTGAGTTAATGTGAGTTGTGATTTTGAGTTAATGTGAGTGGTGATGTTGAGTTAATGTGAGTTGTGATGTTGAGTTAATGTGAGTTGTGATGTTGAGATAATGTGAGTTTTTATGTTGAGTTAATGTGAGTTGTGATTTTGTGTTTGGTAGGTTCTGGGGTTACAGAAAAGACAATCTTCAGCTTCAGCAGAAGCGCCGGGCCGGTCCTCTCGCCCTCCAGGTTTTTGCTTCCCCTCTCCGGTCTGCTCATGTATGCTGTTGGATGAACATGACAACATAACACATACCAAAACACGCCACAGAAAGGGGTGCTGATGCATTATTAGGCAAGTTCCTTTGTATAATATGTGGCCTTTAAAGGTTGTTTAAACATTATGCTAGTCATGAACAGTGCAGCTCCATATGACAAAGGTATAAAAACGGTTAGTGTACTGAAAGGTTTTTTAGTTGTTGTAACAGTGTTACTATGTAACTACTACAATTTCCAGAGATTTCCACGATTTTAATGTTATACATTCTGCCTAGAGGTCCTTATTAACTTGATTGACTTGACATGATTGATCATCAATATTAATAAAATACCTTGAAAACTGACCACTATAGTATCTGTCTGTGTCGTTTCTGTCGCCTGATGGCCACGCCCCAAGCCTCTCATTGGTCCGTCCGTCGGGCGTCATATGTCTTGGATGAGCAGTAACTTTAACCCAGTTTTCCCGAACGAAAAGTAGTAGTTTTAGTTTGCAGCGGGATTTTAGTTCATTCCCGATAAAATCATTGTTTGGGATCCACGGTTGATTAAAATCAAGTAGCTTCTATGCGAACAAAGTGGGATGTTAAAAAAAAAGTAACCAGACGGAGCGGTTTGATTGGAAAAGGGGCAAAGAGTGTTGTGGCGATTTTGTTGGTAGCCTCGACTAACGTTGCAATGTCCCAGCCGGGGCAGAAAGAGAGCCTCGATCCTCAGTCCTATTCAACACAAGAGAAAGAGAGCCTCGATTCTCAGTCTCATTCACCACAAGGACAGTCGGACTCCAACCAGAAGTGCTTAACCGAGGTAAACCCCAAGGCTGTGTGCAGAGTGTGCAAACGCCTGTATCGGGACCCCAAGATCCTCCCATGTTTGCATTCGTTTTGTGCAGACTGCATTCGGCAGCTGAACCCCTTTTCTGTCTCCGGACCAAATGTCAAACAAACGTCGTTGAGTATGGACGGACAGTCACCCACCGTCGACCACAAAGTGACCACCGTCCTCTGCCCCGACTGTGACACTGAGGTTGATCTTCCCCCGTCGGGAGCGGACGGATTAACCACCGACCACCTGGCCCTGGACGAGGTGTTTCTGCAGACCCTCCTGACGCACAACTCCGTGCGCTGCGACCTTTGCAGCGACGCGGACGCGGAGCTGCGCTGCGAGGTGTGCTGCGTGAACCTCTGTGAGTTCTGCAGCCAAGCGCACAGGTAAGAGGTCTGAACCCTTCTTTCTGCTCACATTTTAGGCCTGGCCTGTATGTGATACCTACCCGGAACCCCCTCCCCCATTCAAGCTGTCAAGGGCCGCGCCGCATGACGAGGAATGTGCCTATATAAAGCACGAGTTCCAATGCTTTACCCATGGAATTTACCATATGGAAAGATCATCCTGGTCCAGCTGCTTGATTTAAAGCCAAACATTAACACGCCATTTTCCCGGTCGGTCTTAATCTCTCGCCTCACTCCCGTTCACTTTATCTCTATATCTTTCTCTGTCCTCTCCTACTCCATCTTCCCATCTGTCTCTGTCTCTGTCTCTGTCTCTCTCTCTCTCTCTCTCTCTCTCTCTCTCTCTCTGTCTCTGTCTCTGTCTCTCTAGGAGGCAGCGACGGACGTCCGCCCATACTGTCCAGAGTGTCCAGGAGCTGAAGGCCCAGGGTCGGCTGTCTCGCCCTGTCCTCTGCTCCCTGCACCCCGCCCAGGAGCTCCGCCTCTTCTGTGAGTCCTGCGACCAGCCCGTCTGTCTGGAGTGCGCTGCCACGTTCCACCGGGACCACGACTGCAGCGCTGCACGGGACATCATCCATCACCATGGAGACCGTATCCGGGACTTGGTCGTCGGGAGACTGCAGCCGCGCCTTCAGCGTCTGGAGGAGTCCCTGATGAAGGTGGGAGTGGTGTAGAGTACGGGTAGGGTTCAGTTGTGTGTCGGTGTAGAGGGTGGGGTTCGGGTGTGTGTCGGTGAAGAGCGTGGGGGGGATTCAGGTGTGTGTCGTGTAGAGGGTGGGTGGGGTTCAGGTGTAGAGGGTGGGTGGGGTTCAGGTGTGTGTCGTGTAGAGGGTGGGTGGGGTTCAGGTGTGTGTCGTGTAGAGGGTGGGTGGGGTTCAGGTGTGTGTCGTGTAGAGGGTGGGTGGGGTTCAGGTGTAGAGGGTGGGTGGGGTTCAGGTGTGTGTCGTGTAGAGGGTGGGTGGGGTTCAGGTGTGTGTCGTGTAGAGGGTGGGTGGGGTTCAGGTGTGTGTCGTGTAGAGGGTGGGTGGGGTTCAGGTGTAGAGGGTGGGTGGGGTTCAGGTGTGTGTCGTGTAGAGGGTGGGTGGGGTTCAGGTGTGTGTCGTGTAGAGGGTGGGTGGGGTTCAGGTGTGTGTTGTGTAGAGGGTGGGTGGGGTTCAGGTGTGTGTCGTGTAGAGGGTGGGTGGGGTTCAGGTGTGTGTCGTGTAGAGGGTGGGTGGGGTTCAGGTGTGTGTCGTGTAGAGGGTGGGGTTCAGGTGTAGATGGTGGGTGGGTTTCAGGTGTGTGTCGTCTAGAGGGTGGGGTTCAGGTGTAGATGGTGGGTGGGGTTCAAGTGTAGAGGGTGGGTGGGGTTCAGGTGTGTGTCGTGTAGAGGGTGGGGTTCAAGTGTAGAGGGTGGGTGGGGTTCAGGTGTGTGTCGTGTAGAGGGTGGGGTTCAGGTGTAGCGGGTGGGTGGGGTTCAGGTGTGTGTCGTGTAGAGCAGGGATGGGCAACTTTCATAATAAAGAGGACCACATTTTTGACTGCGCACTTCCAACTAAAAGTAAGCTGAGAGAAGCTACAAAATTTTGAATTTGGTAGATAGGATTTCCTGTATTCTGGTGCATTTTGGGGATGGCCACTACCTAAAAAATCGTACAGAATCATAACCTATGTACGGTATGTTAATTGAACCAACATACATTAATTTCATGTTTTCCATGCTCAAACAGCCACATGAATGGTTAGTATTTTTATCAGTAGTCACGTTTCCATCCAAAAGGGGAAGCAAATCTTTAGAAAGTTTGCAAAAAAGAAATTCGAATTGGGTGCGTTTTCATCAAGGGGTTTGGAACGGAAAACTACACACATTCCAGGGCTTGTCGTATCCTTTTGATAACATCCTCTCTTAGGTCCTGATATATAGTGGAATTGCGTTGTTTTCCATCTAAAATAGCTGTAATGTTTTTTTCTTCGATGAGAGCAAGGAAAAGTTGTACCTATTCAGCGGTCCACACGTATCTATTATTCACATTGGCCATCTGTTCCATGGACGTATTTAAAGGATACATTGTACATATTTATAATTCGAAATTCGTTGCAGCCTTTATACCACAGATACTCCAGGGTCTATAGCATATAACCGCATTGTCTGATTACAGTTTAATTCATTTTTCACAATTGACCAGCTCTCGTTGTGTAGACTAGTCACCGCGCCATTCGTTTCAATCGAAATCGCGACGTCTATATTTTCAACATAAAGTGAACATATTTATAATTTGAAATTCGCCCCAGCCTTTTATACCACAGATACTATAGGGTCTATAGCATATAACCGCGTTTTCTGATAACAGTTTAATGCATTTTCCACAATGTACCAGCTCTCGTTTTGAAGGCTTAACAGACAATTTGACTGGAATTACTTAGTAGGTGTCCATATATCAGGGATTAATTGACACGGTATAATTAAAGGATATGCAAACATAGACATCCTATATCATATATATATATATATATATATATATATATATATATATATATATTGACGCTACAAGTTAATGTCGGCAGGGTTGCTATGGCCGGTCGTTATGCGGAAATCGGAAGGACGTTGTCAGTGTTCTGTGTTCAATGTTCGCTATGTCACAGCCGTTACGAAAAGTGTGTTTCCATCTCCCATTTTGCGCATTTACTCTCTTGTGCATTTCTCAAAAACCACCTCAAGCGAGCGGATAAACTTTTTTGGGAATTAAAGGATTTTTATGCGAATTTTTGCTGTTCCCATCACCGTTTACTGATTCGATACTTCAAAATTTGCATAAAATCAGGGGGATGGAAACGCAGCTAGTGCAAAGGGCTCACATACATCATCATTCTCTCATGCAGAGTAATTATCGGATAAATAAAACGAATAAGACCTCAACCACAATTTTAAAATGCATGTAAACACCTTTACCCGATCTACTTCGGACCGAGATCGGATAAGAACGCCTAGATAACTCGATGATAGTCCGGTGTCTACCTGCATGTAAACCCGCGTCGGATTTCGCATTCTGCGCATGCTCGAGATCTTGCGGCCGGGGGACGTGAACCGGAAGTAGAAGGAGACGGTAGTCGTGTTGTTGTCTCCATAGACACATAAACAATTCTTATTTCTTTATAAATATAAATATTTAATTATTTCTTTATATGTTTAAGGTTGTCGCCGTCGGAAAACGAGAAACTGAGATTTATTTAAGAAGGTGAAGCAGAAGATGGAGGAAGCCGGTGTCATGGCATTACCCCCTATAAAGTGAAACCCCCTATCATCATCAACATGCATTCAGTACACGCTACGCTTCGATTTCACCCAAGGCTGAATTAAAAGTACTTATACCACGGTCTGCGGAATGCTCGATTCTGATGGCTGCAGGGTGTGCATTAACTCCTGATATACGGACACCTGCTAAGTAGTTCCAGTCAAATTGTCTGTTCACCGTTCTCAATTAATGCGCTAGCTGGCGTATCGTATCAGCCTGTCTCAAAAATGAGTAAACATAGCAACGGGAACGCAGTCAAAGCCGACGGACTAGAATACCTACCGTTGCCAAGTCATAGCTAAGGTCCGTCCTAATTACTGGAGTAGTGAACAACGATCCATTGCATAAGAACCTTACGGGAGGGTAATGGTTCCAATGTTCCAGGAATTAGTTAAACCCTCAGCCGTTACCGGGGAAACAAAGTTATGGCTTGTCAAGAACTTTATATTTGGATTGTAAAATGCATGAAAATATAAATGAATGGTCTTCATTTATTTTCTTTGGCAAGTGACCGTGGTATAAGCGGGATAATGCCCTTCGAGGTGTCCATTATCAGGAATAAATGGACTTCGCGGAGGTCGCGCGTCGGACGGTTCACGCCTCCGCGTCGTCCATTAATTCCTTATAATGGACACCTCGTCGGGCATTATCCCTTACATGTATTCCTAAACGTTGGTCATCAACGAGGTTGTAAAGTAGTAACTTCGGGCACATCTGTCAAAATAAACGTTTTTTTCTTCTGACTTGTATACAATCTTTATTCATTCATTGCGCCGCGACCGAACTGACGGGGATATTCTCTGATATTATGAATCTTAAAGAACGCGTCGGGTTCTCCGACTCTATGGTACTTCCACAACAAAGACTCGTAGTGGGGGTTATCTCGGCCATGGTGGAGAAGGAATTGGGGGAAAGGAATGCGGGACAGCTGTCAGTTCACTTCGGGTCCATGTCATTTCTCCGACGCTCCATTGTTCCGACCTCTCGGTCGTATGCGGACTCCTCCGGCTGGACTCCTCCCGCTGCTCCGCCGCCGGAGGAGTCCGCAAACGATCGAGAGGTAGAAACAATGTAGCGTCGGAGAAATGACAACTGTCTACTGAAAACATCTTTCTCGAATGCCGCCGCCTGTGTTTGTTGTCGTTTCGACATAGAGGTCCACCGGGAGTGGCTCTATAACCACTTGTTGAAAGGGCTACAGCGCCACCTTGGGTGGCGGATTCAGCCATGCTCCGGCCATTATCCGATCTCTTAAAGGCCATGTGCGTTCGGATAATTGACACAGTCCGTTCGAGTAGCAAAATCGGTATAAGGCTTAATCCGATCTAGCTGTCCCATGTAAATGCACTGAATGATGTCACAAAACTGAAAAACAGTGGCCTAACATTAAGTGCAACAACTCAATGAACTCAAACCCAACAAGCATGATATTCATTGCAGTTTTCGTAGTTGTAGTGGCGACTTATGTGGAAATCTTTCATGACTGATATCGTTTCGAAGCAAATTAGACACATGGATTTGCCTTTGAATTATATGAACAGAAGATATGCTTCTCATCTTTTTTGACAGTTTTCTGTAACTCGCTCAATGATTATAATTACTTTTTTTAAATTATGTGCGGGCCTGACTTAGTGAGGATGTGGGCCGTATGCAGGCCAGTTGCCCATCCCTGGTGTAGAGGGTGGAGTTCAGGTGTAGAGGGTGGGTGGGGTTCAGGTGTGTGTCGGTGTAGTGGGTGGGGTTCGAGTGTGGGTCGATGGGCTTCAGGTGTGGGTCGATGGAGAGTACCGGTGGGGTTCGGGTGTGTGTCTGTGTTTGTAAGGTTTCAGGCATGGGAATCAACGTTCCACTGTGTTGCAGGTTGAAATCACCCAGGATGCCTTGCAGGCGAGGATGGAAGCCACTGCTGAGGATGTGCGGGCGTTTGCGCGAGGTTATGCCGCCTCCGTGGAGACGCACTGTCTGTCTCTGCTGCGACGCCTCGAGGAGCTGAGGGTGCAGCGCAGGTACGTGCTGCAGCCAGGTGGTACAGCCAGGTGGTACAGCCAGGTGGTACAGCCAGGTGGTACAGCCAGGTGGTACAGCCAGGTGTTATAGCCAGGTGGTACAGCCAGGTGGTACAGCCAGGTGGTACAGCCAGGTGGTACAGCCAGGTGGTACAGCCAGGTGGTACAGCCAGGTGTTACAGCCAGGTGGTACAGCCAGGTGGAACAGCCAGGTGGTACAGCCAGGTGGTACAGCCAGGTGTTACAGCCAGGTGGAACAGCCAGGTGGTACAGCCAAGTTGTACAGCCAGGTGCTACGAGTGTTACAGCCAGGTGTTACAGCCAGGTGCTACGAGTGTTACAGCCAGGTGCTACGAGTGTTACAGCCAGGTGCTACGAGTGTTACAGCCAGGTGCTACGAGTGTTACAGCCAGGTGCTACGAGTGTTACAGCCAGGTGCTACGAGTGTTACAGCCAGGTGCTACAAGTGTTTCAGCCAGGTGCTAACGGGGGATACAGCCAGGTGTTACAGACTGGTGTTGTAGCCTGGTGTGTGTTACAGCCTGGTGTGTTACAGCCTGGTGTGTAACAGCCTGGTGTGTTACAGCCTGGTGTGTTACAGCCTGATGTGTTACAGCGATGTTTGTTACAGCCTGGTGTGTTATATGTGAGAAATGTAGTATTATCATGCCTATATATTTGATAACAGTGTGAAACAAAGCAAAGGGAATTCCATGTGTGGTTTATAACACCTCCTGATAGCCCTCTGAAAGGAGCTCCTTATCTCATGTTTACATCAGAGCCGGTCCTAGGGCGACCGGTGACCACGGAAGCTTTTATCTCTATATTCCATGACGTCAGTCTATTTCTCAGTTCACTTATATGTTAACATTGCCGGCCGTATGAAAGTACAGTATCTACCATATGGTTAAAGGAGCCATTATCTGGCCCATGTGAAGGAATGTCAACGAAGGCCTACATCCTGAGGGATATTTAAGTTTCAGTCATTTGCATAATTACGAGTGAAACCTGAGTTGAACCTCGGTTACTAAGCTGTAAATTGGCCCTTAGAAAGACCCATATAATCCTCTGTATGCCTGGCCCACGTCTTCCTTAGAGGAGGACACAGGGGGGGCTTTATGACATCCACAAGGAGGGAAGGAGCCCTCTGCGGTCCTTCTCTCACGTTACTTACACTGACTCAGGCCCCCCCCCCAGAAAACTATCTTTTCCCCTCCGTTTTCCTTGGCAGCGTTTCAGGAATTTCTCCGTAAAGATGGACTAATTGCAAAAACGCATCTAGCTGTAGAAACGCTGTAGCACGTATTAAAGGCATCTATGTGGTGCTGGTTCTAATCCTGATGCTTAACAAACAGCTGTGCAACAGCCAGGTATGTTTTATCACGTTGTCTTTAAAGTAAACCACAGCTTGAAGCAGCCATCTGAACCAGGGCTCCCCCTCCACAGGAACCAGCTCCACCTGCAGAAGGTGCAGCTGCTGCAGGCGCTGTCCGACACTCGTGGTGGCGTCCGGTTTGCCGAGAGGCTGCTGGCGTGCGGCTCAGACGCCGAGATCCTCAACGCCAAGGGGGTCACACTGGCACGCCTCACCAGCCTGGTGGAGAGCGGCTACGACCCCAGCCCGGCCACGGTCGCCCCTGACGACAGCAGCAGTATCCACTTCCTGCCTGGGGAGGGTGCAGGGGAGGTGGACGGGTACCCAGTGGTGGGGGTCATCCAGACGCAGACACTGGACCTCAGCAGGTGCACCATCGAAGGGGAAGGTAAGGCTACTGGAGCTCTCCTATCATAGAGAGATGAGCACCATTAAAGGGGTGATATCATGCTTCTTCGACTTTACCCTTTAGACTGTTTATATGACGTTTGTATATATGTTTTACGTCTGCTAAGCTAAGCTGAGTCCGAGCCAGGGGGAGTATTCGTTCCCAACGGGAACTACTCGGGGGTCGGGCCTTAAAGCGACATGATACAAAACTGACACTTTTTGAAAGATGCTGAAATTGGTTTTGCAGAGATGAACAGTATGAGAATTATAAGGGGTATTTTAACATACAGGCATGTAACCCTAGTCCAGTAGTCCCAAATGCAATTATGAACCCTAAAGAAGCATGATATGGGATGTTTAAGGAGAAAGTAGGGCCTTGGCATCTTACTCATGAATGCGAACAGGTAAGCTGATGGGACGTAGACCCAGAAAGATTTTACGTTAAAGTAAAAATATATCATCCTCATCCTAATTTGAGAATGAACACTTTAATGATCTCCTTACCATCATAGACCTGCAGGAACATTTCAAGTATGCTGTTTGTATTGTTGTATATGGTCTTCCTCCAACCCCTCATTGAGCCATTCCCCGAGGCAGTGATAGCTTGTCTAAGTAGTAGCTGACATTCCTCGTTGCCATGGGAACTTTAAAGTGGGGATAACTAGCGGGTAAAGGAGAATGGTGTGCGTGTGTACATGTTGACAGTGAGGATTTGTGTTCTTGCTGTTGCCTGTTCCATTATTAGGTTAGAGATGGTTAAGTTGAGGTATTAGGTTAGAGGTGAGACAGTTAAGATTCGTTTGGTGTGCTTTTGGGTCACTCCATTTGCAATTTATATTTATTTAACTACAAATAAAGAACCCAACAAACCATGAATTAGAAATATAGATTATATGTATTTATTTAATTATGAAAGTACATCACAGACATAATCAATTATGCATTTTACTCAAAATGTATTGGATCACAAATTAGCAACCCAATACATACCCATTTTGGTTGGTGACTAAGTTTGGGAGAGGCTTAATTTGATGCTTAACTCACTGAAAGGCTCTCTAATGCATAACAGATCGTAAGAATTGATCTTACTGAACTACTTCTGAGTTTCTTTGTTTGTGTTATTTAAACTTAAGGGTTAGGGTGGGGTTGATCTATTGTTACGTACAATCCATGTTCCTGAGGCTTTATTTAGGCTTTTAATTATATTTGATTTTGCTAATGTCTCCAGGTCCTGTAGTGTAATACTAAACAAATGAAAAACTAGGCTTGGTTCTGTTTTTGTTAAATATATGTTTTAGCCGGGTTCCAACCTTCCAAGAAAAATAAAAGGCAGCTTAGGAAAACTTTAATATTTACATATACGGGTGTATACTGACTTGGTAAGCCAGGTGGTGCTGTTTTCTGATTGACCCATCTCAATAGCTGTTCATGGAGTTTGAAAGTGTTTTCGTCTTTTTGAAGTTAGACAGATACGTATTTAACAGATATTGATATATATTCCGCTTTGCCAGAAGCGGATGGGCAGGAGTATTCACTCTTTTTTCACAAGCTTCTTTTGTCATAACCACAGATACACTATATTTTTCTAATTTTGAAATACTCCAGCAGCATGCCTGTTACTGTCCGTTTTGGGTTACCAGGCAACTTCAAGCTTTCAGCCTACAACCCTACAAATCTGATTGTGTAAATTGAGATGACGAAAGCCATATAGTACTGCCCCCGAAAATAAAGTTGGAGAGAAAGCATTTTACAAAATCTGATAGTAGGCAGGGACTTGCTCAAACAAGGAGGATTGCTTTTCCTTTAATAACAGGTATAGGGTTGGTTTTCCTTTAATAACAGGTATAAGAAATGTCTGCCGCAGCCACTTCTCTTCACAATGCCGAAGAAGTTGCCTGACACCGCCAGACCAATTCGCAAAAGCCTGTTAGTCTGCAACCTCTCAGTTAATTTCCATTTCCAAGGGGAGTCATTCCCGGGCGCGGACCAAAATGCCCCTGGAATTAAACCTCCCACCAAGTTCCCTCCATTGAAGAAGGCCATGGTTGAAGATCTCATGACAGCATGAGTGTTGAACCAAGTACGGAAGCGGTTGATCTTACCACCTGAACAACCACACTCCAAAAAAGATTGCACGGGTATGCAGATGAGTGGTTATGAGAGAGCGTGCAAGCTCTCTTTAATGTCAACCAAGTCAGGCTTACAGATATTCGTGATGCATTTCATAAACGAGCAGGTAAGGGGTAGGACGTATGACATTTGTCTGCATGGGGATTGCAGACATTGGGAGTTGAACACCCCGACCACTACACTATCCTGTCTTGTATGAATGTTTGTACCCTTACCGGTCTCCTCTGCTGCTCCACCCCTCCAGGGGTGCAGGTGGGCAGGCAGGGGCAGCTGGGTCACTTCACCTTGGTGTGCCGGGACTCCGCCGGACAGCCGCTGGGTCGCGGCGGGGAGAACGTTCTGGTCAGCATCATAAACAAGGACAAGAAGAACTGGTATGACTCTAGAACACTGCCACCCATTTGTCTGCACCTTGGCCCACTAGTGGTGGCGCCAGATGTGATGGGTAACATTTAGAAATGCTTCAAATGAATCCTAAGATAGGTCTGCTAAACGAGTCGTTTAGCAGCGCCATTGATACGTTATTGTAACATATTTTATATTTTCTACCATATGCATTTAGTAGTGTATCAGATTATTCATTTTATCCTTTTTTATGTATTTGACTTTTAATCAGAATTTAAAGCATATCATATTTAGTTTACTTTTGATTGTAAAGATGCATTCTTTGAGTCTTCACATTAATAGCTGCTCAGTATTGGATATTGGCTTACAGAGAATCAATACATAATCAATGACTTTCTCTCCAGCATGGTGGAGGCTACAGTGTTTGATAACAACGACGGTAGCTTCTCTGTTTCCTACACGCCGGCAGAACCTGGGCGCTACTCTGTGTGGGTCTGTGTTAAAGCACAACATGTCAAGGTACTGCTTTTACCTGTCATTCATATTTTTAGACCAGCCACTAGCATGTATCCCAATTAGCGAGAAACTAGCCTTTCTCTTGCTCTGGTCCGGCTTGAACTATCCTTGGATAACAACCAGTAGTAACTCTCTAAGGGCGCCCCCCCCCCCCCCCCCCATCTGTACCGTGCCCAAGTACAATTCCCCCCCCCCTGCTCTGCCACTGGCCTGTGCTCACACTACGAAATCTCAACTGGGCCTGAGTATAGTTTCCTGTTGTACATATGTCATGACCCTGCACACATTGGCGGTTTATTGTTTTCATTCTGTTGTAAATGCGACGGCCCCGTGGTTCCAGGGGTGGCGGGGCTTGGGTAGAGGTGTTGCTGCGCTGTCTCCACAGAGGCAACGCAGTGATATGATCATGAACGGTTCTAACTGGAGAGAAAGGGAAATCCGCGAGCTGCTGATCATGTGAGAGAAGGTGATGCAGTCGTATTAAACAAAGACATTGGAAGATGGTGCGATTTACGAGAGAGACGCAGAGGAACTGTCCTTACGAGGCTTTTGTCGAGATAAAAAACAAGTGGTCAGCAAAATAAAGAATATGTTGGCGTTTTTGCATTGTAAATAGTGAATCGCGTTTGTAGCCTACACTCAGACGTGAACTTATTCTTGCATGCGGGTGTCTTCATTCATAAAAAAATAAAAACTTGAGAGAGTATGCAAATTATTCTAAAGAGGTCTAGACTCCGTGCGCAGCACCGCCTTCTCCAGTGAACCAAGAAAGCCCGCGCCGTGAAGAACGGGGGATTTTTGATCAAACACTCAACTTCGCTATCGCACCAACTTGAACCCACTCGTGAACCGCTTACCGCCATGTTTATTGTTTAATGGGGTAGAAGGTTTGCATGGACTATACATCATCCAGCTCAGGTTGCATGTCCGTGCGTGTGTCGGCTCATTAGCATCTGTACTTGAGTATGGTTGGCGTGCTCACACTAGCCAAACAATCTAGACTTTAAGGGCGCACTAGGTGTCAAACGGACACAAGCACGGTACAGATGGCCTAGAGTGAGTGCGCCCTAACATTGAGCCATGAACAGGATAATGCTACATCCTGTTTACAAATAAAGATACATGTGTGTCCCTCCCTCTCTCCCGCCCTCCCTCCTCCCTCTCTCCCTCCCTCTGTCCTTCCCTCCCCCTCTCCCTCCCTCTCCTCCTCCGTCCCTCCCTCCCTCTCCCCCTCTCCCCCTCTCCCTCCCCCCCAGGGTTCTCCCTTCCCACTGACCGTGACCAGGCGGTTGAGGCGTCATGCCGGAACGTTCCACTGCTGCACCTTCTGCTCCAGCGGGGGGGCTAAAGACGCCCGCTGTGGCTGTCCTGGAACCATGCCTGGTAGGACACACACACACACACTCACACACGCAGAACATAACACAAAAGCGCACCCACACAATAACAAAAAAGTACACACACTCGCACTCGCACACTCACACTCACAGTTTGACGGAATGTGCTAGGCTCACTCTGGTTGTCAAATCGTTCCCAGCGGATCTTCTCACAAGTCCTGGAAAATGAGTATCATCTTGTTTCGTTGTCTACCTTAACATTGTTTCCATCCCTCATTCCTCCATCCCCTTCCTCTGTGTGTGTGTGTGTGTGTGTGTGTGTGTTAGGAGGGTTCCAGGGATGTGGTCATGGGCATAAGGGCCACCCTGGGCAGCCTCACTGGTCGTGCTGCGGGAGCACACAGGAACAGTCCGAGTGCCGGGCCCCTGGCCATAGGCCAGTGGCGCCGACCACGCGGGGCCAACTGCGCACAGTGGAGCTCTGAGCCAATGGAATCATCACGCCGTGTTGCGCCATGCAGGGGGATGGAGGTTAGGACCGCTAATCACAGCCTTACCACGAGCTTGTGAATGGAAAGAAAGTAGGAAGCCACTTTGTAGACAGAACATGTGCTAAAACAGCACTAAACCATTATAGGGGTGAGGAAAAGTAAATTGATGATCTCTTCTGAATTTATCAAGCATCAATTTGCTAAAAACCAGCAGACAGATTAGTATTTAGTAGGTGAACTGAATTAAGTATGTCTGTTAACTATTATAGCAGTCCTTTACACCATTGGGGAATGACACGTTTCAAGTGCTAATGAGTCGTTTTACAGTAGTCTTGGTTACTCTTTGCACCTGAATTTATTTAGAAGAATATTGACTGGAGGTCAAACATATTGAACTCTGTATCACATACGGATGGAATTGAAAAAAGACTGGAAATACACACACGGTATTATTTCTACTGCTAGTGTTTGGTTTGAACACCAGTGCATTTTCCGATAATGCACTGGGGTTCAAATCAAACACTAGCAGTTAGCCTTATAGAAGGCTGCACTCTCATGCATAAATATATGGCCTGTTAAGCCCTTTGAGACTGTAATGGTGATTAAGGAAAAAAATAATGCAGGCTCCCCACATTTAGTGCTGTGTCATCATGTGGATATACAAGGCTGAGATTCACATTCAATTGTAATCCCTCTCGAATGTTAGGACTACAGAGATATACACAAACCTAGTATTTTTTTAAGTGTTTTTTACATGTATGAACACTGCCATTATTTATGTTTGTTAAAATCCCTCACAATCCTTTGTTTTCTATCCACTGGTCCAAAACGTCTAGGCGTACATATTAAACATTTGTATCTGTTAAAATGAATCTGTAATATGAAATAAACCTATTTTAATTGGTCAATCTTGTAATATGTATCCTTTTTATTACAATTGCATACTGTTCTACATTCATCCACTAGGGGGCAGACTAAAACAAGTCGGCTGTAGTAGAATCCGTTCCTGTAACATCTGTAGACTTCAAGGCAATCATCATGTACCGTTTAGCTCTCAACGCTTGTTCTTACATAATCATTCATGATCAGTATTCTCCCTCCGTTCCATTACTGGAGCAATTTCCAGCTAAGGAGTCGCTAATAAATACTGCATTATCATAAAACATGTCTTAAGCAGGGAGTGATTGCAACTCTTAGTATGAATGTTTAATGAAGCAGGATGAACCACTAACCTCTGAAACCCATCACCCAGACGCTTGAGTGGCGACATTGCCTGGCGACACATATCGTTGGTGAGGGATGCTAAATTGGAACACATCTACAAAGAAGGACCACTGCAACCCACACACACTCACAGATGGCGTTGTTAGAGAACAATAAAACGGCAGCATTTAAATTGTGTGTGTTTTATCTTTCATCTTATGTTTCTTGGCCTCTTCAACAACCATAGAAATCCAACATTTCTATTATTAATCTACTTTTAAAGCTCACTTTCTGTCATGCTCATTATATAAGTTTTCTGTCTGCCTTCTCTGTTTTTATCCCCCCACCATTTCCCGTAAGTGGCAACTTGACATTGATTTCTTGGCGCCCGAGTCCCTCTGAAATGGTGCAAAATGAAATGGTCATCCAGCGCCTCTTAAGCACACTTGGGTACGGAAGTGAGAGGCGGAAATCAAACATCTCGGGTCAGTCAAAGGTTGGTTAGGTGGTCTCATGAGCGCAATTTCCTGTTTATGAATCCGGAGATCTACAGCTGATTTAGAATAGCCTGCAAAACAGACAGCATGCACACAATCCTCGGCAGGTGCTGCGTTTGACTTCATCTTCATTGAAGTTTGCAATGACGATCTCATTGTCATGGAGACAGAGGGACGGGTCTCCAACAGATTGTGTGTGTGTGTGTGTGTGTGTGTCTGTGTGTGTGTGTGTGTGTGTGTGAGAAAGACATACTGCTTCAAGACCAAACATGTACACATTGAAACAATACCCTCAGACTATCCTCTCATCTTGTTTGAATAATTTATCTTAATTTAATCAACTGAGTGCAGCATGAAATATTCACTGGTGTCACAGAATGTAGTTTCTGGAACAATGTTGCATTGCATTTCATCTCATACTTATTTGGGTGTGTGGAAGACTATGTGTGTCCATTATCCCTATCAAATATCGATCATCACCAAAACATCAAACCATCGTGTCGCTAGGTACTTCTTTTGATAAATTTCATGTTATGTAAGTTGAAGTACAAATTCAATTACAATTGCGTTCATTTTGATGCATTTCAATAATTATAGTTGTTTTTTTTAAGTTCACAGGGGCCTTGGGTCCAGCCCATTCTTCTGACTCATGTACTGACTGGGCATTAAAAAGGGTCTTCGCCACCTCTCAACCAAGACCATGCAGTCGTAAAAACAAGTAGGCCCTGTGATAAACACCAGGAGCCCCCATTGGCTCAGACCTACTAATATCGTTCTTGGAAGACAGCAAAAAATAAAAAGGATTATCGAATAGGGACATTTGTCGTGACACGACCTCTGTTGAAAATGACTCTGTTGAAATGTTAGAAACAGATGGCAAGAAAGTTATCAGAATACTTTGACTGAGTGGTCTTACTAGCTTGCTTGGGTCAATATGATGCTAGTCATATTGACCGCCCCCCCCCTCCATAAAAAAACTATTCTAAGTTGATCTCTTAGGGCACGGCCCCTGAGGTCAGACCTCCATACAGGAGTTGAGTGATGGAATTTTGATGGTATATAAAAGAGTTGTTAATCATTGAAATACAAAAGCTAATTCAGGTCTTTAATGAGCAGGTAGGGTTTAGGGCATCTCTAGGAGGACTGCAGTTAGGCTGCGGGCACTTGGGATCGAACCCAGAACCTTTCAGCTTGTTGCAGATTGTTAAATAATGATTAACACTCTTAATATTGAGGAGTCAGCTTACTGGGTTCTTGTTTACAGATGCAGAAGGTGAGGCCTAGTCCACTAACAAGGCCACAATTCTTGTCCAGGTGAAGAGGGAACAGCTATTGTGAGATAATGAGATTATATACTCCTCAGTACACAACAGGGTCTTAATGATCCACACTTATAAGACTCTTTGAGGGTCTGTCGATGAAACTACCCATAATGCACAGCTTCCTGCTGGAACATAATTTCTGTGCTCATAATATGTGAAGAGGACAGAACAATCTTGAGGTTTGGCATGGGCATGCCAGGATATACTACTATTGGAAGAGTTTTTGGTTAGAGGTTTACCTTGAGTAACATTTGTTTTGGATTAATTCAATTAAAAGGTTAAAGGTTATGTGATTAATTAAACAAGTGTTTTATATATATATATTTATTGATTCATGCTGACGACATACAATAGAAGATCTAGGGCATTACTAAGAAGGAATCAAGGCTACAATGCTATTGCTACAGGATAAAATTGGATACAGGACTACCACCAGTAGAGAAGGTCCTGGGATAGGCTTCTCTTTGAGGCCTATGCCTTTGTGCATGTATGTGGTCGCTACACTATCCACCAAAGCAAGATTGACAGTTTCAGCCTGAGCACACAGCAGGCCTTTAAAGGCAGCACTTGCACATGCAACGCCTGCATGGCTGTCAGTAACAATATCCACTGACCTTGAAGTCTCCTGTGCTGCTTTAATATGAAGCATCATTCATCTGGTTTAACGCAGCCCTTCGTAAAACTCCACTCCAACAAACACATATGCTGCTGTGTCTCTGTGTTTACTAGCCTGTGAGCTAATTTCATGGGCTCTCAGATCCAGGCTTGCATCTCGCTCTCTCCCTCCGCTCTTTCTCTCTGTCAGCTCTCTCTCTCTCTCACACTCTTTATCTTCTCTCTCTCTCTCTCTCTCTCTCTCTCTCTCTCTCTCTCTCTCTCTCTCTCTCTCTGGCTCCCTTGTCCCTCTCTTATACATTCCTTTCCACAGTTTATTTAATTAATTTACCTCACAGAGGTGTTTGGAAGCTTTTGTTTGTGTGTTTGTACATCACCGTGTGTGGGTGTGAACAGCATAAGAAACCTTGAGTCCAACGATGCAGTCCTCCATAACAATGATAATCCAAGATGAAGTAAAGCCTCCCCCCAGCTCCTACTATGGAAAACTTCAGTCCGATTCTGTCTGCTCAGCTCTTTAGTGTGCTTGTGTGTTTGTGTTTTTTTGCACCCACGTTGACGTCCAATTTCCCAGCCTTGCCGGCCAGGAGTGTGCGTAACTTCCAGCGGTGGAGCCTCATAGAGGACTTAGTGGTGATCAAAGTCCCATTCTGCACCACAGCACAGCAACTAATTCACTCACCCAGGGCTGGCCAGTAAATCAGCGGGCACCGCCGTGACTGTATAAAAAACCCAAGCCCTGGCTGCTGCCGGACAGCTCAAGGACCTTCTGATTGACAGAGCTCAGCTCCCCGGACTCAGCAGAATGCTGGGATACAAGGGGGTTGTTTATGGAGGTGTAGATGGTGGGTACAGGGACGCCCTTTTTGCACTCTATAGATGGTGTGTTACAGTGGTTCTTTATGTATAGATGCTGTGTCACAGTGGTTATTTATGTACAGATGCTGTGTTACAGTGGTTCTCTATGTACAGATGATGTGTTACAGTGGTACTTTATGTATAGATGCTGTATCACAGTGGTTATTTATGTACAGATGGTGTGTTACAGTGGTTCTCTATGTACAGATGGTGTGTTACAGTGGTACTTTATGTGTGTTTTATAGCTAGATGGTGTGTTACAGTAGTTCTTTATGTGTGTTTTATAGATAGATGGTGTGTTAAAGTGGTTCTTTATGTGTGTTTTATAGATAGATGGTGTGTTACAGTGGTTCTTTATGGGTGTATAGATGGCTGTTACAGTGGTTCTTTATGGGTGTATAGATGGTGGGTACATCGAGGGTCTTACGGTGTTTCATAGATGGTGGTTTACAGAGGGTCTTTAGGGGTGTATAGAAGTGACGGCCTCATGGGTGTATTATAGATGGTGGCTTAGGGCTTTTTAGGGATACTGCCGGGATACAGGGAAAGTGGGTATGTATGGCTGATCAGATACAGGGTTTTATTCAGGATATCTTTATGTGTGTGTGTATGATAGGTTATCGAGGTGTTCTTGATGGATGTTTAAAGAACGGGATCCATAGGAAAATATTGTCCCTCTATATTTACAACACTTTATAACACATGTGTCTGCCCTAATACAAACATGAAAGAAGGAGGACTTTTATTTAGAAAAAAGGCTATAACGTTAATCATAAATGTAAGAATGCGTTTGAGAAGAGCAACTTCAGGAGTTTTTCATACTCCTAAAAACGCGCACACAAACACACACACACACACACACACACACACACACACACACACACACACACACACACACACACACACACACACACACACACACACACAAACACACACACACACACACACACACACGATAATCAATATTGTACGTTTTGTGTTTTCCTTTAAATAGATGAATGCAGAAAAGTCTCAAATTGGTTCACAAAAGCAACAAGATTGCAGGAGGTTTTTGACGCTCAAAATGTCCCAGACCCAAGACCGCTGCTTAACGTCCCCCCCACCCCACCCCCCAACCTGATCTAGGGATATGAGATAAAAGTGTTGCAATTCAACTTAACAAATGTTGGTGGGTTCTTTTTTTTCCTTTTTAATGGCTTCTAAAACCGATGGCCTGCATCCAAATCTCAGCCAAAAAGAGCCATGTTCAATACTTACAGCACTACCATATTTATTGGTTTGAGGTTAAATAGAGCTCTTTTATCTGCAGGGGTCCTTGACCAGCGTGTGGAAGTACCTTATTTGAAAGATAAAGAATTTGACACCTGATACCATCAATATGGGTATGAGGGTATGAGTCTAGGCAGAAACAACATGTTTTGTGTTGGGGAAAAGTGAAAAGCAAGTTCTGAATGGAAGCCAGGGGAGCAATATAATAACTTACCTGCTTGGTAAACTCAACACTTTTTTGAGTGTATCAATCTACTGAATCTACATCTACTGAATCGGCAGCTAGTGCAGAAAACATGCATTATAAAAACATAACCTAACACATATGTATATATAATATATATTTATATAATTACATTGCAAATACTGCACAAAAATATCTTATATTTGATATATAATTTTCTTTAATATGCATCCCTGAGAATGCTGACAACTACCCCAAGATGAATTCCTTGTACACTTTGTCCTTTGGCAAATACATTAAATGATTCTGATGGGGAAAACGGCAGCGTATACTCCTTTTTTTTATCTTGGCTAAAATATATTGAAGATGTCTGCATGTGCCAAAAATCCCGAGTTGTCTAGATTAGAATGTGTCCGAAGAAATTGGCAGACGGTCCCTAATGTGGCCAGGATGAGTAGTGGATGTTCGAGCACCGAGCAGAAGCAGCAGCAGCAGCAGCTCTAGAAGTCGGCGGTCGCTGTCTGACAGTGACCCACCATCAACATCCAATATACCGCCAATGAATTATATCAACGGGCGCATCGGGACTGGATATCGCGCTTTAACGTTTCATTGTGGACATGAGGACATCTGATAAACGTCAATTCCTAAAAGGTGGACTAAAAAGCTTCTCTCGCCTCGGTTTTCGCCCAGCATATGAAAGGTGATGCCGCAGCACAGCCACAGAGAGATCGCCTCTCCGGGTCCACGACCCGTCTGGTAGTAGCATTAGCTCCACGGCTAGCAGCACAGCCTCAGAGGACCGCCTCTACGGGTACACCACCAGCCTGTAGCATTAGCTCCACGGCTACTACCAACAACACATTAGATGGGGGGGGGGGGGGGGGGAGAGAGCTGAATTATTGCATTAATTTCAAGCTAAAATCCTGTTAGATACATGCGCACACAATAATTATTGTACAGTCTCGGCGAATCACTCTCTTAAGTAATTTCATGAGCCGCGTTGTGTATTATGTTAACACAGCCGAGGCTAGCGCCGTGCTAGCGGCGGAGGATGAACTTGGTATTGTGCGGAGTTGCGGAGCGGAGCAGGCCGGTGAGAGGGAGCAACGCAGGCTGTGGAGAGGGAACGACGGGCCGGGGAGAGGGAGGGACAGGCTGGGGAGAAGGAGGGACAGGCCGGGGAGCGGGAGCGACGCTGGCTGGGGAGAGGGAGCGACGCAGGCCGGGGGAGGGAGCGAGCGACGCAGGCCAGGGGAGGGAGCGAGCGAGCGACGCAGGCCGGGGGAGGGAGTGACGGGCCTGGGAGAGGGAGCGACAGGTCGGGGTGAGGGAACGACGGGCCGGGGAGAGGGAGCGATCCAGGCCGGGTGGAGGGAGGCCAGCGGAATACATAAATACAGCGGCCTCGATCAACACGCCGTGTCCGTAAATTAGCTTGTTACCAATGACAGGTTAATATTATAATATCCTTTTCAATTAATGGAAGAATTTCGGACAACGCTATGTTTCCGTTCAGCTTTGCTTTTTTGATGAACGTGAACCGAAATCATCTTCACGGTGTTTTCCTTTCAATGCTATAAGTAACGTCATAGTTTCTGATACAGCTTGCGGTGATGATTGCCTGACGTTTAGCGATCTATTTTTTTTTTTTTAGAATGAATGACTTGGAGGATAGCGAGGGACATTAAACGATGTGTGCATTGACGTATGTTCATTACATTCGGGATTGGGCATCCGTGTCCAGTAGTCTGAGTCTCATTGATGGAGCTGAATGATCAAACGGTTTGTCTTCGACATGCGGACACACCACACCACGCCCCAGGTTCTGTTGATCTCATGTTCAAATGTGTATTACCATGGCACCATATCCGACCAACATCTACAACCAACCCATATTGGTTCATTGAGTTAAGCGCTCCGCGGCGTCCGTCGCCACAGGAGAGGCGGCAGGTGTTTGGCGATGTCGGCGCTCTGCTGTTGCACAATCTGTAACGCTGCACCGACATCCAGCTTTTTCCTCTCACGACTCACAGTACTGGTTTAACAATCATAATAATTGGAAGACTATTCCTTTGAGCTTTGAGTCTTTCACATATTTTCACGCCGTTCAATTATCTTGGCTATCATAGCTATTTACTCAGGAGAACTGTCAATGTTAATGCTGACATTTTTTTAATGTTCTAGGCTGAAACGCTGACTAATTGCTTGCTAATATAACATGCCATCATTGATCTTGAGATGACTGCCTTATATTTGACGAAAAAAAATCTTATTATATAGCTGCAACTCATTCACTTTCCATTTAGCTTGTGTGTAAAATACAATGTGAAAGGAGTAAAAACCTGTAAAGGTAACTCAATGACAACTCCATCTCATGTTTTTACCTTAATGGGTTGCCATTCATTCACCATGACACACATGGCACATGTGCAAAGGAATGTTTCAACTCAAGGCTTTGGTGCCACTCAGAACCTGCTGTGTTCCCCTTCAGAACCGAGATGACCGTTTCCCTGGCGACAATACTGCCCATCCGCAAGGGATATCAGCCCGGCTTGGTTTGTGGACAGGGCACCGCTGGGATGAGATAATACAGCTTGTCTTGGCTGCTTCATCCTGCTGCTACACCAAGCTCCGTGGCTCCACCTGTAGACCCCAAAGCCCTCCCAAGCTACCCCCGCCCCCTCCAGTGACATCATGACCACGCCCGCGCTGCTGCCGCTCTCCGGGCGCAGGATCCCGGCGCTTTCGCCTGGGGCCTCCTCCTTCCCGCACCATCGCGCCACGCTGAGGCTCTCCGAGAAGTTCATCCTGCTCCTCATCCTCAGTGCCTTCATCACGCTGTGTTTCGGGGCCTTCTTCTTCCTGCCAGACAACTCCAAGCACAAGCGATTCGACCTGGGCCTGGAGGACGTGCTCATCCCCCACATCGACGCCCCCAAGGTGGGGAAGCACGCCGCGGGGCAGGTGGTCATACACGGGCAGGGAGGACACGATGAGCACAGACACAGGTAAGCAGAAACGCTGCGTTGTGCTGTTCACTGTTTGCCTGTTCTGGATGAGGTCGCTGCACCTGCTGTTTAAGTATATGTGTCAATAAGACCGGCATACAAAATCCATCCATGTCATCACAGTTCAGCGTGGAGTGAAGCCCTATTTTGAGTATGACAAATATTTAAGGCTGACAGATACATTTGAAATTTCTTTTGCTGTTTTAATCTCTTCATCCAGGGACCACCCCGGGCCCCCCTTCCCCTTTCCAAAATAAAAGGACATTTTAACATGTGGAAAGCAGTCATGTGACAAACCCATTTAACAATAAGGTTCCCAATTTTGAGTTCATTGTTACCATTGTTGGCTACATGAAATACATTTGCAACTTCCATGAAGTGATTAGCATGCAACAGGAGACATGTATTTCATAGCTCTGCACAGGCACAGCAATGTTGATGTATTTCCTGTCATGTTATCTGCAGAAACTTGCCAACCTTAGAGGCCAAAAACCACCAAGAACATTTTGGATGTTTTACACGGAACAGAACCTATATGTGACTCTGCTGACATGTGTTATCTATACACTACGCGAGGCTGCACAGCGTGGCACTCTGTGGTGGTGACCCACTTTATATTGACGCACTACCGTAACTGAGTCGGATTCGGACCAAGAGTGACCTTCGCCAAACAGCACTCGGGTGCTGTTTCGGCTAGCAGGTAGAGTAGTACTGCACGGTGGCCCAATATTTGATATATTCTATCATCAATCAATCGATTGGTCGTAGAGTTGGTAGAAATTTGAGCCTACAGCCCTACTGTCAATGGAAACATAGGGAGAAGTAATCTAGGATAGAATTAATCTGTTATTTCTGTGTAGATCTAGCTTACTTTGAGCATTTTACTGTGACAACTGGTGCTTGCCCCCCACCAAGCTAATGTGTACGACAGTGTCCTCATCTAACAACGTCCTAACTTTAACGTCATAAAGTGATTTGTACCTTTATTGTTTGGACCATGGATAAAAGTGCTTGGCTACCCCATGGTTGAATTTGCCATGTAAGATACAGCGGTTTAAGTACTCAACTCTTCTAGATTTAGGATGTTAATGTTACGTTAGCTTACGCTATTTGCGGCTACTTTATTGCAGTGAACTATTAGATGTCTAAGCCATCTCTGTCCAACTTTTTGTCCATATTTCTCTGCCGTGTTCTGTACCATGTGCTATCTGTTAATGTCCTTTAATTTCTAACAAGGTAAAACAATGCCTCATTATCATCCAAAGCAGATATTGTTGTGTGATTGCAGCCCCAAGTAAGACAAAGTAAATAAAACAACACTGTTGTGGCCTGGTGTAATTTCGAAGTTTATAATCCTTAATGATCAAATCGAACCCCTCCACTCCTTGCCCCGACTCTAATATCCTGTTTCACTTGCAAGATGCTGATCTGAATGTGGCTTCAAAAGGCCCATTATATTGTTGCTTCATCCAGATGGGGAGGCTGTGCTGCTGCCACAACAGTTGTTAAAGGGCTTCCCTCTTCAGGTACTCGGTAGGGAGCATTGAGTGTTGGTCAGGCACCTCTTCATTCCTCCATCCACAATGGAGAGCCTTCCCCTGGCTCCCCATGCTTCCTGCAGCAGATAACTTCAGCGTATTGTTGCCTTGAGGCGCCGGTTATGAAGTTTGCCGCACACAGATGCAGTGGAATTCCATTTGCCCACTCTACACTCTGGTGTACAAACATCGGTAGACTGTCGTGAGACCTGTGTGCGAGGTCCGTGATTATTACGGATATGTTTGGTTCACACCGCTTGCGCAGTCCGTGCCCATTATCGATAAATTTGGTTTAGTGATTGTCAGAAGAAAGTGAGCGTGGGGAGACGACAGCTGAGATGCGCCACTGGACAAGAGGCAGGAAGAGGTCCTTGTGTCACTATGAAGTGAGTCAACTGAAGTGTTTTGGTAGTAGGATTTAAGTGTTGTTTTTTGGGCTCTTTTTGTTAAACTAGACAATGAGCAGGGTATTGTTTGATGGGCAGGAACCCAAGTGTCGGCACAATCTCTGTGTCAACGATTACACTTTGTGCTACATTTAGATATGAAGTGACTTCTTTTATCATCCGTCATTAAGTTAATAATGTCAACAAGTCCATGTGTCTAAATTTCAATCTAAATAATTTGAATGGCAAGACTAACAGATGTCCAAGGCAATATAAGACTTTGTTGCTCTCACAGTATAGTTGATGTTAGTCAAAGGTTACCAAAGGTAATAATCAGCTGCAATAGCAATGGCATTGAGATCTCATGAATTTAGTTTTATACTAATGCTATGTCTTGAATAGTGCTCATCAAACATCAACCTCCTATAAGTGTCCCAGTTGTTCCTCTACCGCTCCTTGCTTGTAACAGCTTATGGAAAAGTCTTCATTGCAGCATGTGTGTAGCTGACTCAGCTGTTTAATACTAAAACCCTGAGGCTCTTGTTGGTTACTTTGGAAGAAGGGGCTTAACCAGAGGACACGGAGCTGCGCTGGTGTTTAAACAGACTCATGGGAGCCAGCACAGTTGCACCTTAATTTCAGATGTCCTGGAACCTCCCTGCCTCCATGTAAGCCCCTTAATAAAGCTATTACCTCATTCTGAGAGAATGCAGCCTATTGGCCCTCTTGACACACAGCTTGCCTCCATTGGTTCTAGCTGGGTAGGAAGATGATGATGATGATGCAGATGCTTGATAACGGAGGAGGTCAATAAAGGCGGGGCAACGTGTCAAGAATGCTGCCCAGTTTTCCTAAATTTCTGGCCTGGTCGTCCTGGCTTTATTGGCCCGAGGACAGAGCTCTCTGAACCAGCCCTTTGTCTGCCCGAGGGGGTGTTCGATTTTGGCAACATTACAGGGGGATTGGAAAGAGCAAATTCTTGGATCAGTCACATATGATTTTGCTTGTTTTGTTTCTGCTGTTGCAAGGGTTCAGCCGGAACCCATCTATCTATCCTGGTGTCAGTGATTGAATTTGACCTGCAGGGAGGCCTTAAGCCTGCTTGTTCAACCTGCTTGTATCTCTGTAATAAAGTTGTCTCTTGATGTAGTATACAGGCGTCTACAGTGCTATTCTGAGGATTGAAGAAAGCCTTCATGTGATCGTTATTAATTGAGCTATCGCTATCACAGCATCATACTTTCGCTGTACTGTTTACACAGTATTGGTAAAGTTGGCAAAATGTTTGTATGTTCTTATTTATTTGGTTAAAAGGGGTCCAATATCCTATCGAGCTACCTCCTGGCTGGCCTTTCACCTTTTGTCATCTTCCTTTATCCTCCTTCATTTATAGAGGGCAATTAGCAGGAAATGGGGATCTCTTGCTTACCGGAGACTGAATGAAATCATGAATAAATGAAGTCCAATTGATGCATTATAACCGTATGCCCCAGCAGCTGAATAGTGAATCATGCATGGGGTCCCTTATTTATAATGAATTAATTTAGACTCGACCGACAAGTTTACCACACGCAGTGCGATTATCGGTACATGCTAAGCTAGGAAGCTGGTATGGTGGTAGCTGGTGATAAGTAAGTTGGCTAATAGAATGCTAGCTGGTGGGTGCTGCTAACATAGCAGAGCGATGCCAACATAGTGGACCAGATAGAGACAGGGTCTGCTACAGGGCAAGTTGAGGCAACAGAGTGATGTATGAAGAGGTCCTAAACCACGATGAACACTAAACTCTTCTCATCAAATGATAATGCATGCGATTGTCATGAGTCGTATCTATGAATGCCGTGCTTTTGATAACTTCGAAAATGGCTGAGCACTGCACTAAGCCTCAATTAGATTTAAAGCAAGCAAACGTAGAGAACTAAGATGTCTACCTGATATATTTAGTATAGGTGATGGCAGATGACCAAGACAACCAGTCCTCCGTGGAACCTTGTACCGTTAGTCAAATAATTGATTTAAATTGATAATTGATAGTCTTTCAAGAGAGAATTGAATGGTAAACAGTTTTGATAATCATCTTTAATTGTTTAAGTGATCGCTTTCCACTGCTCTGAAGGCCGCTCCAGAACCAGTAGTTAACTGTTAACATGAAGGCCGCTCCAGAACCAGTAGTTAACTGTTAACATGAAGGCTGCTCCAGAACCAGTATTTAACTGTTAACATGAAGGCTGCTCCAGAACCAGTAGTTAACAGTAAACATGGAGACCGCTCCAGAACAGTAGTTTACTGCTACCATGAAGGCCGCTCGAGAACCAGTAATTTACTTAAGGGCGAAGTTGAATACGTTTATTCGTTGCAATAAAATAATTACAAATCAAGGCCGCTCCAGAACAAACAGTGAAGGGTGAATTTGAATATGTTTATTCATTGCTATAAAATAATTATAAATCATGGGTCTGTACACAAACAACGCAATTTTACGGTTTGCGAAAGCAAAATGCATTTAATTTGCAGTAAAGTGGATTTTTTTTTTTTTACATATCTAGTCAGCGAATAAAGCTGTTTAACCAATCACAGTCGGGAGCTTAGTTAAAGTCACCAAGGCCAATTTAGGCAGATTTGACAGCCTTTTAATGTTTCTAAACCTTTAATTATCGCTATCTGTTATTTGTATTGATCATTCATCTCGATAGAAGTTGGCGCTACAAGCCAATGTTTACTTGCACTACTCTACGTGACTATAGGTTGCTTTTGAGGACATTGAGGTGTGCAGCTGTATCCCTTCAGTTTCCTTTTGGATACTGTCTTTCTCTAAAAGAGTGAGCCAGCTTTTATTTATTAACAGGGGAACAACAACAACAGGGGAACAACATCAAAAACCAACATCTCAGAACATGAATGTAATTTATAATGAGCACCCACTTCTCATCCTTCTCCTAATTTATGCTTAGATTGGAAGTAAAAGAGTATTGTGGTGAAAAAAAAAAGAGTGTAAGATCACAAGGCTATGGAGGTTGAAATGTCCATCCGTAATTTGGCCGGCGCCGGCCCATTATTATTGGAAAATGCCACATATTCACTTCAGGTCTGATGTAAACAATTCTGCTGCAACAATTTCGTCTGTATTATTGTCGTCTGTATTATTTTCATCATGTATATATATTTTCGTTCATGTTTAAGCTTAAACATTAGATTAAATGTGGCTGTGAACTGGCACTCATTGAGGAAGCAATTTGACTTGAAGTGTTTATCACACACATAAATGAGCTAAAAATGAGCTAACTGTTGCCAGGACATTGCCATTAAAAATAATTCATTTTCTGGTTTCGGAGACTGTGCAGACGGTTCCTCTACATCCACACAGACCGTAGTGTTATACTATGTGTTTACGGGAAGCCTAACCCTCACTCGGACACGGGCGTTCAATAACGTTGCTCAGACGGAGCTTCACCATCCACACCGTGGCGTTATAAGTGTCCAAAAAGCTAAACTTTTTTGGGACGCCACAGTTAACCGCTGCTCAAACAGAGCTCACACATCCTTCAACAGAACATCTTCTGTGTTGGGAATGGGAGTGGTTATTCACCTGAGAGGGGCCTGGTTTACGCTAATAGTCCTTGACGTCTAGGCCAGGGAATTTTCAAAATGGCCTGTTCTGATCAATTGTTCTGATCAATCTTCCGGATTTCTGATTTGCTCCTCCACTAAAGTCATGGTTTATGAGAGGGTAAGCTAACAAGTTGAAGGGCCAGGAATGGGTCATTTTTAATAATATGTCCTCTTAAAGTATCTGATTAGCTGAGGCCAGGGCTGACTTAAAAAATCAACCACCTTTTTACTTAGGGGTGTAACGGTACACAAAAGTAACGGTTCGGTACGTACCTTGGTTTTGAAGTCACAGTACGGTACAGGACTGTACGGTTCATAGTTAAGGGGAAATTTAAAAAAAAACTGCTTGTTTGTCAACATCGGAGAATGGCCGTAGATCAGCAGCAATGAAAACACCAATAGACTTGGTTATGGCATTTCCCCGTTCTGAATTCCCAGACAGGGGTTGTTGAAATAGTATTGTGAGCTGAGTTTGCACAGGTCGTTTTTTTTTCACAGCAATGTTGATAGTAACACCTGGATGGTGCCTTTTCAATTTCGTGTGCATGTTAAAGTGCTGTACGTAGACATGGAGAGCCCTATCTGTAGTCGGAGAGCCTGTCGGAAAGCTACACGCATCTAGCATACGTAGCTTACGTGCGCATCCAATATTTTTTAACTATCCGTCGACGCAACTGAGACGGCAAGGGCCGTGATTGGTCCTCTAACAAAATCATTTCTGTAACCACCCAGAAGTGCCTGTACCGTGACGGTTTGGTACAAATACGTGTATCGTTGCACCCCTACTTTTAATGCAAACATCCTTCCTCTATTTTAACGCAGTCTAGCTTCAGCTGGCCAGAACCCTGCATGGGTGCCTTTGTACCATGTGCCCATGTGAGGGATACTGCTACTATCATCCATCCATACTTGATTTAAGATGCAGGCGAGGCCAGCTGCAAATGCAGTGCGACAGTTCAGAGCTGACAGAACAATTACTTTCTCTCCATAAAAGTGTCCAGCCTGGTTGGAGCTGGGCATGTTTTAGCCAATCTTGAAACAAAGAATTAAATGAAATGATGTTAAATTCCAGGCAAGCAGCTTGAAAGGGATGAGGCTGGATTATGTAATGGCTCCCAGCTGAAAAGGCCTGGGTTTTATCATTTATCTCATGTCCACAGTCTACTAGTAGGTAAGCGTGCTTGCCTTTAGCAAGAGACCTCACCCCTTTACCTACTTGCTCCTTAATGACCTGTATTCTCTGCAAGTCACTTGCAGCCTTTTCTCGCTGATATTAAATGTTAATATATTTTTTATGACCTGCCACATAGCCATTGGTATCTTTTTTAGATGGTGGAAGAGGTCGCTGGTGTTTCCCGGTCTGCTGTGGACTTGTCAACGACATATTTGCACCTTATGCTAGTCTGTGCTTGGTCAATCTTCAGGTAGCAGAACAATTTCCAAATAACCGAAGTGGTATGACCTAGCGATGCAATTTCTTTGTCTAAGTTTGGCAACAAAATGACCTGAACTGAGCAAATGTATTTAAAATCATATCACCATTATCGCAGCAGATTTGATCACGATAGATATTATTGATTCATCGTCCAAACCTACACAAAACACACACAACCTACTGTATATATACCCTTGTTCATCTCAAAACAATACACCGGTTATACATTTATGTTGGACAATGAGTCTGTCTTACTCTCTTATTAATTTTAATAAGAATTGTAAAATTAATTTTACAACAGGCTTGACAGCTATTTTATTTTTTAAACAAATCAATTAATAGATAAATGTATGCTTTGGAGATGATAGAGCTGTTATCTGCTGGATGAGTGACTCTTCATGGTCAATGGTAAGGGGCTTATTTGAAACAAGCACTTTGAGAAGTAAAGACGATGCAGTGTGCTCATGGTCATATTCTAGAAGCCTTTTGCCACGTGAGATTACTGGGGCATGGTAAACGGCATAATTATCTGGGCTCCTTCATGGCTTTACCAGCTAGCAGGCGTGGAGTATAAAAATGGGAACCGACCTCCAAACGCTTGTTGGTTATCAGCCAGAGTCGCTGGCAGAGAACACCATTAACAGCCAGAGGCCAGCTGCTGGCTGGACTGGTTCACACTGTTGCCATAGAGACACGGATGACCTTTTTAAATGGTTTATGTTTTAAAATATTCCTGGGTAGATTCACAGTGCACAGGAAGTTACTGTATTTAGGGCTAGTGTAAGTTGAGTACTGTGTGCTTGGTGTCTGTGATGGAAACACGACGTACTGGGTCGTAACAGTCTCCCAACTGTCAAGACAGAACTGTGTCCAGCTGCGTTCTAAAACACTTGTAACTGCAGTGCTTCCCCCAGCACTGTATGGCTGCCTTAACAACAATAGGGCCCAGCCTGAATACCAATGTATAAATATAAAAAATTTAAATAAATAATATATACTGTATACATATATATATATATATATATATATATATATATATATATATATATATATATATATATTTTTTTTAGAATTTTTAAATTACAAAATATAAGTATAAAACATCCATCAGGTACAAAGAATAAAGATAAATAATGCATTGGTAAAACTGTTCACAACAATAGTCGTGCCATAAAGCTTTTGAATGGAATTGAAACGGCAGCGCCCCCCCCCCCCCTCAACCACCTTGACTAAGACATTTCCTGGGGGAAACACTGAACTGGTTTAAGATTATGAAGCCTGGGAACCCTCAGTCACTCATAGAGTAAAGGATGACTCGTTCCCCCACCAATATAAACTTATATATGGTTGAGCCATGGGTTCTATGGTCTTGTTTCGCCGTGCTAATCTAAACAATGCTATGCTAACAATGCCAACCAGGGTTTCTCAAATCTAGCAGTTGCAGTATTATGACAGTTTGAACTCTAGTTCCACTTAGAAAGGTTATGCATTGTGGACCATGGGTGATGTTAAGTACACAAAGAATGTACAGACAAGTTATCATGTCCAAACCAGCCCTTATCAGAAGTTTGTTTTCGTCCTGAATTACCCATGATTTACATGTAACGGGTCTGATTCAGAATTTGCTGAATCAGACCCATTTCCTGCTACATCTATGAAATCGATGTAGCATTTTCAGTTCTTTCAACCGGGATTGAAATGTAATTAACTCTAATCTAGAGAGAATTTAAAGTAAAGCCCTCTTTGGAAACGTGATCACATCCTTCATTTCCTTGGTGCTACCGAAACTGGCTGCCGTGTGTTATCAGGATGTCAGGGCGTGTGTCAGACATAATGTGTTCATTAGAATTCTCTGTGTCTTTACCAGATATCGCTACTCATGTCTCATTTCCTCTTTCTTCCATTTGCTCTGATCCATCTTATCCGCCAATAAAGTTGTTCTTTTTCAGAAACACAAGTGCATCCTAGTGTGTGTGTGTGTGTGTGCGTGTGCGTGTGTGGTTCTACATATGATATATACTACCTAAACTTAATGGGTGGAACAAAATTGATTAGGTTTGTGACATCAAATTTCGTAGACCAAATTATGGAATAAATATATAGGTGAGTAGTAATAATAATGTGAGAATGTGAATAAATTGCATACAATTATAAGAGCCTGGGCCTGGAGCCAACGAGATCAGAAACATCCAGCAGTCCATACTTGGGAGTTAGATACAGAGGCCTGCTGTTTGTCGCTCACACGCGTGTCCATACAATTCCCCTCCTTTTGCTTCATAGTTACCATACCGAAATACTTTAACAAATAAAGCGATAAAAGCGATCCGGATTGGACTACTTTCTTAAAGAACGCAACACAGTAGACTCTAGAAATGCGATAAAAGAAGTGAAGAGACAATTTCTCACCTCGACAAGCAATGGCAGGTCATTCATTTTGTCATATAAAAAACATTAATTTCAAACATCACGCCGACTGGCATATCAACACACAAGTCACGTGATCTTGAAGAGACAGCGTCCCTATAACACAGAACGAAAACATGTCAATAACACAGTATGGTGAATTATGTCTAGAGTCCACCATAAGACTACACTTTGTTGCTCAAATGTAATTTTACTCTTCTCCTGAAATGTCTTGCGATATTGATATCCCCCCTCTCCCCTGCGGACTGTTTTAGTTGTTTTATTTTTCTTATGTTTTGTGTGTATGCTATGTGTGTCTGTTGGCTACTGCTGCCTGTCTTGGCCAGGATACTTTAAGAGATGTTTAATCTCAATGTTGATTATTATTTTTAACTAACCAATAGTAGTTGCCATGCATTTTAAAATGTCAATGCACTTTTCAGCCCTGAATAACAGTAAAAGCTGTTTAATAATTGATTTGCATGCATAGTATACTACACTTTCCATTGAACAATTACCGCTGTTACCTATAAATTGACTCATTTTATAATGTAATCAAATGCTCACACACTAGCTGCTTTCAGACACACGTGTAAGTCCTGATATTCTCCTGATGGGCCGTATGTGTGAACAACATATCCTGACATTTGTACCCTGAAAATCTCCTGAATAATGCTACCCCTGAGGTATTATTTTCTCCATAGGAAATTTAAATTACCTTAAATGTGAATGAGGAGTAGAAAGTCGATATTTCTCACACCACTTCAGTGGGCGTGTTGATAACGCTTCTGCATGTCATGGAATGGCCCCCTAAATGATAATCAGCCTGTGGCCTTTTGGTCGCTGAATGGTTACAACATTTAAATGTTGGCACTGCTTTTAAGAGTCATTTGTGATGAACGCTAAAAGATAGGTCTTATCACAACCCTAAAAGTACACATCATACAATAAATTGCATTTAATGAGTCCACAGCTGCACGTGTATAGAAAATGTTTTTTTTTATTATTACTGACAACAGTCAGCTGAACATTATAGGGTCCCATCCTTCCACTCCCTGTTTTCTCAGTTAAACACAGAAATCAACTACATTCGTCCAAGTGTTGGTTATATGTGAAATTAAGCGAAAAAATACGCTCTTTCTCCGGTAACACAGTCGTTTGCGACGTCTTTCTTCTTCGTCGTTTCTTCTATTTGTCTCCAATTTTACTCCCTCTTTCATCTGTGGATGCAACGGAATACATGATGCATCATTTTAGCAACATTTAAGATGATCCCGATGAGTTCTTCCCATTCTGCCTCCATTTTGTCTACGGTCAATCAAACTACAGGGACAGCGGCCACACTTATCCCGCCTCTTGCGAACTTAGACCCTACGTCATATCCCGCCCCTTGCAAGCCCACCCCCCTTACCCACCGTTGATTCTACTGATGTCTAAACGACATCGATGGCCGCATATGAAGCATAAAGTGTGAATCACCTTCAGGGTAGAATCTCCTGACAAATGCGGTAAAAAATTATGAAAACGGCTTATAGGTTGAAAATTATTACGCTTGCTCCATAACGTAAGGAGGAAATTATAATGCTTGCTTCATTACGTAATAGGTGAAACAAAATGTTTTACGTATGTTTTCCACATTATTGCTATGGGATTAATTACAACTAGAGGTTGAGCGAGCGCAAAGCGCCCGCGGAAACTCTAGTCATTGTAATGTTTCCACATATAAATGTGGCTACTGGTACAAGACACCCACTAGTAACACACCATCTCATTCCTGAAATCCCGGCAGAACACCATCGTCTTTACCTCCATCTGACTGACGGAATGCCAAACAGTGGAGGTGTTTATGCTAACCCGTACATCTTGAACTGGAGTTTCTGCACCAACTCATTAATAATGCATTGATGCATGTACAAACAGCAGGGTTTCATCTCCGCTGAGATTTGATTTGAACAGTCTCTTCTAAAATTAGAGTCTAACATACAGCTGCTACTCTGATGGTTTTCCCCATTTATTTGTACTCAAGCATGTACTCGAGCATGTGTGTGTCTCTGTGTAAGCGTACACTGCCAAATATGGCTGTCTTATTCCCTGCCTTTTTCCCGGCATGGTCCACACGTTTACACTGACTGAGTTGATATACCGGCTTGATTTCGCACCCCAATTTAACCTCTCGTACTCTACACATATTTGTGGTTTCATTTTCATTTAAATGTGATTTGACTGCATCGCGGTACCAGGGGCGGGACTTGGGTAGAGGTGTTGCAGTGACATCAACATGAATAGTTCTAATTAGAGAGACTTTGAAATCCGTGAGCTGCTGACCATCATGGGATAGAAGGTGATGCAGCCGCATTTAACGAAGAAGGGGAAAGATGGTGCGACCTACGAGAAAGCAGCAGAGGAACTTTCCTTACAAGGCTTTCGTTGGGATAAAAAACATGTGGTCAGCAAAAATAAAGATTATGTTGGCGTTTTTGCACTTGTAAACAGTTAATCACACTTTTAGCCTACACACAGATGTCTACTCATACTTGCATTCGAGTGTCTTGAAGAAAAAAAGAGTAGAGTATGCAAATTGTTCTAAAGAGGTTTACTCTCCGTGAGTAGCCCCGCCTTCTCCAGTGAACCAAGAAGGCTGTCTCCTTGAAGAAGGCAGAATATACCCCCTCAGTTTTACAAAGGCAAGACAGTAAAATTGGTGTTTGTGTGTGTGTGTGTGTGTGTGTGTGTGTGTGTGTGTGTGTGTGGGGGGGGCTTCAGGCTTTTTACCTACTGAACAAGTTATCATGAAATCCTATTAACTCAGTCCAGAGGAGTTTCACGTAAAACTCTGCACAGAAATGGGTTTTCCCTGGGGAGCAATAACACACCCTTTGCAGTGTGTTGTCGGCATGTAGCCTCTTCTGCTCATGAAGTCAGTTCTGCACCCACACATTATAATGAAAAACGGGACTCAATGTGGTGTTTTTCCCTGGAATGTTGTCCAAATGGCACCTGGTTTAAGTTTCTCTTTCTACCTGTCAGGGTAGAAGTGTTTCCTTGCCCATATAAAGGCTTACATCGGCTTGAGTGACTTTTTAGGGGTCTTTAAATGTTGGACCTGTCACGTTGGCCTTTAAAGCTTGAGAGAAAATAACTTAAAAAGTAAACTAAACCACCTGATTTAAAGGGATATTCCAGAGCAGTCGAAGTGGCCCAGCCTATATAGTGCTGTGAGCTTGTTTTCAGTACAAAGTAAACAGCATGGTGGATATGGTTGAGATGGTATCGCTGTGAAGTTCAGCAACCCTGACCAACTATTGGTCATAAACTTCTGTTGATTTCATTCATACAGCTGTTTTCTAGACATTTATTTTTATTATTAAACTGTTGAGATTAATATTAATTTATTTGTAATTCGTTGTTAATAATTGTAATAATAATCAGTGAATTAAAGCTAAGGTATCAATCTTTTAAAGAAGCATTTTTTTGTCATATTTCTTGAAATTGTCTTCGCCTGAACAGCTATCGGTACATAAAATGCTCTGACAAAAATTTGGACTTTGAATAATAATAATAGGATTGGTTGGCCAACCTGTCCATCTTGTGTGCACCCGCCCTTGTGTGGGCTAAAACATTTGAGGAGTGCCACTACGTGCCACTGCTAGGCCCGCTGTGCTACACGCACATCAGGGCTTCTGCGTATGGCGATGTTTGTCCAACCAAGAACCCACACAATGAATTTGTTTTATAGGCTATGACCAAAAAGCTAAGAAGACCTATTGCTAAAATAAGCGAGCTAGTCACATGTTTTGGGGGAGTGGCTTTGGCGGGAGGCCTGCACAGAGGACAGGGTTGTTTTAGGTTGAATACAAGTTGAGAAATAAGACATTTAATGAAATATAAATGGTTAGTAATAACAAACATACTACCATATTATGTTTCGCTGAGTGCCATACACTACCATTGGCCCTATAGTTTGAAGGGGGGTTGCCGGATTAAACCATTTTGGTGCAGCTTCATATTGGTCAATATTGGAATAACCTTGTTTAAAATTTAATTGAGAGCCTTTAATTGTTTTCTTTCTGCTTCTGATAGGCAAAAGCAGAAAGAAATGTATTGCCGCAGAATGGGCGGGGCTACCCAGTCTATCTATCTAACTGACTCTGATGTCACTTCGAGCTAGGGCTAGGGCTAAAAAAAATAATAATAATAATAATCAAAATTATTCGAGATTATTAACATAATCCTCGATTATGTTAATTTTTATGATCGTGAGATGCTGAAATCGAAATTCGATTTATCGTCCAGCCCTACTTGGAGCCTCCGTCTAACTGACTTTGTCACTTGGAGCCTCTATCTAACTGACTGTGATGTCACTTCAAGCCTCTAGCTATCTTATTCTGTGGGCCCACTGAAGATGTATCCTATTCTTGACTTGTGCCAAGCCTGTTATCATCATTTTCTTTTTGGCTCTGTTAAAATATATATATTTTGCTGACTCCTGCATATGTGTTTAACTTCAGCTCCTGTCAGAAACACGGGATTGTTTACTTAAAGTGACAGAAATAGCTTGTTTTAAAAGATACAAAACAATAGTTTTGACAGAGCCGACCAACAAAACACTGCTGAACTGTGGCGGCAGCCTCCTCGTCTCCTTGACAACACGGTAATCTCCTGACAAAGGGGAAGACATCTATCTATATTCACCTTTTTTCCTGCGATGCATGAGAAAGAGCATTGTGATAAACTACATTTGAGCGTAGATTTGAGATTACAGACTACGTCTCTTTACATGGAGGTGACATCTCTGGTCTGTATCCTGGTGGTGGTGAAGCCTTCCCCGCCGTCTCCTAATGAGGGTACTCTCCCCGCTCAGCAGCCTGAGTGGAGTACAGCTGGGAGCTGCTGATGTCATGTAGCGATAAACTGTGCACACAGCAGCCCTGCCAGTGGACTCTCCGGTCCATTACAGGCTGTGCATTACACCACACCCCCCCAGGGAGAGAGATGGAGAACAATCCTAATGGAGCAGCTGATTATTGTAGTGTGTTTGTGTGCTTGACCAGGTTGAATTCACCTGGAGCGGGTCTCAGTGTTCAAAGGTGGGGACAAAGGCAGAGGTGGGTAGACCGGCTCTACAAGTCTATCTGGCAAATTATTTTCACTCCCTTTCTTAAGAGAGTCTGGTCTTTGCTGATATCAATTGGTTTGAAGCCGTGGCTTGACAAGCAACACTTTCAGCCAATTGAAATAGTCTAACAGCACCGACAGGGCAAGATGACACATCCAATTTTTTTACAAATACGGTCGGACGACTGATGAACAGTGCACATTTATGTCTGTTGGCTGATATGTTTCTGCTAAAGCTGATGCCATGGCTGCTTCCATACGACCATCTTCTACCAGACCACAGTGACATGAGGAACTGTGCTCTCTACTGCAGTGATTCCCAAACCTCTCCAAACCACTGCACCCTTTTACAGCCAACTGCTGTCCAATCTATGTAACCACAGCCGATAAAACACCTGTTGAAATTAAGTGCCTCTGTACCAAATGGTGTGTGCGCCCACAGGCCCTTTCTGTCTCATTAGATGAATAGCTACAGCTACATGCACACAGGCAATCTGATATTTATATGAGGCTTTATGAATTGTGTTGAATGTGTTGCGTATTATAATGTGTTTTTTTCCATGTTTTAAAATGTTATCTGTGTATGTGTTCTAAAGGTAATGCTCTTCCTGTAATTATATGAAAATCGAAATGAGCAGAGTCAAAGCGAAACCTTCCTGTCGTCTGCCTTGCATTCACTAATTCCTGCCTCCTATGAAAACAGCAGCCTCCTATTGGAGGCTGCTGTTGTCATCAGAGGCGAGTTTTAGTCATTTTGTTATGTGGGCTGGCTGTTGAGCAATTCAGCATGTGCCCAGCAGAGAGAAAGATGGACACACACAAGGACAAGTACGATTGATATAGAAATACAATAGAACCTGAGAGGACGATAAAGAGAGAGAGATTACTGAACTTCAACAATTAATCAAGCAAAGCTGTCCTCTGCTCAAACCAGGGCAGAAGCTAGACTCTATAGGCTGCCGTCAGATTAGAGAACAGGATCAAAGTGAGTGTTCAGTTTAAACTTAGTGTTCATCATAATATCCAAGAGCTCTACCTACAATAATAATGTCCAGTTGATCATTACGTAATAGACTCCAGCTACAATGTTTACCTTTTTGGTTGGTCATCCATAATAGTTTGTGTGTGTGTGTGTGTGTGTGTGTGTGTGTGTGTGTGTGTGTGGGTGTGTGTGTGTTTTGTTTGCATGCTCTTGTCCTGCTGTGCAATTTAATTTAAACTTTGCACAACGTTCCAAAGAAAAAAAAAAATCTTATTTGTTTTATGGTAATTTAATGTAGTCCCAAGTCCCATATAATGGAAGCCATTTGTTTTCATTCTTCCCATGTAACCAGGTCAGATTCATTCCCATTAGTGGATACAGAAGCCACTGATTTCCTGCACACACTAACGTTATACTGTAGTGTTGCTTTTTAAAGCGTCATTTAAATAACACTTGTGTTATAGATGGACAGATGAATCGATAGATAGATCGATCTATCTATTTATCTCTTTTAGGTGACGCGAAACAGCCCTTGGCTGAGTGGTCATATTGTCAATGTTCAGCTCTCTTATGGCTCAGATGATAGTGCCTCTCTCCCAATGTGAAGATGTGGGAAAGTGGAATGTGGAAAGGCGGTGTCTGCTTTTCTGGGTGCCTCCAGGCCAAAAAATAAGCAATAATAAACAAACAATACAAATAAAATGATGAACCAGGTGGACTGTTACAATTAAGTAATATTTACAAACAATGAAAACAACAAATTAAAAGATACTGTCTAACACTTGCTTTAACCGTTCGAAAAAGGGGTGAGAAGAAGAAAAACGTATTTGATCTCGACCCTTCTCCCTAAATTATTGATCCATAAAGGGTTATCAGCCTCCTAATTACTGATATAAAATTCCCTATCAAAAATATACATTGGAAAACACATCTCGCGCTGTCTTTTCTGCAACCAGAGAGGAGCTGGGGACATTAAGCCAGGCCCGGGTGGAGGTCACCTTCCTGGACGTAGATCAGGATAGCCTGGGACAACAAACGTATGGCTCTTCACAGAATACAAAATAAGCACATTGTTCGGATGAGAAACACAAGATCAGTCGCTCTAATGCCATTCATTCACCAAATTCCCAGACCCAAGGATCCCCACAGAGACAGAAAACCGTGCCCCTAAGCTCATTGTTGTTTCTCCTGGCTTTCCAATGACCCGTTAAAGAAAGAGAGGGAGATGTTATTTCAGACTGTTGTGCTACCGGAGCAGTGATGGCCCCAGCAGATACACAGGTATCCTGAACCCATCGCAACCAAGTGGGTCACTGGGAGAACCCGGACGGGTTGTGGAACACAGACACCATCCCCACCCCTCCCTGCTGGCCCCTTCTACCTCCCTATTGTCTGTGGACCAGTGTCTATTAGACCTGCCCACATCACTTGATAGCACTGGGGATTGTTCCCTGGAGGGCTCTCTGGCTGAGGGTCCTCTGACAGTCAGGAAAACACACACACGCACGCACGTGTGAGTGCACATGCACGTACACATGCACATACACGTATACACACAAACAAAGGAGGCTCCCCTGTCAGGGAGAGGGCCTGCAGAAGAGACAGGCTCCTCTTGAATAGAGGTGAAACAGTGGCAGCCATTGTGGTGGTGTGCCTTGTTCTATTTGGTCATGGATCAGGCTGGTGCTTTAGCAGAATCCTTTTTAACCATGTTTCGTTTGGTCGACATTTTGCAATATAATCATGTTTAATATTAGGGATCGACCGATACAGATTTTTAGGGCCGATACCGATTTTTTTTTCATCAGCCTTAGCCGATAACCGATACACCGATACAGATTTTCTTGAGCCGATATTTGGATCCGATAATACCCTGGAAATCCAGAGTTCTCGCGAGAGCACAATTTGAATTTGCTCAGCGAGTCACTGGGAACGAGCAATATACTCGTGTATATTCTGGGCCTCCCCTGGCCCAGAACATTAATCAATCACATCGATGTATCAATATAGGCGGGCCAAAAGCGTTGCTGTTTTACCGACCAGATACGGCAAGAGTCTTATCTCTTGGTTAGCTCCATTGGTCTGGATACGTCACCCCTTGTAATTCTTCTGATTGGTCATAGTGTTATCCAATGTGTGTTATCCAGTGATATTTTCAAATACATGCTTGGTGCCGCCCCTCGAGTTGGGCCATTTTCATTACTCGTTGCCAGACCCTACAGCTTTCTAGATGTGGGTCTGGATTTCCAGGCTAAGCCTCCCTCAATTGACATCATAAAAATGACACAATGATGATAACAAATGTTACAATGTCTCAATTTAAAAAAAATTAACATTTATTGAACTGCCTGTAAATCACGCCAAAAAATAATAAAATATCGGTATCAGTATCGGCCGATAATATCGGCCGGCCGATATATCGGTCGATCACTATTTAATATATTATTTAATTTTAGTGCTGCCCTGATCTGATTTGGGGAAGTTAAATCCATTCTTAACATAACCCACACCACAGGATAATCTTTTAAAGAAATTGTGAGAATAACCCAGAAATTGGGGCTTTGCTGACCAGAGTTGGAAGGGTGAAATCGGGAACAAAATTGGGCTAATTATCCTGTTCGGTGTTGTACCGTGTGCTGCATAACGACTAGTCGACTACCACTATTATATAAAACTTGGCAACTAATACAAATAAGTGCCGTTGAAAAGTAAAAAGTAAAGTCGAGTAGCGTTAATATAGAGTAAATTCCAGAGCCCGTTCAAATCAATAAACTTTATCTCTTCTAAAGAATGAAGAAAATTACACAGTGCAGAGGAATAGTGGAGTGCAAAATTGGAATGGAGGCATTGATACAGTCGTAATTACCAAATATATTGACCACACTTTGCCCTAAACCCCCACAATTAGTGTGGACTACTCCACATAAAGCCATTTGCATTTGCTTGCGCTGCTCAGACAGTAATTAGCACCTTCTCAGGGTCTGCAAACAATCATAATGTAACTACTTGGTATTCATGTATTCTGAGATTAAAGGGAGCATGGTGCACTGTTGGAGAAAGCTGACTCTCCATTTCCCGTTTGCTCGTATGAGAGATTGCCATACCAGTAGGAGATGGAGAGAGAGATCAGGACAGGAGAGGAAGAGGTTTTGATTGGAAGGTAACTAGAGCCTCAACCTGGTGTCTTTACCTGGACACTGCATTTGCGCTGCTTAGTGTATTCACTGCTGCTCTGTATGAGGCAGTCCTTTAGCACCACCTCCAGAACCTTTGATTTTTTTATGTTGCATACTGTTGCTCTTAGTTAAACAGATGTTAGGCTGCAGAGACCTGACTGGATACTATGTGCTTTAGTCATTAGCCATTATCCACTTGCAATGCACATTCACTGCACTCATGTTTACTAGCATTGTCTGTTCAATGTGTCAAGCATATGATCTCCATACCTACTTTTAACGAGAAGTGTCTAATTGGAGATGGTGAATGGCATAATTTTCTTCCATAGCGGTGTGATCAACCTTTCTGTTGTTGGTGAACTGGCCAAGCCTCCAGGACCATTCAACATCCTTTCCGCGGAAATCAAAGGTCAACCATCATTTTGATAATAAGCAAATTAGGACTTAATGTGCCTGGCCTGCATTTCTTTTTTGGGTCTCCATGTTTCCATGACTATTTGTGCGGTCAAGAGTCTTGGATCATAGACAGCAATCCCACATTGCAATAGGGCTGCTTCACCGTGGAGACTGTATGAGAGGGGGGATGTGTGGGTTTCGTTGGATGCTGTCACCATGCGACACACCACAACAGCTCTAGGAGTGCAGCTTTCAGTGGCTAATGCAATGAGGAAGTGATTGCAGCTAGACATGATGAGAAGCACTAACCAGGGGGGCGTGCCATGCCGTTCATCTGATGGTGTCTGGGAGAGAGGGAGAGAGAAGGCGCTGTCAGGGTGAGAGACGAGAAGACCAAAGGGGGATATGAAACCTGCAGGATGTGATGAGGTATGGTGCTGCTGCCTGCTTGCTCTTGCTGCCTGGTTGTAGCTGTCAGGTTAATTGATTCAGGCAGCTGCCAAGGTCCTATTAATTGCGTGTCTGACAATTCAACTGCAGAGAGAATCGCTGGGATGCAGAATGGAAGGAGAATGGAGGGAGGAAAGGATATAGGATATGGGTTATGGGTTATACAAAGGATATGGGTTGAGGTTCACCTTTTGAGGAAGGGGGGGACTGGAAGGAGGCCATCAAGGCCATCAAAGCCATGCAAAGAAAAAACACAGTATTCTGTGAAACAATGTATGTGTTGTATTTTAATTATTTATTAATTCCTTTTCCTCCAGAAAATGAAAAAAGGCATATCTGCTGCTCTTCCTTCAGAAGAACTGTGAAAAAAACGATTGAGGCCTTTTTTGCAGCAAACATGGATGTGTTCAGGAAAATACTCCCATTTATCATAATCCCCCTCATCCACGGACTGCCATGCACTACACTAATTTACACTTGGATTGGAAGTAAAACTCGTGTATAACCGAATCCTGTAAAGACAAAGGATATTTTGTTGAAAGGACGAACCATGAGATTGTCTTCACAAGGCTATGGAGGTTGACTAGTCCATCTGTCATTTTCACCAGTGCAATAATTGTTGGAAGATGATGAATATTCGCGGCTGATTATTTGGACTTTAACAGTTGGAAAAGACAGACTGGCCTGGGTTCAGTTTGAGAGAGAGCCTCTTTATTAGGAAATGCACCAAGGAAGCTGGTATTGTCTGATATACAGGAAGTTACCTAGCCAGCTTCTCTTACCATGTGACCTGTTGTATGTTGGAAATCAATCATCCTCATCTGATGAGGGCTTATTTTGTCCCCCTTCTCCTCCCTTGTCATTGTTTCAAGTTGATGCGTAAGGCCGTATTCTCTTCAATGTCCCAACCAAGGAACTCCTTTGGCGTTCCTTGGTTGGGACATACTGTGGTTCATCTGCGAGTGTGGACGCACTGGACATGTAGAGTCTGTGCAGCTGTTGACTGCGGCGTCTGAGAGAGGGTTAAGCTTCTCGGACACTTTTAGAATGGCACCCCACGGTGTGTGTGAATGTGTGAAGCTCCATCTTGGCTGCGGTTTATTTGGCTGTCCGAGTGAGGGTTGAGCCTGTCGGACTGTAAATCCACGGTGTGGGGTGCATTTCATGTGCAACATCTCTCATTATAACGCTCATACACAACAACGGTACTAAAGAAGTATCACAAAGTTTCCGTGGGTCCTAACACCCCCCCCCCCCCTCCTAAGATTCTCAGCCCAAAGCACCTTTAATTTTAGTCTCATAGTGTTTGAATTCCAGCTGAAACAATGGGTTCACTTACACTTCAACTAACCTAATAGTCTCCTCATTTGAAGCAACACAAACTTCCTCCAACACATGCGGTAACAACAATAATAACAGCTTTCTCCTTTTGGCTGACCATACGCACACACTAACATACACATAAGGTTCTCTTTCCTTCCCATGTTTCCCTTAGTCCGATGCAGAGTTCTTATAAGCAGCGACATCCATGAGATTGGGAAGGCACAGCTTACCTCACATTTGGATACTGTTGCCTTCCTGTGTTTACATAGATATGTCTGAAGCTGCAGACAGGGATTTGCATCCTCATTGTCAGTCTCTGGCGTGGTTTCCTCCCTACTCCCTTCTGACCGATCCATCACTAGTCGTCACGCTGGTAACTGGAGCTCTCCTTAACCAGTTCGGAATGTGTTTTGGCGATGCATGACATTTAGATCTGGTTGGACAGGTTTTCGTTGGCGAAACAAAGTGCGTTGGAAGAGATGGAAGCGGTTTAACAACCTAACACCCCATACATGAGGTAGACAGTACTGAGGTTTACAAGACATTAGGATTTACCTGATTTTATTTATGGGAGCGCCCTATGGGAGCACAGCTGAGGCATTCTCATAAACAACCAAGATGGCTGCCGCTGATGCATCACACGTTTCTTCATAAATTCTGTGCTGTCATCCGTCATGCATTCTGTTGGTTAGCAAGGATCAGTCTGGATCTCTAGCTGCCCCATTTCCGAGTGGGCGGGAGTCATGAACGTGACAGTTCTTCAGTTCGCGTAACAATCCAGTCAGAAACATTTTCCAAAGAGTCACTCTGCTAGTGCATACTTTTGTTCTTTAATAATTGAATAGTTGTTATTGAGTCTATTTCTGCAATAGCTGAACTTATGGCTGTAGTCTACTAATGTTTAAATTTGCATTTATGGCTTCATTTTGGTCTCCAACCATTGATAACGCCCCTTGGAGCCAAAATGTGAGGGTTCCAGACTAATACACATTTACGAATTGGTCTGACGATGTCAGGCTTGGATATAAATGCATTTTGAAACAAACCGATGCGGTATCCTGAGTGTTCTGTTAGATAAATAATCACATTGAAGCACCATGCAGCTCCACAGCTGAGTACACAGACAAATAAACTTTTTGTGTGTTTGTGTATTCATCTAATCTAGGAAAAATACCAACTGTATGACCATTGAAAATAACCATCACAACACAAGTATACTTATTAGTGCCAAGTCAAATCAACAAATGAAACAAATCTATCAAACTCTGTTTAAGTCTGTATCTTTGCCGAGTTGCGTGTAACGCCTCTATCCAACACAACAAATTTTGTGTAGGAAACTTTCTCTCTAGGGATTCTTTCTATAATGAACGTTATTATAATCCATTCCTATCAGTGACAAAAACATGCCCTTTTAGAGGACGAACATTGACAGGGTGAAATTATTAGGTTTTAAATAGGTTGAAAGATCCTTCTTTAGACACCCAGTTGCTCATTGCGCCGTTACATTTCATAAGGTGCAATACAAATAGACTGGACAAATTCTAGCATATTACAATTTTATGGAAGTAAAAATAAATAAATTATGATGACTGTTTGTTTGGGCTTTGTCCCTAAACCGCTGCAGCCCGGTACCAGTCCACATCATTTGGGGTGGTTGTTTAGATCTGCTCCGAACCCATGTCCTTGTCCTAACCTGCAGTGTGTTGTTCATGCCTCCCCACTGGGGACTGAGCGGAGTCAACAGCCCTCGGCTCTACGGATGAGCCAGTCTGAGACTCGTGTCGACAGTCCTCATTGGCTCATCTGTCCCATGGAGGTGATGGAAGAGTAGGGTGCTGGCCACTTCTGCCTGGGTCTGCTGCTCATAGCTTTGTTGTTAAACCACCAAGGCCCCATACCTGTTGGAGTCTGGGAAAGGATTTTAAAGGGCATTTAAATAATCAATGTTTTTATGTTGTTGGACTAATGTTAGGGGTGTACGGTATGAACAGTATAGAAAATACACTGGTGTGAATTTGTGCTACGGTATGGATTTTGACGTTACCGTGTGACCGGTAGACATTGTTGTGGGTCATGAGTTAGAAAGTAAGTAACACGTTAATACAGCATCGTAAATACTTTTTAATGTAAAAAGTAAAGTTACGCCCAACTACTGAAAATGTGGTAACGAAACGTATTTCCTTTTTCAATTCGGCGCAACGTTACTTTTCCCAGGGACAGATTGGACGGCAATACTGCCTTCTCAGGCAGTATTGCGCAAGCACGCAGGCGCGGCTGCGTGCTTGCGCAATAGTCCCTTCACAAGCTCTCATTCCACACCGTACGAGACAGACGCTGGCATCTCTTCCACAGACATCGCTTCCGCAGTCCTTACGACCAAAAAAGCCAGCGTTGGAACGAGATAACAAACGCCGTCACTGTTTACCTGTGTAAGGACATTGTTCCCTTTCAAAATGTCGATAGAAAGGGCTTTAAAGAGATGGTCAAAACACCTGATCCCAGGTACGCGTTACCTGCCCGCACATACTTCAGCCAAATTTAGATGCCAAAACTATACGTCAAGGTCCGCGAGCAAGTGGAGAAAAAAATCCATACTATTAAACATTTGTGTTTTTCAGAGATGGAAGTAACTTGAGAAAAGAGTTTGCATTTTTTTTTTTTGTTTTGCTGCCTAACCATTATTTTACCCCTTCAGAAGCATTTCTATCGAAATTAGAAGATAACATTAACATACTGGGATATAATACCATTACCATCTATGCCTCAAATCATACTGTGGTATATATTTTAATTCATTACCGTACAGCCCTAGCTATAGAGTGGCGAAGTCACGCCCCTTCCGGTAGAGCCCATGGGACCTAGGAGATCAAAAAATATGAATGGGTTTCAAGTCTTTATATGGGTTTCCAGTCTTTATATGCCCCGGATTACACATATGTTGTTTGTGGATTTAAATGATAAATTTTCATGTCAAGAGTTTGACCATTTATTGTGCGATTGTTCAGTTAAAGGCTGTAGAGAAAACACAATGAGAAAGACTACACGTCTCGTATGTGCCGTCACGCTCCCTGCGACTGGCGTGGACAAGACCGACAATCTCCCCATCGGCATAACTGAAACTCTCCACATGCCCCGACTTATAATGGTTTTCACCTCTTTTGATGCTTTTATCCTCCCCTTGGAACATTATCAAACTTCTTCACGAAAATGTTTAGTTTTCTTTGCATGAAAAATTATCATTTAAATCCACAAACATGTCTAATCCGGGGCATATAAAGACTGGGACCAGAAAATAATTACTTTCTCTCCATTGAAACCCATTCATATTTTTCAATCTCATAGGTCCCATGGGCTCTACCAGAAGGGGCTTGACTTCGCCACTCTATTGGGCCTTTTTGTATTGACGGGGCAGTGAAGAAAGACTGGAAAGGGTTGAAGAAGAGAAATAATGGTTTATATGATAGGGCCGCAGGTCAAAATCGAATTTGCTGTACACACAACAGCTCTACCTTGTGACCTCAGTTTGTAATCATTGCAAAGCATTCTGTTTGTTCTTGTTTTCATTAACTTTGCACTTCCCTGATTCAGGGATGAGCTGAGGGTTCATTAGGCTGGTTAGTGATGACAACAGAAAGAGTAATCCCTTTATAATCTGTGTTTCACACCCTCGGTTTAGTGAACAGAATATAAAGTGTAGTCTCTAGATCTCGAGCATGTTAGCTGTTTGTACGATGGCAAAGACTCTTGTTACAAAGCAAGAAAGGTCGTCGTCTCCCCCCCCCCCCCCCAAATATGGATTTGCACAAAAAACCTGGACTGGGATCACTTTTCTGAATCCACCTTATGCATATGCGTATGATGAAGATGTCATTCATCTTTTTTTTTAATTATGCTGAGATATTAACAACTCCTTTCAAATATGTGTTCTGCTGTGTATTATGCAACCTGACTTGACTTCCTGTCCCCTCCCCCCCCTGCCTACTTCCTGTCCCCCAGGGAGGAAGAGGAGAGCCTGCGGGACAAGATCCGCGCCGACCACGAGCGTGCCCTGCAGGAGGCCAAGGAGAAGCTGCGCAAGTCGCGGGCAGAGCTGCAAGCTGAGATACAGACGGAGAAGGTGCGGGTGGTGGAGGAGCTGAAGAAAAAGGAGGCGGGGCCAAGGCCCCTCCCCCCTGTCCCCATGCCCAAAGTGGTGGGCGTCAGCGACGGCGAGCCGCCTGAGCCCGCCGTCAAGGAGAAGAGGGACAAGATCCGAGAGGTAAGCCCCCCGATGTAGGGTCTGTGGGGGGGGAGGATGTTTTTTAATGTGTATTTGGTGGCGCTTGTGGAAAGCATGTGTCACTCTGGGCCTTCACACGTTCTTACAAATCCTCGATCCCAAGCAACTTGATGGGTTGAATCATATATAGGGAGTGAAGGCTGTTGCAGTGTGGCATTGTATGAAGGCTGGGCCAATTTGATGAACAGACTTCATTAACCTTCCATCTCTTGATAACCATGGCTGTACAGTGTAGAGTTCGTCCAGATTGCAGCCACGCTTCATAATCAGCAGGACTACTGCAATTACCTCTTAACCGAGCTAGAGCAGACGAATGTTGTGTTCAGCAGTGTGCTGGAGCCCTCTCTTGGTGTGTCAGCACGGCTCAGGAGGAGTGGGAGGTTTGTTCGTCTCCAGGTCGGAGGGAAGGGCTGAACCAGGCTTGGGGAGAGAGAGCTGTTTTCATCCGAATCTGTGGTGTTTTTGTTTTAGTCATGTTTGTGTGTGTGTGTGTGGAACGCAGGGGGACTGATAATATGCCTGATTATTAGTAGTAGTATTAGTCGAGTGTGGGAGCGAGTGCCAGACAAACACTCCATGAGCTTAGCCATATGCTTCTACCCCATGTTCCTTTGCATCTAAAAGGTGCCATGTCACTACCTCGTATCGTGTACGCGTCTCACTATGGGGCCATGCGTGAGAGCTGATCGCATTCCCAAGAAGAATACCTCCCCGTCCCTATGTCTGTAAATAAACCCTTTGTTCCCGTCATTATTGTCCTTCAGTGAGCGAGCGCCACACGCTCCCGAAACCACGCAGAAGCTAGCAGCCCACCGGCTGTAGCAAGGCATGACGGATGGCCTGGTTGCTTTGCACAGCAAGAGTCATCACCAGACAAGGCTGCTGTACAAAAGCACATTGTTTTTAATGCGAACAATCCTGTTATTTATTTATATTTCTGCCAGGGGCGGGGGCGTTCATTAGCTCTATGATGTTTCGATGGAGCGTGGCGGTGTAGGGTCATTACCGAGCGGCTTCCAGACGCACACAGTGCGTGTTGTTTCACAGTGTTCCACGGTATGTGTATACCAGGACTATAGTATGATGATGATCTACCATGACAGAATCGGCAGTGAAAAAAAAAAAAGAAGTAATTAGATGTGCTCAAGTTGATTAGTTCAGTGAGGTGCACTTGTTAGGTTAAGCGGGCTCTTTACTTTGAGCTTAAAAAGCCTTCTATTGGTCGGCCTAGAAGGCCTCTCCAGCCTTATCCTCCTCCAGCCTCATCTTATGTCTTGTAATGTATATATTTCGGTGACCGAATGGAAGGAAATGACATGTTACTCTCATGACATCTGTTGGACCAGAGCTTTATGTAATTTTCTTTTCACACACCACACACATTACCATCCATTAGCTGCGAGTAGCCATTAGCCACCATTAGCCTTGTGCCCAAAGAGATAGTGCATACGCTAATAGGGGGAAGGCATGCTACGATAAAGTGCTTTTTGTAAATAAAATGTTTCAGGGGTAAACAACTGCGTAAATCGGGTGTAATTGGATGGAATCAACTGTAGCAAAAAGGCCCCCAGATCAAGATGGACTTTGACAAACAAACAGGCTTTTTCCTGCGTAAAGTACCGCAAGCCTACAGTCATTGTGAGCTCTACCTGTCAACCAGGGCCCTCTTACCCCATAGAGAAGCTCCGCTACAACAACGCTTTGACCCTCTACTGCTCCTGGTGGTTAACCACCACCATACAACATCTCACAACACATTCTGCCCACTTAAAAAAGAGCTCCATGTTAACCAAGTGTGAAATCAGAAACATTCATTTTAAAGATGTAGAGGAAATAAAGAGACCAGTATGGCCCTCCGAGGCCTACCTTAAAGTTCACCGTAAGGGCAACTATATTCTCCACCACCAACCCTGCATACCCAAGCCAAACACTTTACATGACTCACAGGGGTGTGTGTGTGTGTGTGTGTGTGTGTGTGTGTCTGTGTGTCTGTGTGTGTGTTTGTGTGTGTGCGCTTCAGATGCACGAGCCCATAAAGGGACGACACAGACTCCCTGAGGAAATACAGAATCTGCTGAGAACAAGGCAATAAGCCCTCGTTCTCCCCCTCTCCCTCTCTCGCCCTCGCTATGGTCCTGTGCCATGTAGTCTGTGTGCATGCAGAGCTCAGCTTTAACTCCATCTTCTTCCTCCCCCTCTCTCTGCCAATCTCTCCCGCTACACCTTCCCCCTTGTGCTCTAATCCCGTTTATTGTGCTCTTCCTCTATGCTGATCTCTCTATTCTCTCTACTCTCCCTAATGTCTTGCTCTCACCCCCTTCACCGCCTTGTCTCTCTTTCAACCCACCTGTCCCACATCTCTATCTGGCGCTCTCTCCATCTCTCCCTGCCTCATGTAGTATTCTGAATACTGCTGTATGTGTGTGTGTGTGTGTGTATGTGTGTGTGGATGGTGAGCACAAGGTGAGGAAATCTTAAGTTCTTAAGCGGTCGTAAAGCCTTGAAAAGCACTGTACATAAATGTAGAGAAAATGAAATTTCAAATGAATGGCTCCACCCGGCCAACATCAAACGATGCTCTATGAAGAAGGAGATCAGAGGACCCGTGGGGAGCTGCTTTAATAGGATACGATGAGGCCGTTTAATATGGGTTGGATGCCATATTATGCTTTAATCAGCTGGGTTTCAAACACATTTACAGTAGGGTAGGGTACACTCCAAAATGTAATCCATAGTAAATCCATATTATTATTGACAGTGGAGCATGCTAGTGCTAACCAGATTCTCACACAAATAATTTTAAATATATTTTTGATGGTGCTGAAGAACATTTCCATTTTAATATATATGAAGAGTTAAGAACAGTTGCATGCATGGTGGCTTACTTATACAGCAGGCACAATATGTTTGTCAGCTACTGTGACCAATACAACCTCCCGATCTACTGCCTAGCATATCTTTGGTTTATCAAATACCCAGATATGCAAGTCGCACCCCTCCAGGTCGCTGTGATGACTGCGTTTGTCAAGTCAGGTGCCACTGCTGGGCGGTTGACCTGTCGGCTGAGGCTTCGGTTGGGGCTGAGGTCCAACGCTCAGCCCCATGCTGGGGCTGAGCGTTGGACATGTCGGCTGAGGCCTCGTCGACTGAGGCCCAGGCTGGTTCTCAGCTGATGGAAGAGAGTGGGAGGCTGGAACAGAGAAGCTAGCATACCACACATCCCACCAAGCTGTTCTCCTTCCCTGGGCTTCTGCCACGGCATCGGCCCACTGTTCAAACAAACCAACTGTTAAATACACAGCGGCCTGCTTTACTGATGTCTGCTGGGTGGGTGTGGTTGTGTGTGAGGGGGTGTGTGTGTTAATATAAAACATAATACACAAGAGAAGGAGTTTACTGGAAGGCTTCTAACATTTATGTCTAAAAAGCTGTATATGATTCCTGGGCTGTTTACGACGTCCTGTTCCTTTTGGTTAAAAAGAAACCTGTATACTGTCGCTATAACGGTTTAAAGCTACAGCCACTATCCATGGAGAAAGTTTGTCGTCAGTAGGTGACACGTCATGTGTTTTACTGCTGAAATGACCTCTACTGCTAATGGTATGGGATCCAAATGAGTCAGAATTATTTTATACACATTGATCACTTACAGTGGGGCAAAAAAGTATTTAGTCAGCCACCAATTGTGCAAGTTCTCCCACTTAAAAAGACGAGAGAGGCCTGTAATTTTCATCATAGGTAAACCTCAGCTATGAGAGACAAAAGGAAAAAAAAAATCCAGAAAATCACATTGTCTAATTTTTTAAGAATTTATTTGCAAATTATGGTGGAAAATAAGTATTTGGTCACCTACAAACTAGCAAGATTTCTGGCTGTCACAGACCTGTAACTTCTTCTTTAAGAGGCTCCTCTGTCCTCCACTTGTTACCTGTATTAATGGCACCTGTTTGAACTCCTTATCAGTATAAAAGACACCTGTCCACAACCTCAAACAGTCACACTCCAAACTCCACTATGACCAAGACCAAAGAGCTGTCAAAGGACACCAGAAACACAATTGTAGACCTGCACCAGGCTGGGAAGTCTGAATCTGCAATAGGTAAGCAGCTTGGTGTGAAGAAATCAACTGTGGGAGCAATTATTAGGAAATGGAATACATACAAGACCACTGATAATCTCCCTCGATCTGGGGCTCCACGCAAGATCTCACCCTGTGGGGTCAAAATGATCACAAGAACGGTGAACAAAAATCCCAGAACCACACGGGGGGACCAAGTGAATGACCTCCAGAGAGCTGGGACCAAAGTAACAAAGGCTACCATCACTAACACACTACGCCGCCAGGGACTCAAATCCTGCAGTGCCAGACGTGTCCCCCTGCTAAAGCCAGTGCATGTCCGGGCCCGTTTGAAGTTTGCTAGAGAGCATTTGGATGATCCAGAACAGGATTGGGAGAATGTCATATGGTCAGATGAAACCAAAATAGAACTTTTTGGTAAAAACTCAACTCGTCGTGTTTGGAGGAGAAAGAATGCTGAGCTGCATCCAAAGAACACCATACCTACAGTGAAGCATGGGGGTGGAAACATCATGCTTTGGGGTTGTTTTTCTACCAAGGGACCAGGACGTCTGATCCGTATGACGGAAAGAATGAATGGGGCCATGTATCGTGAGATTTTGAGTGAAAACCTCCTTCCATCAGCAAGGGCACTGAAGATGAAACGTGGCTGGGTCTTTCAGCATGACAATGACCCCAAACAAACCGCCCGGGCAACGAAGGAGTGGCTTCGTAAGAAGCATTTCAAGGTCCTGGAGTGGCCTAGCCAGTCTCCAGATCTCAACCCCATAGAAAATCTTTGGAGGGAGTTGAAAGTCCGTGCGGCCCAAAAACATCACTGCTCTAGAGGAGATCTGCATGGAGGAATGGGCCAAAATACCAGCAGCAGTGTGTGAAAACCTTGTAAAGACTTACAGAAAACGTTTGACCTCTGTCATTGCCAACAAAGGGCATGTAACAAAGTATTGAGATGATCTTTTGTTATTGACCAAATACTTATTTTCCACCATAATTTGCAAATAAATTCTTTAAAAATCAGACAATGTGATTTTCTAGATTTTTTTTTTTTCATTTTGTCTCTCATAGCTGAAGTATACCTATGGTGAAAATTACAGGCCTCTCTCATCTTTTTAAGTGGGAGAACTTGCACAATTGGAGGCTGACTAATTACTTTTTTGCCCCACTGTATATATTGATTTATTCTACGGATGCACGCAATTCAACTCAATTCTTTGCTAATGCTGTGTTCTTGAGCCTATGCTGGGATGGACTGCACCAGGGAGGATTTTATGAATAGAGGTGCATTTAGTGTGTTGTTGCTCTGTACTCTGTGCTTCTGCCATCACAGCAGGTCTGGTATGGTGCTCCTGAACAGGTCTTGGCTGGGTGGTCTTTGGGAATCCTCCATAGCGCCACAATTTTAATCATCTGTTAGTTTAGTTTTTAATGAGCTCAGTGGGAGAGCGCTTCGGCGTTATGCTAGGTTGTCTTAATATTACATGACTCACCCACTCCTCAGTTGTTCTCAGACGCAGGGTGGTAGACCGCAGCTTGGAAGGAACGTGTGTTTTTAAAAGACGAGTCATGGCTCTGTTGCTCTTTGAACGCCATGGGAGTGTCTGCAAACTTCCAGTGCTTCCACTAACTGAACCAAACGGTGGTGGGAAAGAGTCAGCAGGTAACAGGAACGCAGGTTACAGGGACAGCTGCTAGGAATGGAGCCGGAGGGTTTGGTATGGCGGCTCCATCTTCTGTTCTGCTGTACTGGGTTCAGCCCAGTGGAATCCTGAGCCCATTCGTTCCAGTGTGACTTCAACTCTCTAAGAGACTCTTCTTCTCCTGTCGTGACTGATTTACTGGCAGGCCTCATCGGCATGGTGGGGGGTTGGTGTTTACAGCTGTATGACCTTCAGAGGTCACTCCTTACTGCAGCTGTGTAGGGCTCTCTGATACATCACTTTGATTGATCCCTTTAACACAAGGCTCCTCAATGCATGTGATCAGCAGGCAGAGCAGGTTTACAGCAGCTGCTGTAGAGATGGAGGTGCCTCTCAAGAAGAAGGTCACCAGCTCTACAGGTCGCCTCCTACTCCTCCTGTCCTTTAGGAAGTGGCTCACTGCTCGTGACACTTAGGCACGTGCTGCCACCCTTTGATGCATGTTGATTGGACGCCTTATCAGACTCCGAGAGGGCCATATGCGGAGGCCCTGTGGGACGGTCCTAGCCATTTGAGGATGTTGACTGCTCGGCTACAAGGACCTTGGCAGACTAATTGGACATTAACGCAGGGAGAGTGCGGAGAGATCTTGATGTTAGAGCACGGTGACCACCGGCCTCTAACATCCCCGTGGCTGTGGGTCTATTGCCAAGCGCTGAGAACCCTTATGGGGGACGTTTCCAGTCCAGAGCTATGAGGCCCTTGTATGCAGTGTCAAATAAGTCACCTAAAGATAAAAGATGTTGCTCTGAAGGAACGTATGGCCTATATGCAAGCGTCAGTCTATGCTAAAACTAAAAGATGTTGTGAAGGACTGTACAAGCGACAATAGGCTCAGAAACATCTGCGCGATAAGGCGTTACAACAGTTAATAGATATTTTTTTAAAACAGTCTTGCACGTGCGTTCTTCTTGTGACAATGGAACACGCATGCAAGCCATGCATTGCACACATTCCACACGCGTGACACACAGCATGCGCAAGCTCACGTGCAGTGACTACTATATGTGACAGCGCAATGCAAGAGAGCAATGGAGGACATTAAGAAAAAATTATAGAATAGCGCTGGACAGTCTGATTTTTTTCAATTATCGTGGCCTTTTTTGTGAATTTATGAAGTTAAGATTTAGCCTCATGTGCTCTCAGTTAACGCACGCTTTTTGCGCTGATCGGTTGACAATTCCAAAGTGCCTTGCATTCGTTTAATAAAGGCGTGATATCATGGTACAACCGGAAACGTGAAATTACTAGTGTGAGAAAAATTGAGTTTATATATCTTGATGCCTGTCGGGCTCGGGTCGGGCTCGGTTACGTCTCTGTCGGACGCGGGCCGGGCTCGAACAGAAAAATGCGGCCCGTTCCGCACTCTATTGCAGTTCTATGGCACATACACGCATCCAAAGTTGTTTTCTCAGCCAAATCTTAAATCACACAATTTGCTAGTCCGTTACACGCCTTCCCTAGAGAGACAAACCAATAAACCAATAATAGCAAACAGCAGGTAGTGCCTTGGATTGAATCACCTCCCCCTAGGTTTTGCTGAGGATTTGTGTCTAATAAGCGACTGTTAACAATTCCTACCAATGTTAGATTTAGTTTTAATTTTATGTAGCAAGAGTGCACTTTACTTACTGTTTACCTTTTGAAACCAATGTTCATTTTGGGAGTTATGCAAAAGTCTCTGATTGTACTTGAATACAAGTCTAAACCATGTCAAAATTCTTGTTGAATGTTCATACTTTGCAGAATTGCACTTGCACAATTGATTAAAATCTGTTCGAAAAGGAACTTTTGCCTAAATGGTCTGTTATTCTTTCAGTTTTGTTACCTTGTAGGGCTTTATTTTTTTAAATAGGGATATTAGTTTGGTTATACGGTTCAGTAACTTGCAAAATAGTCTTTAAATACCAACGTGAAAAAGAATTGTGATAAGATTGTGGATCGGGATCCTGCCTGAAAAAAATTGTGATATGATATTTTTGCCATATTGCCCACCCCTATCACAGGCAATCGTACAAAGGAACAAAACCTGTTTACTCCGACACCGATGATGACAGCCTGGAAGACGGAGAAAAGGAATGTTACACTTTCAAAGTGATGGCATTGGCCTCCATCGTAAAGGGCCGTCCAATTACAAATCAACTGTTCGAAGATGCTGGTTGAATAATGTAAAATAAACTAACATAAGAGACAGCAAATGGCAGACAAAGCTCTGAAGCTGGTAGAAGCATGTGCAAAGGATAAAGCAGTGGTTTAGGGACGTGGCACCAAAGATACAGCCCTTACTGGAAATTTAGGTTTTGATTTTCGAAGCGTTATTCCAATAAATCTATATCCTTTTTTTCACTGGCACCAATGGGACTTAGGAAAGAATTTCCTGGCATCCACATGATAAATGGTGGCAGTATTCAGCCCTGCAACATCTTCAGTGTGTGTGTGTCTGTGTATGCTTGTGTGCGTTTGTGTTAGTGTGTGAGAATGTGGGGCATGCATCGTGGAAGGTTGAAAAGCGGTAAGTAAGTATTCCAGCTGCCATTTTAGCAGACTCTATGGGTTAGAGAGAGGGAGGTAAAGGGGTGGTGGTGTATTTGTAAGAGAGAGGAGAAAGGGGGGCCTTGAGGTGGCATTATTTAAATCAATCAGGCTGACTGCGGCGGTCAATCGGGGCAGAGCAGCTTCACTCAGCCAATCAGAAGGCTCCTGCAGACCTAAGATGGATGCTTCGGGTAGCCCAGCTGATTTCTTTCTCTTTTCGCAGTGGCACACGTATTGGCCGCACTCTCAGCACGCTCAAAGCCTACTTATGAATATTTCAAGTGTGTGTGTGACCTTGGTGCATCAGGATAAGGTTGTGGGAATCCCTACTGTTCTTTTTCCCCTCTCAGGCTGGATGGCTTGGTGTCACATTAGGCCTCCTGTGTGCCAGTTTCCGGCAGACGGACAGACAGCGGGTACCTGCTGGATGGGCACTTGGCTGGCATTGAGAAGGTCATAGTTCCTAGTGTACACGACACTAGGAACCTTCAGGCTTGAAGTGAGAGCAAGCTGGTCGCATTTCAGGTGTCAGGTAGTTGATGGCTTTTCCAGTTGACAGGCCCCTTAGTCTGCTCCACATCCACCAGGGCATTCTGCAGGCCCACGTGTCACTGGGCAGCAGCTGTCCTCTGCCTGCACTCTTTGGTCAGTCTTGTGGTGTTGGGAAGCCTAGTACCCCAAGGTGTTCAAACCCCAGCCACAGGGTTCAGGTTTGAAATCCCTTGGCAGTCCCGACTACCTGTCTCATATTACTAATTAAGTAATCTTACCAGCATTGAATTGAAATTGCCTAAAGTGAATCACTCATCTTTTCACCGCACTCTACCTTCTAGTGCTAAAACCCAAGAATGGCATGGGAATGCATAACCAGACGAGTGACAACAGGTTCTCTTTACGATGAATGTATTTTGATTCGGATGATTTCTGCAGCGTAATATTAGCAACCTGTTTACTGCTGCTAAATTGGAATTTTCATAGCCATTCATTGTTAATGAGGTAATTGAGAGGATAGGGTAGCTTGCATCAGAAGAGGCAGGGACCAAAAAATTAGCTAACTTCCCTCTGCATGCATCAGCCAACCTGGTCAAACTCATAACGTGCTAAACTCACACAGACCTTTACCAGGCTTGAGCCATGCATGCAGTCAACACAGCTCTAGTGTTTGTTTATTTAAGTCTCAGAGATGTATAGAGAGCGAGACTCTGTCTTAATAACTTGGGTCCATTTAAGGCAATTTTAAGGCCAGACGCAACATATGATGTTGCATGATTATTGCGTCTACCCTGGTTTTATTTTAACAGTCGACTCAATTAAATTAATAAAGATAGACGGACCAGATGATAATGGACGTCTGCAGAAACAGACCACAGTATAGTTAGTACATAGTATATAGTACAGTTTACTACTTGTTGTCAAATCTAAAGCAGTAACTTATGAAATATCCATCCAACTGTAATCAGCTTTAATGAAACGAGATGCAGAATGCTGATTACACTAGATGTGTAATCGTTTGATGGATGTATGGATAGAAGGATGGCTAAATGTGTAGCTTGCTTTGAGCAGCTTGGAGGCAAATGTTCTGTGGGATGTCTTTTAAATGTTCCTGTGACTATTTAGTTCCTATTAAGTTCCCTGTGAAACTTTAATTGCATGCTCAACAGGGACAGATATCTTATCACTTTGTAAACGAACTCCTTACTTAAACACAAATGGTAGTGGATGTCACATTCTTTTAAATAATATTGTATGCCCTTTATGATAACATTTTATGTTGCCATATCCAAGAAGATAATTGCACAAAGCATCTGATGAAGCTGTACTTGAACTGGCTGTTAAGTGAAGCCCAAAGATTGCAACCACCAAGCAGGCGGATACACGACCCAGCGACCGACGTACAGCCAGCGTCATGGATGTGAAGGCACTGTTTGAGGTGGCCAGCTCGATAGGGGCGAGGTGGGGCGTTGCTGAAGCTATGCTGGATATCTACAATTATGCAATGATTCGGGTAACAAAAGATTTAATAATCAATAATTGAAAGAGAGATGGCTCTTGGGTGCACTTGCTGGCTAGACACTAGGGCTCATGGTAGCTGTCATGATGTTTTTTTTGTTGGGCTCATATCCATGTGAATCCGTATGGTTTCAGTTTTCCCGTTGTAAAAGTACACCATGTGTGATCATGTGACTACCGAGACTTCTGTTTGGTCCCCCCCCCCCCCCCCCCCCCCCCTCAAAGTGGCTCTTGGCGTGACAATCTTGATCATTAAACCTGGGCTACAACACGGATGCCTATCCCCGGATGGTTATATTTAGACGGGCGGACTGTAACTCTTACTGATGCAGACTGCTTCTAGGACCACTCTGCCACAGGAGTGATGCGGGAGGCCCTGTTGGCATGGAGATTAAGGGTTTTTTTTATATGTTAGGTTTTGTTTAGGATAAGTTTTATGTATTTGGTTAAAGATGGTTCAGTTCAGGGAAGGGTTTGGCGTTGTTAAAGTCACCGTACGATCCACGAGAAAACACTGCATCATGGGAATATTTTGTTACACTGATTCAGAGGACATTGAAGCACCAAGCTACACGTGTGTTCTTTGTTATTTTGATGACATCACCAGCAATCAAAGCATTATTCTGAAAGATAGTGACTTTGAATATGTAGGGATAACTTTTGACTGTTAAACCAAATCTAACCTGAAACACTCATCTAATTAAATCGCAATCCGACGTTGCTGATTTCGTCTTGGCTGCCATCTTGTTTCTAAGGATGGAGCAGACAGGTTAATGACTGACTCATGGAAAGAGCTCGTCACTTTGGCTAGTGGACAAAAAGGATATTAGTTCCTCTCCCTCTTCTCAAAAACGCCACAATGGCGAGGAGGAGCAGTCAAGATCTCTCCGCACTCTCCCTGCGTTAATGTCCAATTAGTCTGCCAAGGTCCTTGTAGCCGAGCAGTCAACATCCTCAAATGGCTAGGACCGTCCCACAGGGCCTCCGCATATGGCCCTCTCGGAGTCTGATAAGGCGTCCAATCAACATGCATCAAAGGGTGGCAGCACGTGCCTAAGTGTCCATGTCCCAGCCTGTGTAAACGTGATGTATTGACCTCAGTGTTCACGCTTTGGACGTCACGGAAATGCCAACGCCAAGAAGAGAGTGAGGCCCGGGCACGGCTCCCCGTGAGCCCAGCTAGCCGCCCGCCGCAGGGGGAGGGAGGGGGGGAGGGAGAGAGGGAGAGAGGGAGAGAGGGAGAGATCTGGAGGTTATTTTCAACATGGCTGCCTTGGTCAATAAGAGGCCAGAAAGACCGATGGACAGGCAGGTAGAAAGTGAGACGGACAGGCCGAATTGTGCCCTGTTTAACGGCAGTGTGTGAAGGTAGTTCTATCTCTTCACTTTATACACTTTGGCTTTGTGCTTTGCATGTTAATGAGCATGGCGCCTAGTTGAACATGTGTGCGTTCAACTAGCTTTGACTCTAGTCAAACCCATACTGAAAACGTGTTGTGTTGATGTGCGGCTCGGTCTATTCTCTGTAAAGTAGTTGCATTTCAAGTGTTGTGTGTGATTGTGTTGCAGATGATGAAGCACGCCTGGGACAGCTACCGACAGTACGGCTGGGGTCACAACGAGCTGAAGCCCCTGGCTAAGAAAGGACACACCACCAATATCTTCGGTAAGACCTCCTGATAAACTCACAAAGTCACAGAGAATTCATGCATTTTTCCAGCTGATATCTGACTGTATATCGTACCATTAAATAAATATCACAAATATCATGCACTGTGGGATGAATGCTAACCTGGGGGGTTACTCCCTGGCTACCTGGGACCCCATGTCGCAGCACTGTGGGCTGAATGATAACCAGGGGTATTGGTCACTGCTCTGTGATACCAGGCTCCCACTATCTCCTCTCTCTCCTCTCTTTCTTCCGTTCTCCTCTGTCCCTCTCTCCTCTGTTGGAGGAGCACTAATGTTGATGTGGAAGACAGATATAAACTGAGCCATTGTCTCTAGAGAGCTAGCTGTTAGCAATTCAGCACAGGATATAAGGCATCTCCTTGGAAGGAAGGAAGAGATCAAACCAGAGGGAACCAGAAACAGGACCACCCTACACAGTGACAGGCAGTGCCAGCTAAGTAGTTTATGCTCGCTCTTGCAGGTGACCTCAGATTGCATTTGAATACTCAATGAGTCTTTCACAACGTTCTTGTTGTGGAGCGTGACAATCGAGACGAAAGATAGAAACAGACTGCTTCATGTTCATCTAAACTTTCCTCTAATCACTTACAGGGATAATTATATAGCTAGCACAGAGGAATTGGAATTTGAACAGCACTTGTACTCAGATGATGCCCTAACAGTGTTACAATATGGTCAGAAAATTATATCCGCCTACTCAATAATAACGGTGTCTGTTTTTGAGGTAGTATGCACTGAACAGGCAAGGTTAAGTCAGGTTCTGGAAGACCAACACCCTTTAATATTTTAACTTAGTACATCTTTACAAAAAGTCATGATTGATTTGCTTATTTTGTAAAATGTAGTTAATGTGATTTTACAACCAATCCCAGATTAACGTGGGCTTCAGTACATTACTGGTTTGGAAATCAGGGGGTGTTTATTTCAGAGTGATTGTTTTCTACATAATCGCTGTTGGTCTGACCTCACTAACGGGACACGCTGGCCATCTGTACAAGGTCTGATGTCTCCTGTTACGTGTGCCTTTGATCATATTGTGTGGCCTACATCTGCTGTGGTTTCAGTGATCGATCAGATAAAAGACTTCTACAACCATTCTCCTAATCTCATGCTGTCTGATGCAGAAACTCCTGCTCATGCACACATGCTCTCACTCTTTTATTACACTGAGGTGATGGTCATAACAGCTTCCATTGATCCATCTTGAAAGCATTTGACCTGCGCCGTGAGCCTAGGTTTCTAGTAGGGTTGGGCGTGATTAATCGACGATCGACTAATTGATCATTAGGAATTTCGTCGATTTTACAATGACAATTCGTAGTGTTGTTCAGCAGAGAAATAGTCCGCCAAAGGCGTTGACGTTGCTCAGCAGCCGAACACGCTGGGGTTGATAAATTACCGGATTACTTGCAGAGTGATAAGAAAGAAAATATCCACTTTCCTTGACAGTGGTCCAGTTCGGTGTGCATAAAAGTACAACCAATTGCGAACTACTGCAACTGCTGATGCCATCTCTCTAAGTTAAAAAGTAGCCGCACCCACCCCAAACCAATCGGAATAAGTGTGTATGTCGATTATAGCGGATTACACCACCTCTTCTATTCTATTCCGCATGTAATTCTATTCCGGTCACAGTTGTATTCCGATTAGCCGTGTTTACATGGACACTTCTGATCCAAGATGGATCCTAGATGTATTCCTATCATGCAATCCGAATGTACTGTATATATGGCATTTACAAAAGTGGTAAGCGTAAATCCGTATGTCTCTCGCGCATTCTTGTGTATTCTGATTTAGGCGTATATATGATCATTTTCTATTCCGATTGAGCTGTTCTTCCACTTCTAATTGGACCAGAGGTGTCCATGTAAACGAGGGAGAATTAACAATCAATTTTCATTGCATTTTGAATATAGCGTATAAATAGTTCATTTTAATCTAAAAATATTAATGATTAATCGAAAATGTATCGCTAATTCTCCCGACGATCGACTAAGACAATTTAATTGAATGCCCATCCCTAGTTTCTAGGGAGAATGAGATGTTATCTGGGGCTGTGCTGTTCTCACGGTTGCCTCTAGATATCCCCAGTGATATTTAATGCCCTGAAGCACCGGTCCGACTGTCGATCGGGCCTCCGATGTGTGGCCTTTGCTGACTGTCTGGGGTATTTGGTGACCGTCTGGGGGCTCTGGTGACCGTCTGGGGCCTTTGGTGAGCGTCTAGGGCCTCTGGTGACCGTCTGGGGGCTTTGGTGACCGTCTGGGGCCTCTGGTAAGGGTCTGGGGCCTCTGTTAAGGGTCTGGGGCCGCGTCTAGGGCTGCGTCTTGGGCCTCTGTTGAGCGTCTGGGGCCTCTGGTGAGGGTCTGGGACCTCTGGTAAGGGTCTGGGGCCTCTGGTTAGCATCTAGGGCCTCTGGTGACCGTCTGGGGCCTCTGGTGAGCATCTAGGGCCTCTGGTGACCGTCTGGGGCCTCTGGTGAGCATCTAGGGCCTCTGGTGACCGTCTGGGGCCTCTGGTGAGCATCTAGCCTGGGTTTCTGCGGCGTGCCCCACACCTTTGGCACTAGTCTGCCCTTGTCTGCGTTTTTTTTCCCGCTCTTGTTTTTCAGCCGATTTTTGGCCGATTCAGGAAGTCTGGAATGGAAGCTGCCTATGGGTGAAATCACTTTGTTTGGCTGTCGGCTTAAGCGAATCAATGCATGTGAAGATAAGCAAAACTGGGCAAAGCAGCAAACGACTAGGTCAGGAGGGCACCTGCTGGGATGGAAAGTTACCTCCTCTCATGCAGGCGCAGAGCCTACCTGCTAGTTGGCCATTGGCTGTAGTCTTTGCGCTGTGTTGTAGGGCAACTTTTTGGCCAAGAAACAGGTGACCCTACGCATGGCAGCTCGTTCATTGACGTTTCGGGCCTTTAAACACACTGTGCTGTTCCTGGAAAAATGTTCTCAGGTGAGCGGGTCAGTTTTCATAGATCTATACGGTGAGACTTGTAAGCCCACACTGTTCTCTGTCACTACTTTCTCTCCTTCCTGTTCCTCTGTGGTCCGACAGACCAAGACACCTTCTGTGGGATCCCCACAATACTTGTTTTCCAGGTTCATTCACAGCACAATCATGAAAGGTTCTGACGTGGGTTAATTGAGTCACTTTGAACCATGTGCTTTAATCTTAAAGATGCATTAGTAAAACTGAGTAATTTTAAGTAAGATTAAATTGAGGAATTTAATCTGTGACCTTTTAGAGTGGCTCTCGTGGATTACTTTCAGTGGATTAAATTCAGCCAACTAAAATCATTGGGAGATCTAGTGTTAAGTCTTCTAAAACCTTCTGCTGTGACATGTGGGTGCATGGCTTTGGCAGCTGAATACGTTGTTGTCCTGTCTCCTGGATTATCTCCTGGTTTCAGTTCTACCTTGCAGAGCAGCATCGTCCCACACCACAGAGCCTCTCTCTAGCCCTATTGACACCATCACAGAAGGTGAGCCATGGCTGTGTTGGAGAGCAGGTGGTACCAAGCTGGGACAAATGGTCATGGTCAAATTACAAATAAGCATGGTGTATTGACCATAGAATCACACGCAGGCCTGTTGCTGTCATTGAAGCAAGGAATAGATTCCATGATAGTTTGATTTGTATGAAGCTTTCGACTAGTGTTGTTCACATTCTCACTGTAGTCCACAAACCCCCCAAACACCTGATGATGAAACACAGCTTTGATCACCAGCCACCAACCATCAATATGAACCCACTAAGTAGTGGAAATGCACGCACGGACACACACAGACATACACACACATACATGCACACTGCTTTTACTACCATTGCCAATATTGGTGTGTTTGTTGTTCTCATTAATGATCAATATCTAGGCCACATCTAAATGTAGTCTCCTGCCAGGGAAGAAAGTAGTGGTGCATTCTGGGAAACCCAGCAAAAGGCTTGAAAAAGCAGTCACCATGGTAATGCGTCCCGGCACTGTGCCGATGATTTGGTGGCAGCATTAGAGAGACGATGTGTATGGAGGCCAGAAGGAAAGTGTGTGTTTCTGAACCTGGGGAGAGGGAGAGAGAGAGCCTTGATTCCACCAGAGAAAGGGAGAGAACAAAGGTAAAATAGTGTGAAAGGAGAGGTAGAAGAGAAAGGGGGAGTGAGCAGAGTGGGGGGTTTTTGGTGTGAGATAGAGAAAGAGATGGAGGGTGTGTGATTTCATGTGAGGATCTATAAATGGAAGCCAGCCAGGTAATGTGTTGAGCTGAACATTTTTCTGAGCGTGAAACATAGCTTCTAGGCTCTAGCCCAGCCTGTGCATCTTCTCCTAGAAGGGAGTAATGTGTATTCAATATCTGTAGGGCTGCAGAATGAGGAGGCAGAGAACCGGTTTATGATTGTTATCCCGTAAGCCTTCTCGTCTCATTAGTTTCGTTAGTGTTGAGGATAGCTGTACCTATGACACTGACTGCTGACTACTGACTGCTGACCACTAGAACTGAAACCAATTGTTAAACTGAACCCAATTCAAGAGATGCCACTTTCTAGAAGAGACCCTAATATAAGAAGGGATGCTTATTCCTAAGCAGTAGCGTGTTTCAGCCTGGTAGCCAATTAAGATTCTTCCTCTTCCTTGATCGCTAGGGGATAATGGCTAGATGAAACTCTGTCTCCGCCTGGGTGCCAATTCCACCCGATCACTCCATAACCTCATTACCACAATCCGCCCCCTTTATTACCACCGACCTCCCCCTTCACTTCGTGCACCAAACTATCCTCAGCCCGCTAGTGCAAAGATAAAATATCACGCACACACGCACGCACACACGTATCCTCACGGTGAATTGAGTTCCCGGGAGGTTAATATCGTCTTAATGAAAGTGTTGATTTCCCTGGTTAGAGGGGTTGCACAGAGCCAACCTTCTCTGCTTTACGATGACAGTGACTCTGTGCCAACCAACAGGTTCTCGCTAAATCCGGGGGTAAACTGTGAGTATGGAAGTATCCGGAAGCTTCTGTACAGAGGCAGATATGCTTGTTAGCAGAGCAGTGAATGGAGGTCTTTTATGGGGCTGGGAGATTAGACATTAGGGAGAGGTTAGAGCAAATGCCACAGGGCCTGAAGCAGCCTGTTATGAGAGAGAGGGAGAGAGACATGAGATGGTTCTGCTTGGGATATAAGCATGTTTATAAATGCTCTGGAGCTATTCTGACTAATGGGGGAGAAAACGGTGCAGACGCAGAGTTAAAGTGACTACTCTGTCTTTGTGTCATTATAACATTGAGGCTGCATGCCGCTGTAAGTGCATTTGTGAAGTGCTTTCCCAGTGCCTGTGGCAACTCAGAAACCAATCCATGTTCTGCTTCCCATAACCCCATGTACATCCACATTCACATGCAGACAGTAGTTTGAGCCAGCTTGTTGGGAGCGGTCTCTGTTGGGGTGTTCTGCTCAACAGTTGCTTCGCTACATTAGCCAGAATTAAACAAACTTTTTTCCCAAATGTAAGCATCATTTATCCAATAGCCAAACCCATCCTTTTTAATTACCTCTGGGGAAAGGCATGATGGCGTATAGTTGTACCCTTATCGCAGCCCTTCGGCCCTGTGGAGCTGGATTCAGTGAATGGAAGGCTCACTTCCAACAGGATTGCAACTCTCTCAAACTTCACGTTGGCTCGTCGTCATTCGCTGCATTCCCTCCAGAATAAAGCTTCAACATGGCTGCCAGCGCCCAATCGGGGGGTAGGAAAGTGGAGGATTGGCCGAGAGCTGCAGGAATGTGAATAAGCCCTTCAAAGACAAGGGATGAGGCTACCTTGTTAGTCACTAACCCTTCTGTTGTGAAACCCTATCTGCCCAAACAGGGAAGAGATAGTCCGGACTAATTGGGACCGACCAAGTTGTAGCTATCACCCAAGCATCCATCTAGCATAACGGACACTGTGAGGCTGTGTATTAATGTTGATATAAATGGGCTATTACTGGCTCCAAGGAGCTGCTTTGAGACGATGCAGGGGGCAACTCTCCAGCGGCATGGTGGGTTATTTAGATATTAAAACAAGGTGTTGTGTGTGCCCCGGGGGATGGTCCCTGTGCGGCACAGCCTGGTGTTTCGTCCCTGATCCGGGTGATGGGAGTACGCCATCGCTTGGTAAATATTCATCAGCCTCTGACGGCGACCGGCACAACTCTGCCCGCGCCTGGGAAAACAAGACTGCACTGCAATTGTAATGGATCAGCCATCAGCCATTGGTTTATTCGCTGTATCTTTTTCACTGTCCTCAATGTCGTTAATACTTAGGGTACAGCTAATGCGTTGATAAATACTTGTCGTTTTTTTATCCTTACGATCACTTCTTTTATGTTTGGAAGTGTTGTCTTGGAAGTTCCTCTTTATGTCAGCAGTCGTGCAGTGGTGCGTTGTCTGAAAAGGCTCCCTTCTCCTTATGCGGCCTGCAGCCCCTTTCAATGCACACCCCTCCTATAGCTACAACCGTTTTATTCAATGTCATGACGTCACTTCAATGAGTAATAAACAGCATAGTCAAATTATCGCATTAATGGAAAAGGATCAATCTTCCTTCGGTCAATTGTTTTATAGGCCTGCTCTAGGTGTAGGACTACATCAATGTTATCATTAAAACTCACGTTATTTCCAGAGGGGAAATAGTATTTGTATAATCTGGTCGTGTTACAATTTCTATCTGGTAATTCTCCACTCCCTCTATTGCTTTGTGACCGTACATTCACTCCCAATGTCGTTTTGTCCATAAACTGCGTATGGTTTGCATACAGATTCCTTTAAATAAAATGTGGTTTAAAAAGGTCGCTGTTTTTTAAATACTAATACTGAAATCCATTCTTTCAAGACTTAGTGCTTTGTTGCATTTGGGTTATTTTGGGGAGACCTCCAAAGGAAGTAACCACATTCATTCGTAGTTTGAATTGGACCACACTGATGAGATGACAGAGTATTCTCCTCAAGATGAGGTAATTCTGTGAGGCGCTGCTCAGACAGCCCAGCATGGAGCCTTGTTCAGCAGGCCAGCCTGTACTGGATCCTCAAACATTTCCAATCCCTCTCCACAACTTAAAAGGCGCTGATGCTCACGCCCAGGTTTGGGTTGGAGTGTCAAGGCTGGTGCTTACAACACCCTGAACGTAGACATCGCTAGGCTCATATTTGCTGACCTCCGTTGGAAATTGCGAAGAAATGACTGAAAGGTTTCACTGTTTCACAGAGAAACTTTCCCCCAAGTCTCTCAGTCTAGCCCACTCCTTTTACCGCAGCCACACTAATGTAATCTTCTTACCACTTCAGAAAAGCATGGTACACACTTTTCAGGGGACACAGGATGGTCATTCCAAAGACCATCTCTGGTTTAACAGTATATAAAGTAGAGCCCAGACCATAATAAAGCCTAGATAGTTTCTCCCACTCTTCTGCTGTCAGCTTATCGTTAGTTACTTTGTTCCAGTGTCTTTTATTGAAAGCCTATCAGGAGAGACATGAGCAGATCTCCAGATTAACCATGGTCCTTCATCACATTTATTTTCTGATTCCTTCTAGACACAGGTAAATGTTATTCATCAGACCCCATTCCTTCCCTTCACTTTCAACCTCCCCAATCTTTGGGAAGGTTGTTCATTTTGACCAGAACTAGGTGAAAATAGAAATCTTAATTAAATGTCCTTGCAGTGCCAAGAATGTTTTAGTATAGCGTTGGGACATTTGCAACTTTTAGCAGCACCTGGAAATTGTAGTGTGTCTTGCACACAGTGGGTCTGAATTTGACTTCACTACATGTTATTCAGTGCTATAGCTGAAGCCATTTGAAGCTGTCAATGTATTTTAAACTCGATAAGCTCAAAGTTCAGATGGAATCCAAAGAATCTCAAAAGTGAACCACACCACACGCTCATTCTCACATACAATTCAAAACTATAATAATGGACATGTTTGAATGCTTTAAAACAGTTTCCACTCAATATTCAATACCCATTCATTGTAATTGAGATCTACACAACTAAATACACTGTTCTGAAAGGTAGCACATTGATTCAGACTACTGCCAGTTGCCAGTTCTGACAGATTTCCCGTCAACATAAAATGCTAATCCCAGGAGACACATCAATGAACTTCTTACTGCCTCCGTTGGACAGTTAGTTTGAGCGGTACTCCTCTATTGGCTATTTCCTGCTTAACCTCTGTGTACCTGGGCTGAAAACAGATATACAACATGCATGTTCTATTTCCCCTATGAGTCCATCTCTTGATTTATACATATTCCTACGTGGCACCCCACCAAATCCAGCCCAAATGGAGAGCTCAAGGTTTCAATGCCTTGCTCGCGGACCCTCAAAGCGGTTAAAATATCAACATGACCATCTTCATGTTCTTCACTTTCCACACAGAAAGGTTCCGTCTATTACTGCAGTGAACACTGACCCCTGCGCCAACATGTACATAAGTGTACATGATAACATAATATCATAACAAATACATTACTGTAATGTGCACTCTGTCACAGTCACCACATTGCAATGGAAACCATCCTACCAGTACTGGGTCAAAGTATCATTTGAAACATGTTAACATGGCAGATGTTTCACGCCAAAAGGGTTTGTGGGTCGAAGCTGGTGGCTGTTAGTCTGGGGGAGGTTGGTCTTCATTTAATGAAGCAACAGGCTCTTTAGGAACATGGCCTCAGGTCAACATGGACCCAGAATGGTGGTAGAGGATATTGGGGTTTCAATCTAGAAGTATCATAACTGCATCGTTACCGAGCCCATGTATCGAGATGCGTATCAAATTGTCCTTGAGAGATGCATATCCCTACCTGGGAATCAAAATGAATCGTTAGGTTTACCCTGACAGAGTATTTGACCTTGTGGGAAAACCTCAAGAAGATGCATTAGTGAGTGTCTGTGTAAATCGACCAAAACATATCTGATGGGGCGATACTAAGGTTGAGGTAAACCTGACCTCTTTACTTACGGTAACGTCAACTACTCAAGGAGATTCTAAAATGAGGAGGTTGAAGGTCTGGGCTTTGGAGGGAGATAAGAGGAGATGCAAGACATTGAAGAGATAGAGGGAGATAGATAGGGGGGAGGGAGGGAGAGAACGATACCATGTGCAGAACCAACAGAATCGACGATGAAGCTCTTCTGTCCCGTTTCACTGCCAAATTGTACCCTGTTAAGACAACAGACACGTGTGTGCGTATTTGTGTGTGTGTGAGACAGGTATATGAGCTGTCTGGTATAAACGTATACAGCAAGGGGAGACGTGCTGATATCACTATTCAGCCTCCGCTCTCCCGGTCTGCTGATCTGCCAGCATCGAGAGAAGAAGATTGAGGAGCCACACGGGGTGTGGGGGTTGTGTGTGTGTGTGTGTGTGTGTGTAGTTGCTGGGTGAACTGTGTGTATCTCATTAGCTAGGATGCTTCCTAGATTTGCAGTAATGTCAGGGGATATGAGTGGAAGAGTTGCCTTGCAGTAGGAAGCATAGGAAACTAGTCGGTCTAGTCTGGTTCCTCAATGGAGGATATACCAAATGGCCCGACTGCTGATATCACTGGTTCTCTGGACCAATAAGGTTTGAGCATTAGCACTATATAATCATCCCCAGCCGATAAAATCATCATGTTGGTTGGGTTAGCACCAACTCTCATCATTCCTCAAAATCGGAAGATCTGTGTTTCTCCACTTGCCCATCACCCCTCACTTCGTTGGAGGGTTTCTTTGGCCCAGGGTTAGGGGCATGCTCAAATGACTACTGAATATGGGCCTGATAAAGCCAACAATATAAAGGGGACTCGGCTTAAATAATGGATATCACTGGAAAAGGTTGTTGAGCCTGAGGAGGTGGCATGCTAAGGGCTTACTGGAAGGGAAGAGGGGGGTTGGAGGAAGGAGATGGGGAAGGAGAGAGCCTGATAAATGATGCAAAACTGAGTATTAACAGGATTTAAGTTCCCCAGCCGAGATGGACCTCTGTGGATATTGCTTTGGCTCCACCATGACACCCAGAGTAAACAAACCTCATCCCAGCCAATTTGTCTCTGATTAGCGGCGCCTGCCACCTCTCAGCCAATCGGCTCCAAGTGCCAATTCGGGCTCATTTGCAGTGGGCTTGGCGACGTTTGAAATGCCTCTGGTTGGCTCAGGAAGGGGAGGTAGGGTTTGTATGGAGCTTGTCAAGTGAGAAAAGTATGCAGGTGGATGACGGGTGTGACAAGAGTGTGCTGAGAAGTGATAAAAGCCCTGCCACTGCTTCTCCCCCGTATCCCTCCCCCCTGTATCCCACCCCCCCCCGTGCCAGGTATCCGAAACCTTGCTCCCCCTGACCCCCGGGACTTCACACACATGTTGGCGTGTTAGTTTACGGGTGGTCAACCATGGCCATCAAGGAGGAGATGGAGGTGTGGGTGGCCGAGCGGGGGGCTGGTTTAAAGTCCAACAGGAGCAGCACTGGGAAGAGATGCAAGCAGCAATCCTCCAATGGCACCTTATATCTCACTGATTGTTCTGTTGACGTGTCAGAGACATTAGGTAGAACTGACAAAGAGGAGCACACACATCCGTGTATTTGGTGAGCATGTGCAGTCCAATACCCGGGGGACTTTTAAAGCGAAGTAAGAAATGAAAAAGTGCAAACCATGGTGACTCCATGAACACCTTCAGTAAGCCCTTCATGGAACAAAGGATTAAGAGCGTTTGAATAAAAAAAACAAAAAAGGTTTGAGTTGATTATTCTCTCGGAAGAGACTAGGCTTCTGCTTTGGACACAGTAGTGGTTTCAGGTTCCGTATATGTCAGCCATGGTTAAATACCTTATTTACACCCGGGCCTCCACGGCTATCCCTTACTTCTCATGGGGTAATTTTGAATGCGGATCATTTCTAGAAATGGAAAATTTAGTGGAGTGTAAAGACGAGGTAGAATTGCTCCATATTGAAGTCTGAGAAAGTAACCTCTCAATCCCCTATCAATAGTGCTGAGTCAATTGGGTTTGGTGGCCCTGGACGTATTGATCAGAACAACTAGTGAGATAGTAGAGCAGTTTGAGTAAGATTCTGGTTAAAGCAGAATGATTATTACTTGTATCACTTCCTAGTCCTACTCCATTTTTGTCCTCTCCTTGTTCTGTTTTTTTCTCTTTGCATTTCCTCTCTACCCGCTGTCTAGCCTGGCTAACGCCAGACCTCATCTCAATGTAGATTGAGAGGGAACCACACATTCCACATTTTCTTGTATTTGAGGTGTGGTTTACGATTGCCCGGAGCCGTTTATTGGGCGCTACAAATGTCTATCATATGAGTCTGACCGTAGCTCACAATCATATCAATTATACCAGATAGCGTATGTAGAGCGACAGGAATTAGATGAGGTAGAAGACGATGGGTATGTCGCATAGACGTCGTCATCGTCTTGCCGTCCCTCCCCATTCTGTGATTGGTTCCCTATCTCGGATCCATGGAATCCAGGCTGCCTAGCAGCGCGAAATGATATTGCGCGCAAGGCAGCATGGGTAAACCCAGGCTACCCGCTCCCTGTCTCGCAGCAACTGTTTGATTTCTAACCTACACTCATGCACACACACGCATGCTAGCTCACACAGATGTGCACACACATATATGCGCACACATGCCTGCATGCACCAACACACGCACTCAATGCCCCTTGCCTCTGTCAGCTGGAGGGAGAGGGAGAGAGAGAGAGGGAGGGAGGGAGAGAGAACCCACCTGGCCTTATTTCCTCATTGAATTTAGGGACAGAGAAGAAGAGGAGAGTGACGGATAAGTGAAGCAGTAGAGAGGAACAGGCATGTTTGGTGTGGGCTTCTTATGAGCTCCAATAAGCAGTTGGTGAAAGAATTTGTGAAAGAGAAAGAAGAAAAACCTTCCAGTTTTTAGAAACAGCGTCTCACGCTGGTTACCGGGTAACACAGCCACTACACTAATACATTGGTAATGCCTATCTAATGGGTGTCTTCACCAGTTGTTTTTGAGCTGATGTTAATAGATGAAGCATTATCTTCCTTTAATGCCTTTCAGCCAACAGTGTCCTGCCCCCTGGAGACCCTTTGCAGTTTGTTTGGATCATCAGTTGAGAGTGTGTAACCAGTGTGTGTCTTTGTATTGCAGGTAACTCCCAGATGGGCGCGACCATCGTGGATGCCCTGGACTCCCTTTACATCATGGGTCTACACGAGGAGTTTAAGGACGGGCAGGAGTGGATCGAGCAGAACCTGGACTTCACCGGCGTGGTCAGTAGAGCCCTTTGACCTTTACTTCAGAACACCTTCCAGATTCACAGCTTGATCCAAGATACTGACAGACAGAAGCTTTCAGAGACAGAGATATGATGCACAGATACAGAGTCACGACCCCCATTGAGAAGAATAGAATGAGATGAAAACACATGGGAATAGGGAGCAGTGTGGGTGATCAAACCATCGTGACCCTCTCTCCGGGCTTCACGAGGCATGGGTTTTGTATACAGAACCAGCTGGCACTCAACACCCTACACCATCCTGTCCAACATTCATCCAGACTAGAGTTGCTGACAGTTACTGCCTGATTTCAAATCATTCTGAAAAATCGGAACCGTAATACCTTCCATTTCAAACTTGGCCAAAACTGTTTTCACCGTCTGCACACGGAACATAACTCCAGCCACAAAGACTGGGCCTATAACTGCTCAACTGTATTCAAAACAACATTAACAGCTGTTCTTGATGAAACTTTTAAGAGTGTGGCCATATTGCCAAGCCTGAGTTTGGGGTCCCCCTAAGGGATAGAAGGACAAACTAGATCCTCCTAAACACACTTCCATGGTAGAGAGAGAGACCTGTTTCTCTCTCTATCGCTCTCCCTCTCTTTCTCGCTGTATCTTATTGTCCCTGCCTCCCTCTCTTTGTCTCTGTCTCTCTCTCTGTCTGTGTGTCTCTCTCTCGCTCTCTCTCTGTCCCTCTGTCTGTCTCTGTCCGTCTGTCTGTGTCCCTCTGTCTGTCTCTCTCTCTCTCTCTCTCTCTCTCTCTCTCTCTCTCTCTCTCTCTCTCTCTCTCTCTCTCTCTCTCTCTCTCTCTCTCTCTCTCTCTCTCTCTCTCTCTCTCTCTCTCTCTCTCTGTCTCTCTCTCGGTGTCTCTCTCTTACCTGGATGCGCGCTCCCTGACATGCTGCCACAAATGTATTAACATTTCCCAAAGCTGTGAGCGTTCGGCCTTGAGTTTGATCCTTAGCATTGACACAAAGGAGGGTTGCTGTGGTAACCGGGACACAAAGCAGGAGCCATGGTAACCATGCAGGCGCCATGGTAACCATGCAGGCAGGAGGCTACAGCCTCATGGAGAGAGGCCTTAGGACTACTTTAGGGGCCATGTTTAAACCCACCTCATTCGGTCGTCAGGTCAATTAAGGGTTAATATTGAAGGGTTAAGGGTTTTATATAGTATATGTTTTATCTTTAGATAGCACAGTTTATACTTTAGTATTTTTGTTACTGCCCTGCTTTACTCTAGAGAATAGAGCCCAAAACACTGGGGTATTTATGCCTTGCAGTTAGTATCTTTCCCCCCTTCACTCTATACCTGATTTTACTCCCTCTCTTTCTCTCGCTTGTTCTTCAATACCCTCATTCTGACACTCATTCCTCCTTTAGACCTTCCACTTTTCCCTCGTTCAAACCTTCCCTCTTTACTCTGTATGCTCTCTCTCTCTCTCTCTCTCTCTCTCTCTCTCTCTCTCTCTCTCTCTCTCTCTCTCTCTCTCTCTCTCTCTCTCTCTGATATCACCACCTCTCCTCCATGGCCAGCCCTCCCCCATCACCAGCTTTCTCTGATGCTCTGGTCTACTTATACTCAGGCAGAGGTGATGGAGGTAGGCAGGGGGGGCTTTGTGGCTGAGGCTGTGACAGCTCATTAACCTCTGTAGTAAAAGGGAGAGAGACAAGAGGGAGGAGAAGAGTGAGAGTGGGACAAGGGTGAGAAACTACCAATTGATGGTGTGGTGAACGAGGAATGGAGGGAATAGAGAAAGGGCAGGAGAAAGGGGAGGAACTGATATTCAGGAGCAGAGCAGCCATGGAATGGAGAATAGTGAGGACAACAAAGGAAAGAGATGGGGTGAGAGAGGGGGACAGAAAACCATTCTTAAAACAACAATCATTTGAAAATGTTATTTCCATCCAATCAGCTACTAGGGAATTAATTTGCGGTGGATGGACACACTTGTTACATAGGCACAGTTGTAAGGTTACCATGGCAACCAACCCATCACACCCCAGACTGGCCCGGGGGTCACACAGATGGCATTCATTCTTCATGATCTCATGATTCATCTTCATCCAAAACAGGAAACGGACCGTTATGCATTCACGTTTTCTGGCAGACTTGTCACCCAGAGAGAATTCAGCAACAAAGTCGGAGCGATGACATCGTACACGCAAAAAATACTTTCATTCTGTAGCTTACAGAGTTTCCCATACATAAACCAATGTGTGGCGCAGCGCCACAGAAACAACACCGAGCACCACAAATTGATTCTGCTTTTTTTTTTTTTTTTTTCTGTTTTGAAATATAAATAACGTTCTGTTCATTCATTTCCCCATAGCACTCTTTCTCCCTGTCATTCTCGTTCGCACACAGAGACAAGCACGCATACATGCCAATGGTGCGTAGGTATACACTACCACTTATTGGATCAACTTGTGTATCACTGATAGCTGACAGCTGATTCGCCCGCTCCTCCTCTCAACGCGCCTACAAAAGAAAACCCGAAGCAGCGGGATATTTGGCACAGTGAAGACGGTCGGCGACATCTGAAGTTTACTAATGTGTGCGCAAACACACCTGGCCAAAATTATTGGTGACGCAGAAAAGATAATGTTAGCCTTATGAACTCAACCTTATTGATATTGAACATCCCGCACCCTAAGTCAGCATAGACAACGTTGGTAACACAGCAAACGATGCGATTAATGTGAAATGTGGTTATAGTTTAGATAGATCACGGTGTTAGACTGGGTACCCCCAGCCCGTTCTGCCGGCCTTTTGAATTCGCTCTGCAACAGGGGCTGGAGAGGAGCAATACATGGCTTTCTGTTTCCGATCCCCTTTTACTGGAGCCAATCACCAATCACCTTTTCCCCCTTGCGCGCTAATGGCTGGTTTAACACAAGGACGACAGGGAAGCGATTGCTGCGATCGTTGGTCTGATAGTTTGAAGGACTATTATTATTTTTTGTTAAATGAGCAATCGCGAAATCCATTTCAATCCATTGAAATGTCTTACAAATCAGAAAAGGCACTTTCATTGTGCGCTGATTAAGGGCCCTGTGCAATGCCGTCAGATGTGTCTCACAGCCATTAAGGTGTTTCTAACAAGCTTGTTAGAAGGGACAGTGAGCAGCTCCAGCTAGCCAAGGGAGTAGGCTCTGCATTAATCCACAGCTGGTGATTGCAGCTCTCAGACGCAGCAGCATCAGGTGTTCTCCATCAGCCTAGAGGCACTTTAACCTGTGCTGCCAAAGCTCTCAGGCTCCATTAAAGTTTTTACAGCGTTTACAGGTCCTTTAACGAAAAACATTAGGACATTAAATTGCTCTTAGCTATGTTTAATGTCTTGGCTTTTGTGTTTAAGTTTGTTAATGCAGATGCACGCATGTGTATCCCATAAAACATACCCTAACACATTCAAATGCATACTACATCCATCTGCATGTGTACACAAACACATACCTATTTTCATGCACAGACACACACACAGTGATTCAAAATGTAATGGCCTGCCTTGTCTTCTTTAATCCAGCAATAAGTCAGTGTTGGACTGTCCAGGGGCCCCTGATGATGGATGGCAGTGGGTCTGGGTATCTGCCACCATGGTCAGAGGACCCAGCTGAATGAATTGAGTGCGTTCGTCAGAGCATTAATAAACCTTTTTCCTTTGTCAGAGGAGATGGAGGGCTGCATGGACCTCTTCCGTCAGTCTCTCTCTCTATCTCTCTGTCGCTATCTCACAGTCTCTGTCTATGTCTCTCTTGACTCTATCTCTGTCTCTGTCTCTCTCCCTCCCTATCCCTCCCTCTCTCTCCCTCTCTCTCTCTCTAGCTCTCTCTCTGTCTTCATCTCTATCTCTCTGTCTGTGAGCAAATGTGACCACTACAGGTAGCAGGGCAGTCTTGCAAAACTTGTAGAAAACGATGTGCTGCGCTGATATTTCTCGGCGTTCAGCTGGGCGCGTTTTTTCAGGTGGCTGAATTGCAGTTTAGCACTGACTATGGGCTCACAAATCAACACATTTGGCTGTGGCAAGAAAATGGTGTTTTATATTTTGGTCAGTATGGCCGTGCCCTAAATGCTGTGAAACTAGATGCTGTGTTTGGCTGAATATGTGACATGTCCACAAATCAAGGCAGAAGGCAGCCATAAAGGGGATGGGGGAGAAGCCAGTGACAGGCTATCTGGCTGCATTTTATTTTGATATGAAATTCCCCCGGTCCTGCATGGCAGCTCCCACACGGCAGGACCTGTCATGTTAGTCATGATTAGTCTCTTCAAGGTAAAGGCGTGCCCCCCCCCCTCTCTCTCTCTCTCTGTTTACCCTGATCTTGGTCTTAACCCCCTACTGAGTGACAAGGAGATTCAGAATTAAACATTTAAGATGGCTGCCACTGGGATGACAGTTTGTGAAATTGTTTTCCTTCAGACCTGAAGAACTGTCACCATATTTATGTAGCACAGCTTGGGGAATGTATAGGATGAAACCAGCATGTATCTCTCACACACACACACACACACACTTTCACACTAGGGGTGGGACTCTCTTGGCACCTCACGATTCGATTCGATTCCGATTATGAGGTCATCCATGCATCTCGATGCAACAAAAAATGTTACGTACATTTCCATGCTTGATTTTCAAAAATATATCTATACATTTTAGTTTGCTACTCAGAGTTTGCTTATCACTTCCTACTTTTGTGATGATCACTAAATACATCAACAGATCAATTAACTGATCTAATATTTTTTTAGAGAAAAAGCTTATGTCAGAGAGCTTATGGCACAAATATGACTTTCTATGAACAATGATCAGTGCTTGCATTACAACACAATATGGAAGCATGTAAAAAATAGGGTTCAGTTTTCTTTTCTTACTAATCTTTCTTTTCTATGTCATTTAAGAAAAGCTGATCTTGAATTAGAAGGAGTTCTTGCATCTGGCTGTGAGTTTGCGTGCATGCTATGCGTAGGCTTAATCGCAATTGTGTCAAGACAAATCAGATTGGCCAATACACACTGAAGATAAATTTAATTATTTTAAAATTACTAAAATTGTCCCTCTCTGGTGACCAGAATGTTGCAGCAGGCGAACAAATTAAAAAAAAAATATATATATATATATTTTTTATTAAAATTCAGATTATTCATTTATCTGCATCAAGACGGAATCGTTCTAGAGAGAATCGCGATGCATCGAAGAATCGATTATTTTTCCCACCCCTATCTCTCACACGCACGCACGCAAGCACACACATGTGACATATTGTTTTTTTTTTTCTTTCTTTCAATCATTTCAAAAAGTTTACGAATGTACGTGTGGTCATGGAATAAATATCCTTGTATTAATTGTCACATCATGATTGATTTCACTCTTGGTAACATCAGCTGACTAGCAGATGGGACAGGGCTGTAGCACATAGAAAGGGTGGAGGTTTGCGTCTTATTTTGGGAAAGAGATGTTCTGTATCATCTATGGGCATGTCCTGCCAGTGACCTCCGCTCTGTCTGATTGATCTCTCCTGTTTCCTCCCCAGAATGCCGAGGTGTCCGTCTTTGAGGTCAACATCCGCTTCATCGGAGGACTGCTGGCTGCCTACTACCTCTCTGGACAGGAGGTAGCCTCACCCGTGTGTGTGTGTGTGTGTGTGTGTGTGTGTGTGTGTGTGTGTGTGTGTGTGTGTGTGTGTGTGTGTGTGTCTGACTCTGCCTCTGTGCACCACATATCTGGAGACCGGGTCCATTGCCAACCTCTTCCTCTAACAGCCTCAGGAGTCCTGTGTGCTGACAATGCTCAAAATGTGTCCGTGTTGGGAGTGTACCAGTCCGGACCAGACAGAACAGAAACACTAGTGCTGGATAGTGTTTAGTCCTCCCTCCCTCGCTCCCATATCTCTGTACTTCCTCCTTTTTATTTGATTCTCTCTTAGTACATGCCTCAAATAAACACATACACGTCTACGGCCACTTCATTGAAGTATCAGTCAACCAGCACAGAACTTTAGCGCCACAATCCTGAATAAAGACTTGCAGTGTCTGTCTGCCCTCTGACCAATGTCCTAGTAAGTCATTCTAGAGCCTTCGTAAACAAAAGGACTTTATTAAGCATGTTCTTACTAATACTATTTTGATTATGATTATCTTTGTATAATGGGTAAAGCCTTATACAATTAAATTAAACCGACTGTGAAACCTGACTGCAAAACAGTAGAATGGAATTTACTTCATCATTAGTTGACTTGTGTTTTTTGAAAGTAGACTAACCCATAGTCATGAACACAGAATAGGCCTTGTTCTGTCAAACAGACTCTTTTCCTTTGTTGGGATATGGCCAACTGTCCGTGACACACACATAAAGTCTTCACCATTCACACATTTTGTGGGTACGTAAATGAAAATCATTAATGCAAGGATTTCAGTGAATGCGACCAAAGCTGAGAGGTGCCATCGAGTGAATTTGTGAAGGCTTCACGTTCACCAATTTACCCGATGGCACCTTAAAGGTCAGACATGTCAAAGAGCTTCAATGTCTCATTCAAACCTATTAGTAGAATCCATTCACACAAGAGACTTGGCCACACAAACATCCTCCTCGAGCCGTGGTGCGATGGCGAGGGCGGTGACGTCCTGCTCAGAACATGGCTGTGTTCAGCCCTGCTGGGCTCCTTCTCACGTTACACCCTCCACATCTAATCGCATTATTAAATCTCTCTGTCCACGCTCTCTGTCCATGCTTAGGAACATATTCACTGTTCGAGTGTCTCGTTGTAGGGCGATGTAGTAGACCAGGGGGGGGGCATGCGTTCTGTACGTGTGTGTGTGTGTGTGTGTGTGTGTGTGTGGTGTGGCCGCTGATGCCAAGTCAGCGTTTTTGCTCTGGAAGGGCATGATTTTAGGTCTCTCAATATATCATTACGGCCGATAGTTTACTTTACTTAACTCTCCTGTCGGTTCTCCTCTCCTCCCTTCTCGTGTTTTATCTCTCTCACTCTCATATGTCGGCAATGCCGTTTGACCTCTGAGTGTTGTGTGACGCACATTTTGCTGTACACTGTCCGGCTGGTGGATGGATCATCTAATCCACTCATCTAATTAGATTTCTCGCTATCCAGGGCTTTACGCCATATTTATTAGCTGGTAGACTTCAGTAGTCCAAATACTCATTTTGTTATAGCTTATTGTTAATAATAATGAAATTAATAAATATCAAGACGGACAGATTATAGGCTACTGAAAACGGTAAGAAATGGTGTATTCAAGGATAACAACATACAGGACAAAATATCAGCAAGAGGAAGTTGAGGTAACAAATATAATGTTACTGTTTACCTGTTCATGACTCTTATATACGACTAACCACCGCATGAGACTGAAGAAGTTGCGGCTGTCCAAAAGGTTAATTCACCGGTTTCCAGTCTCTCAATGAGCTGATGTATCGGTTAAACTGCATTTTATTAAGGCTATTGTTTAAGGCAGGGTACTTTTTAATTAGCTGATTGTATATAAATAAGGACCAATCGATGTATATAGAGAGGATTGCTGCCCGTACGTCTCCTGGGCAGGTATAGAACCACACCGCTAGACCAACGGGTCTCATACATGCCATCTCGTCTTTGTTCACAGTGTCACCTTGTTAATTAGGAGGATCTGTTTTATGTACAATATCATTCTAAAAACATTGTTCCCACCGCAAACAGTGCTGTTGAGAGGTGTGGCTTTTTTGGGGGCACACCAGCATAGCAGCTCTATTACATTTGACTTTCAGTTTTGATGTTGGGTTGTTCCTGGTGTTCGGTCATTATTGTAAATTGTTAAACTTGGCAAACACTCTCAACAACATTGCATGACTTTGAGGCTTTTACCATTTAGTTATATATCCTGCTTGTCGCTTGTATATTGCATCTTCTATGCTAGCCGTTTGCAGTAGTGTTCGGTTTACGCGATCACCAGGATATGTCGTTTTTAGCTGCATTGGAATGGAGAGTAAACCCTTTTTTCAAATACGCAAATACTGCTCCAATAAGATGCAGGTATTTGTCCAGGACAAGAAAATTTCTACAGATATGATGACAGCACATTCCACTTGCACACGTGCAAGTTTAAACTAAGGGCAGGCGATGCTGCAAACTTTTTTTCAATCTGAGACCAATTAACAACGGACCAGAGTTCGTTATTCAAAGCGGCATGTGTATTTTCATGTTCGGGAGAACTGTGTTTCATGATTTTCTGAGGTCAATGCATCATCACCTCTACACAGGACAACTGCTACCACTCAGCTGTTGCATGGGGGCAACTGATTGGGAATAGGTTTTTGATTAGGGTAATAGACTTCCCTGTAGGGCTGCATGATTCTTGATTAAATCAGAATCACAAAGTTCTTGCATGGAATTTATCACGATTCTCTCAAGATTAGTTTTGAATAAAGATTATTGCACTGATTTACCGGATTCAGAAGGAAATGCAACAAGAATTATGGTGTGCCGGATATATAACCAACATATCGCTTTGGGCAACGGGAAGGTACAGGAACGGTACAGGTACAGAACGGGAAGCTGCGGTCTACCTCCTGTTCTAACTATCTTAATTTAAACCATTTTGGGGAGGGGCCCATGAACCGACCCAGCAGCGGTTTCCTGTTGACGGGACTGGCTATGTCTTATGTAACGACAAATAGATTTGAAATACAGTCTAAAAGGACAGAATGATGAGCTGGAGCTGATTCAGTGTGTTTTCAACCTGCTCTGCTAGAGAACAGCGCGCCCGCCTGGCAGTGCGGTGTCGGGGTAGACTCTCTGTTGAGGGTCATTGGAGATGATGGATTGTACTGAGCCAGATGGAGGATTATACCACGTAAACATGCTCAGAGATCTGCCGTCACATCTAGTGGTGTTATTACCTTCCTATCCCTGCTCAAGTGCCCCCCTACGCTCTCTGCTCCCGAATGGTCTCTGACGCCCATTACAGGAACCCAACCCTGGTTTTACTGAGCCCACTAGACTAGGATCGCTGGTTTCATCTCTCCTCACTGCATAAGGAGGCTTCCTGTTGGACTGTTAACATGGTTTCATGCAATGGCAGTTTATAAAGAATCATCAGCTGATCTTGAGTTCCTTAAAGCATGTTGGCAGTATACTTAGTGTCTCTCTCCCTTTCTCTGTCTCTCCCCCATCTCTTTCTCCCTCTCTATGTGTCTCTTTGTCTCTTTCCCTCTCTGTCTTTCCTTCCTGTCTCTCCCCCCCTCTCTGTCTCTCTCCCTCTCTCTGTGTCTCTCTCCTCCCTCTGTGTCTCTCTCCCTCTCTGTGTGTCTCTCCCCCTCTCTGTCTCTCTCTCCCTCTCTCTCTGTGTCTCTCTCCTCCCTCTGTGTCTCTCTCCCTCTCTGTGTCTCTATCACTCACAGTGTCTCCCTCTCTGTATGTCTCTCGCCTTCTCTGTGTGTCTCTCTCCCTCTATATGTGTTTCTCCTTCTCTTACTCTCTCTCTGTCTCTTTCTTCCTGTGTCTCTCCCCCTCTCCCTCTCTCTATGTCTCTCTCCCTCTGTCTCTTTCCTTCCTGTTTCTCTCCCCCTCTCTGTCTCTCTCCCTCTCTCTTCCTCTCTCCCTCTCTGTGTGTCTCTCTCCCTCTCTTTGTGTGTCTCTCCCCCTCTCTGTGTGTCTCTCTCCCTCTCTGTGTGTCTCTCCCTCTCTCTATGTCTCACTCCTTCTGTGTGTCTCTCCCTCTATCTGTGTCTCTCTCTCTCTGTCTCTTTCTTCCTGTGTCTCTCCCCCTCTGTGTCTCTCCCCCTCTCTGTGTATCTCTCCCTCTCTCTGTGTCTCTCCCTCTCTTCCTCTCTGTCTATTTCTTCCTGTGTCTCCCCCCCTCTCTCCCTCTTCTTTCTTTCCCTCATCTACAGTCATGGAGTGAACACTCAGACGATGCTTCCACAGAGTTCACTATTCCTGTAAAAACACTATTATAAAGCCACTTACAAAGACCAAACCTACTGTATGTAACCGTATTTCTGTTTTTCAAAGCAAACTAACTGTTCCCGGTTCAAAGTTGAGCGGTGCAACAGTAGTGTGACCAGTTGATGGGAGGTTCTGAAAGTCCGACTGATGAGTCAGGTTTACATCTTGTCTGAATAACATCATCTGAATGAGAGACGGATGGGGACGGAGGGTCCCCAGGCAGTCTGGCTATGACCACACAGACATCAGGCTGTCTCCTGTATTTGTTTTCTTCATTCATCTCTGTCGGCCTCTGGATATATTAACTATCTTATCAGTTTGTGCTTGACAGTGTGCTTTCTTGCAATTTATACTTTGACCTCTAATTCTGCATTTTGTACTGTTGTTTCCATACCAACACTGATGGTACTATGTAGGCGTACTAGGAAGTAATGGTGGCAATATTGCTCCTGGCACCTGCCGCTGGTAGCGAGCTCTGATACCATTTGGGATGCTAGACACAACCTGTATTTACAAATGTTCTCTCTCTGTCCCACTTCATCTTCCTCTCTCCCTCTCGCTCGCTCTCCCTCTCTCCCTCTCGCTCTCCAGGTGTTCAAGCTGAAGGCCGTGCAGCTTGCAGAGAAGCTGCTGCCAGCCTTCAACACTCCCACTGGAATCCCATGGGCCATGGTAAACCTCAAGAGGTGATTAGCAAGCGCCTACATTACCCATGATGACACTCATACAGAGACACACCCACTCTCTTTATGAATTTATTTAAATTCAGAGCTTTATTGGTATGGAAAATGAACAAGAACATTGTTAAAAATTAAGATATCAGTTACTATAAAGTTTTAAAAGAAGTTCACTCAAAATGACCAGGGATGTGTGAAGGAAAATTTTAAATACCATGCATAGGGAAAAAAAGGGAAAACATAATATTTTATGTTATAAAAATGTAATGTGTTCTGTCCCTATTCATTAGGCCTTATGGTCCTCTTTAAGTTCCCAGTGCTTGTTCTAAGTTTGTGTGTACATGCATGTGTGTGTTTAACTCTGGGGCTTTCTGTCAATACTGCTGTTCACCAGGGCTGTCCGTGCTCTGTATTTATTTATTCATTGAATAAATAAATAATAAAACCAAATGACTTCATTAAACCACAGGCCAACTCCTTCCACTCGGGTGGGAGGGTGGGTATCATTAGTTCTCTAGTAATTCCATTCATTTTGATGCATCCAACTGTCGGTAAGCAACAAGACAATGGGCAGAAGTAGAGGCAGTATCTGCATAATGGTCCAACTATTCCACTGTTTGCCATGGGGTCGACGATCCCCAAGATCTCATGCAACAACTATGACGCTTTGTGGGGCAGGTCTACTTTCAGGGTTGTTGTTTCTCACTAACACAGCACAGTGGAAACCTCTGCTGCTATTAAGGCTGTGGTCACGTTGTCAGTGAATATCGACACAAAAACGAACCATCAGCCGATGAACTAGGCCCTGACTTGGCCTTTGTTTTACTTCTTGCTGTGAAAATGCACTGGACTTTCAAAGTCAGTGACCCAATGTATTCTGTCAAGGTCTGCATGGTTAATATGGGTGGATTATTAGTCTTACGTATATATGGCAATACAAGTCAGGAGTCCAAACAACTTGAGTTTACATTGGATTCTTTGGTCACAACTCCTGGGTCTCAGAATGTGCCATGTTTCTAATACTGTCACCCTGTCCCTCCCTCCCTCCCTTCCTCCCTCCCTCTCTCCCTCCCTCAGTGGTGTGGGTCGTAACTGGGGCTGGGCGTCTGCAGGCAGCAGTATCCTGGCCGAGTTCGGGACGCTGCACATGGAGTTCGTCCACCTCACCTACCTGACCGGGAACCCCGTCTACTACCAGAAGGTAAGAGAATCGCGTCTACTACCTGCAGGTAGAAGAACCCTGTCTATTAACAGCAGGTAGGAAGACCCTGTCTACTACCAGCAGGTAGGAAGACCCTGTCTACTACCAGAAGGTAGGAAGACCCTGTCTACTACCAGCAGGTAGGAAGACATGAACACACGATGAAGGTCTGAGTGTTGTTACCGTCTACTACCAATGACTGATTATGGTTCCACGTCGACCCAACGAAAGGGGGTTCACGGACCCATTGCGTCCTTAGGGACCCTCCTTGCATCCATCACAAGGGCCTGACAAGGGCCTGTGCCTCCCAAAAACGTTATCCTTGCGTCGAGGCAACGAAGCAAGGGCTGTGATTGGTCCGCTCACTAAAACCCGACGCAGTTCCTGTCTACTACCAGAATGTAGGAAGGCCTAACACATGGTGAAAGTCTTGAGGGTTGTTCCCGTCTACTACCAGGATGTAGGAAGACCTGAACACACGGTGAAGGTCTAAGTTTGAACAGAGCTTTGAACACACTCCTGCTTCCTCCTAGGTGATGCACATCAGGAAGCTGCTGGCCAAGATGGACCGTCCTAATGGACTGTACCCCAACTACCTGAACCCACGCACCGGGCGCTGGGGACAGCGTGAGTACCCCCTGGGTCTCGTCTCTCTTGTTTTGTTCTCTTTTTTTTATCGGTCTGTTATATATCTTTGTCTCTTCTATCTCTCTGTATTTCTACTGTTAATATCTATGCATGTTTCTTATCTATCTGTATGTCTCTTATATACCTCTATGTATATTGTATCACTCTGCATGTCTTATCTATCTGTATGTCTATTCTATACCTCTCTGTCAATTTTTTCTATATGCATGTCTCTTATCTATCTGTATTGTTGTTTATTGTTGTTTAAAAGGATCCCCATTAGTTGTCACCAAAGTGGGACGAGCTAGTCTTCCTGGGGTCCACACATAAAGACACAAAACATAACAATACACAAGATACAAATCATAATTCAGGTAACAATGATATTATAAAGGGAGTAAATCATTATCAACATCATCAACAACAAATTATTCAGATAATGTTATTACATTCATGGGTATTACAATCATTGCATTCATACAGTAGGTATGACCATTCCCTAATCACAAATTTAAATAGTGCATTCTCAAATGATATTTGAAAGATAATTTGCTATTAAATTGACGTATATTCAATGGGCAATTATTCCAATGATTGATAGCCCGATAAATAACTATTCTCTTTAAAACATTTGATTTTGGATTTGGTAATATCATCTGGCCATCATCGGCTGACCTAGTAAAATGAGAATTAACCTGACTACATCTAACAATTTGGTTACATAAGAAAACGGGTTGAGACGAGAAGACAGTGTTCCTGAAAAATGTTGCCGTATTGAAAACCAGCCTGTTCTCTACCGTTAACCATGAGAGTTGATGGTGCATACTGATAGTGTTTGTTCGTATGGGACAATGTAATACTAACCTGGCAGCCCTGTTCTGGGCAGTTTGTAATTACTTTAGTTGACCTTTAGATGCAGAGGACCAGATGCAGAGGATGTATGTCTCTTCTATACCTCTCTATGTCTATTGTAACTCTCTGTATGTCTCTTATCTATCTGTATGTCTCTTATATACCTCTATGTCTATTGTAACTCTCTGTATGTCTCTTATCTATCTGTATGTCTCTTCTATACCTCTCTATGTCTATTGTAACTCTCTGCATGTCTCTTATCTATCTGTATGTATCTTTTATACCTCTCTATGTCTATTGTAACTCTCTGCATGTCTCTTATCTATCTGTATGTCTCTTCTATACCTCTCTATGTCTATTGTATCTCTCTGCATGTCTATTCTGTCTTCCTGCTCGTCTGTTTGTCCGTTAGTTAAAAAAGTGTTGAAAGATGGGCTGGTTTTGTTTGGCCAACAAGCTGGTTGGCTGGTTGGCCGGCTGGCTGGTTGGCCAGCTGGCTGGCCGGCTGGCTGGCTGGCTAGCTGGCTGGCCGGCTGGCTGGCTGGCTAGCTGGTTGGCCAGCTAGCTAGTTGGCCGGCTAGCTGGCTGGTTGGCTGGCTAGCTAGTTGTCTTAGCAGGCAGACAGTGGGTGGACTGCAGGGTGAAGGAGAGCGAGAGCATGACAGAGTGATGGATGCATGCAGACTACATTAACAGATGGATCGTTAGGTGTGGAGTCATCCCGACAGCTGGTGATGGATCTTGTATCTCTTTCTGTTTGTTCTTCACTTTGTCATCCACCAGTCTCTTTGTGCGTGTGCCTGTGTGCGTGTGTGTGTGTGTGTGCGTCCAGATATTTTGGCATGTTTTAATGAAGACCAAAGTAATTATGGGATGTTCTCTGCACTACCTTGTCCTCTAGGCCCCTGTGTTAATCAGTAAGAGATAACTGCTGCCTAATTAACACTTACAGATGCTGAGAGAGGGACATAGAGGGAGAGAGGGTGAGGGAGAAAGGAGGAGAGAGAATACATGAGAAAGAGAGATGGTGTGTGTGTGTGAGTGATTTGTCTGCGTCACTCTGACTCAGTGGAAAGTAACATAAGCATGATAAAGATTAGCCAACCCTGGTCTGGTTCACTGTGACCTGCATTTACATGGTCTCAGTAACTCCATCTTGCTCTTTGTATCTCTAGATCGCTTTCTTTTTTTTTCTTTTTTATTCCTCATACATGGCCCTGTTAGATTGTTAAACATTCAAAAGAGACTATCTGCATTTGAACATTTATTTTAGCCTCCCAGCTGGGATGGCTCAAGTTAATATTGGATCACTGGGCACACTGTGGAATTGGATCTAATGGTTCATAATTCAATGAATAATAATATATTATTTATATTGAATAAATTACATTTTCCTCAAGGCGTAATCTCTTGATCAATAAACCCTATTAATGGAATCTCACTTTAGCAACGTGATCCATAGAAACATCATTAGCAGCAGTATAAACAGTGATAATATATATTTTTAATTCTAATCAACAAATAGCTATGTAGACCATGATTAGGGGAATAGGTTGTTAAAGCACATTCTCTTACTTTAATACTAAGCCAACTTATTATATTTACAAACCTAAAATGTTATACTTTAAAGAGCATTTACGGAAAAATAAGTTTTCTGCTCTTATCATGGAGGTTATTGCATACATAATTTCGCCCTGGCTCTCTCTCTATAGCACGCGTATGCATCATCTTCAGTGGAGCCCTGTTGTGAACAACAGTGTCTCCTTTATGAAGACCAAAGATAGTTGTTCAATTAAGATCCAAGATGGATCCTTGGTGCAGATCCAAGATGGCTCCTTAGTGGAGATCCAAGATGGCTCCTTGGTGGAGATCCAAGATGGCTCCTTAGTAGAGATCCAAGATGGCCCCTCAGAAAAAAGATCCAAGATGGCTCCTTGGTGAAGATCCAAGATGGCTCCTTAATGGAGATCCAAGATGACTTCTTGATAGTTGAGCTCAATCTAGTTTAATGGTTAATTAATGACTCAAGCGGTAGGTTGGTCTCAGCAGAACTTTTAGTTTTTCTTGTAAAGAATATTTCATATTTTCCATCAGTTTTTCAACATTTTGACATATTTTGCGGAGTCATTTTTCATCAGCTGATAATAAATTATCTTGCTGCTACTGAGGGGTCCACTATAATACATGTTAGATGGATCATTTTGGATCTTCAATGTGCACGCCTGGCCTCTTCTGTGCTTAGTCTCAGGCTGAAATGTTAATTTTACTGTTACATCTTTATTTTACTTCCCTGTCTCTCTCCATCTCTCTCTCTCCAGATCACACGTCGGTGGGGGGTCTTGGAGACAGTTTCTATGAGTACCTGTTGAAGGCCTGGCTCATGTCCGACAAGACAGACACTGAGGCCCGCAAGACCTACGACGACGCCATCGAGGTACACATCCAACATAACGCCGACTTTACCCTAAAGCAAGGCATCAATACTGCCAGGGGTTGTGTTATTCCCTATGTTGATCAATGGGTAAAACCAGGCCCTAACCCAGTGTTTAACCCACAATCTAACACATAATGTAGACTAGGCTCTGGTGGGATTATGGTGTACTGGGGTATTTAGAAATACGAATAATATATAGCTCATGAATGATTCAATGCCGTCAAAAGTACAACCTCTCCCGCCCGGAATGTCCCAACATCAAAACTGAAAGGAACATTTATTTCAACATACTGCTGCTGGGGTGGTGGATTAAAATAATCACACATAAATTGGAAAGATATTGATACTTAAACAGATATTCATGAATCCCAGCGAGGTGATGCAGGGAACTAAAGACGCCGTCCTGTAGGAGTCCTGTGTCTAGCGGTGTATACCTGCCCAGGAGAATCCTCTCAATAGAGAGGATTGGTCAATAGTTCTACATAATGGGCGCATTACATAGTACCCTACCTCAAACAATAGCCTAACTAAAATGCCATTTACTCAGATGCATATCACATTTCAAAATATCCCCAATGGATTAATGTTGCTGTGTAGAATTGTATCCTGCTAGCTCTACAACCGGAAAAGCATTTAAAGAACTGCATGGCCAGTGGCGCTCTGGTGTAGGTGTAACACTGTATATAATACAGGTTAAACTGACTTATCATAGACTGTATATAATACAGGTTAAACTGACTTAACATTGACTGTATATAATTAGGGTTGCAAAATTCTGGGAATTAACAGGAATTTATGGGAATTAACAGGAATTTATGGGAATAAACGGGACTAAATTTGGAATTTTCAAAATTAAAGGTTGGCTCTTAACAGGGGACTTAAATATAGTTTGGGAAAATATATATTTTAGCATAATCTTGACTAACACAACCAGATTTCATGCAAGTAAACTTGAATATCTATGCTTTTCCTCAATCACGCTAGCACACTGCTAACTGCAGGGCTATTGAGACCACACCCCCTACATGCACTGTGCATTCCTGCATCACATGTGCACTGATGACTTCTAGAACCCTGGACCACAGTTTTGAGCCCAGAGCATATTTAACTCAAAATTATTGTTTTTGTTCTCCAATGAAAGAATAAAATAATTAGAACTTGTTAAAGTTCTACTTACAAATAAATCTGCAAAAATGATGTTTTTTAAGTTTTTGTAATCTTTTAATAGTTAATTTATAGTGTTATGTTGCATGGATGTCTACTTATAACAAAAAGAAAAATATATATATTTATGCTTGGATATGATACAGTTTGATTAAATTACCCTAAATTCCTAGTTAATTCCCATAATTTTCAGATTTTTAATATTTCCAAAATTCCCAAACTTAACTTCCCATGGTAATTTACCAGAAAGTTTCCAGAAATTTACCTGAAATTGTCCACCCCTTTGCAACCCTATATATAATACAGGTTGAACTGACTTACAGTATATAATACAGGTTCAACTGACTAACTGTATATAATACAGGTTAAACTGATTAAACACAGACTGTATATAATCCAGGTTAATCTGATTTAACATAGACAGTATATAAAGTAATACAGGTTCAACTTACATTCCACATTCCATGGTACGTACATTCCAAGTTCTCATTAAGATTTGGGCTGAATCGATGCATGAAAGGCACTTCATTTAAACCGAGCAAAACTTGTCGAAGTTGGCAAATTGCATCTTAGACAAACCTCACTATAGGCGAGACAATGTCATACATGCTGATTGATTGATTTTCTTATTTATTTACACAAATACCGTAATATACCGTATACTCCAGTGAAATGAAGGGAAGGTATGAAAAATAGATACCGCCAAGCCTACTGTGTACCGCCACAACCATTATTATGTGCTTGCCCACAAACCAGCTCATGCACTACTTTAATGTAATGCACTTACAAGGACCCCCCTAACCAGGCATTGTACTTATTTTAACAAATGTACTGTACTAACTTATTTAGTTTCATTCCGCAATTGGAATTCTGATTTCACGTCTCCATGGAGATCCCTCAAACCTCAAAAGCCGCATTGCGTTTAAAACAAGGGCACCACCCGCTGAGAGAATATTGGCTTATTTTGAAGCATGGTTCGCGCTCTGCACAGCCTTCATACATATATACATGTATGTACGTACATATATATATTCATATTTATGCACGTACATACAGTATATATGTTCATATTTATGTACATACGTACATAGTAGGGTTGTAACGATACACATATTCGTACCAAACCGTCATGGTACAGGCACTTCGGTGTGGTTATAGAGGTGGTTACCGCGGTGCCTAAATGCGGTGTACATAGCGTTAACATGGTGAATGTAAAGGCCTTTTTTTTGTGTTCCGGAATTTAAAACTTAAAGTCAGAGTTCCCCCTGGACCGTTTAGTCAAAATATACTACTCCGACTCGGTAATCCGACTCCGTAATTACGGAGACCCCTCAGCAGCTCTCCGTTCGGATGTCGGATCGATCGAAACACCAAATCTTATTTGGTGTTTTATTGGTCCTAAAGGTGCAAAGTAAACAATGTAAAAAGTAATTAAGATGCAAATACAAACCGGAGAAGTGATTCCGGAAATAAGGACCAATCAAAGCCCTTGCCTTCTCCGTTGCGTCGATCAATAGGTCCATGGCGTAGACGGATAGTAAAAAAATATTGGACGCGCACGTAAGCTACGGAGAGCCTCTCCGGCTACGGAGAGGGCTCTCCTTGTCTACGTACAGCACTTTAACATGCACACGCATTTGAAAAGGCACCATCCAGGTGTTACTATCACTGTTAATGCGAGCTGTGCAAACCCAGCTCACGACACTATTTCAACAACCCCTGTCTGGGAATTCAGAAATGCAAATGCCATAACCAAGTCTATTGGTGTTTTCATTGCTGCTGGTCTACGGACATTCTGCGTTGTTGACAAACAAGCAGTTTTTTATAATTTTCCATAAAATTTTAAAAAACTTCAGTAATGTACCGTACCGTGACTTCAAAACCGAGGTACGTACCAAACCGTGACTTTTGTGTACCGTTACACCCCTAGTACATAGGGTTCACTTAGAAATGTCATTTTTTTTAAAGGAAAGCATTGTTTTTTTCAATGAAGATAGCATTAAATAAATCAGAAATACAGTCTAGACATTGTTAATGTGGTAAATTAACTATTCTAGCTGGAAACGGCCGATTTTTAATGGAATATCTATTTCCAGCAACCATCGCTCCTGTGTTCTAATGGTACAATGTTCTGCTTTCCGTGTTAAAAGGCTTTTTCATGGAGTTTTCATGGAAAAAAGCAAAAAAAAGAGAATTGTCTGGGTTACCCCAAACTTTTGAACGGTAGTGTATATGTATGTAAATATATATGTACGTGTATATCATACATATATAAGTACGTACATATTTTTAAAAATAAAAGCACTGTTCTTTTTAAAAAAGAGATATGTGTACACACATGTTCACATATACATATATATGTGCATGTATATGTTTAACATATTGACCCCACATGCCCCCCCCTCCCCCCTCCAGGCCATCGAGCGCCACCTGATCCGTAAGTCCAACGGCGGGCTGACCTTCATCGGTGAGTGGAAGAACGGCCACCTGGAGAGGAAGATGGGTCACCTGACCTGCTTCGCCGGGGGCATGTTCGCCCTGGGCGCAGACGGCTCCCCCGACGACAAGGCCGGCCACTACCTGCAGCTGGGGGCCGAGATCGCACACACCTGCCACGAGTCCTACGACCGCACAGGTAACGCACACACGTACACATACACAGGTAAACACATGTATACACACACGTATACACACACACACACACACACACACACACACACACACACACACACACACACACACACACACACACACACACACACACACACACACACACACACACACACACACACAAACACATATACACACACACACGTACACATACACGCATACACATACACACGTACACATACTAACACACATACTAAAACACATACCAACACACACATAGATACACACACTCACACACTAACCTAGCCATTAGCTGTGTCCAAGAGGAGAGCACTCTGTCCACTCTGACCCCTGTGTTATCCTATAAGGGCCTCCAGGTCTGTCCTGGCTGAGAATAAAACTGAACAAGCAAGAAATCTGAAAAACTGCCACGGCCATGGAAAATCAATGAATTAAAAGGCAAAAGGCTTTTCAATTCAAACATGAACACACACACAGCCACAGGCACACACAACCCACATATTTACTTTACACAGGCCTATAGACACATTGAACTGAACACACAAGACACCTTCCAATATCTACTGCTCTCCGCATCCCATCCCAAACGCTAAATCGCCCGTCTTCTGTCTCCTCAATCTCCTTATTCTCCTTCTTCCTCTCATTCTTCTCCTTCTTCCTCCCCTTATTCTCTCTCTTCCACTCCTTATTCTCTCTTCCTTATTCTCTCTCTCTCTCTCTCTCTCTCTCTCTCTCTCTCTCTCTCTCTCTCTCTCTCTCTCTCTCTCTCCCCAGTGCTGAAGCTGGGACCAGAGGCCTTTAAGTTCGACAGTGGCCTGGAGGCGGTTGCCGTGCGACAGAACGAGAAGTACTACATCCTGCGTCCAGAGGTCATCGAGACCTACTGGTACATGTGGCGCTTCACCCACGACCCAAAGTACCGGCAGTGGGGCTGGGAGGCTGCGCAGGTGAGGTCACTAAATAATGCGTCCCAGGCTGAGCTACTTGTTTAACAAATGTTGACTGAACAACTAGGCCAGACCGGAGAGAGACATCATACATAAACAAACAATGACCTAGAGACTATGGACTAAAGCTATGAGCGCGAAAGAGCCAAAAAAGAGTAAGTACAGAGGAGAGAGTAGAGACCGAGAGAGGAGAGAGTAGAGACCTAGAGAGGAGAGAGTAGAGACCTAGAGAGGAGAGAGGAGAGACGGAGAGAGGAGAGAGTAGAGACCTAGAGAGTAGAGACCTAGAGAGGAGAGAGTAGAGACCTAGAGAGGAGAGAGGAAAGACCTAGAGAGGAGAGAGGAGAGACTGAGAGAGGAGAGAGTAGAGACCTAGAGAGGAGAGAGTAGAGACCTAGAGAGGAGAGAGTAGAGTCCTAGAGAGGAGAGAGTAGAGACCGAGAGAGGAGAGACCTAGAGAGGAGAGAGTAGAGACCGAGAGAGGAGAGAGTAGAGACCGAGAGAGGAGAGAGTAGAGACCGTGAGAGGAGAGACCTTGAGAGTAGAGACCTAGAGAGGAGAGAGTAGAGACCGAGAGAGGAGAGAGAAGAGACCTAGAGAGGAGAGAGTAGAGACCTAGAGAGGAGAGAGTAGAGACCTAGAGAGGAGAGAGTAGAGACCGAGAGAGTAGAGACCTTGAGAGGAGAGAGTAGAGACCTAGAGAGGAGAGAGGAGAGAGTAGAGACCGAGAGAGTAGAGACCGAGAGAGTAGAGACCGAGAGAGTAGAGACCTAGAGAGAAGAGTCCTAGAGAGGAGAGAGTAGAGACCTAGAGAGGAGAGAGTAGAGTCCTAGAGAGGAGAGAGTAGAGTCCTAGAGAGGAGAGAGTAGAGACCTAGAGAGGAGAGAGTAGAGACCGAGAGAGGAGAAAGAGGAGAGACCTAGGGAGGAGAGAGGAGAGACCTAGGGAGGAGAGAGGAGAGACCTAGAGAGGAGAAAGAGGAGAGACCTAGGGAGGAGAGAGGAGAGACCTAGGGAGGAGAAAGAGGAGAGACCTAGAGAGGAGAAAGGGAGGAGAGACCTAGGGAAGAGAAAGAGAGGAGAGACCTAGAGAGGAGAAAGGGAGGAGAGACCTAGGAAGGAGAAAGGGAGGAGAGACCTAGGGAAGAGAAAGAGAGGAGAGACCTAGAGAGGAGAAAGGGAGGAGAGACCTAGGGAGGAGAGACCTAGAGAGAGAGAGATTGGTTTGATTTCCTTCAAGGCATTCTACCTGCCTATTGAAGTTCATGAGTAGTAGTTTGTGGGGGGGGGGGGGGGTGTTGTTTGGTAAGCAGGAAGCGATGATGAAGACGTAAACGTAATCACGTTGTGCTTTGTAACTGATCACACAGAGCTGATCTCTTTTCTTCCACAAGCCTTCTAGAAGCTAAATCCCATCCTCTCCATGAATTCATAACATGTTAGTAAATACACTAGGACCAGCTGGGCTCTCATCACCTCGGGCTGAGCGTAACCATAACAACAGGGGGAAAGCCTTCTCCCTTCCGCTCAGACCACCACTCCCCTCCCCCCTCCTGGGAGGTCTGTTCCGGTAGTCCTTCTGACCTGGCCATCATCAACCATGTCTGTTTCTTCATATTTATCTCTGTTGTAAAGACGCCTGGTGCTCCTGGGCTCTTTTGAACATTGTAGCCCGCTACTCTATGGAAGTGGTGTTTCATGTAGTGAGGGTGTTGTTGAGGCTGTTAGTGTAATCTCTGTTCTGCCCAGAGTTTCTCTTTATCCACACATGGTCTCTCTCTCTCTCTCTCTCTCTCTCTCTCTCTCTCTCTCTCTCTCTCTCTCTCTCTCTCTCTCTCTCTCTCTCTCTCTCTCTCTCTCTCTCTCTCTCTCTCTCTCTCTCTCTTTCTTTCCTCTCTCTTCCCACCCCCTCTGGCTCCTCCTGGTATACATGTCCTCCATTTCTCCCTCTCCTGCTCCCTCTCTCCTGCTTCTGGCTTCCCATTCATCATATTGGATAGAAGGCCATTTGCGTCCAAATAAATCAATTAATAAAATGATAAATATGTGTATGAAAAAGTAAATGAGGCAATCCTGGGTGTGTGTTTCCAGGCTACAGATAACGATGCAGGGGGTCTCACCCTAACTCTGTCTGTCCCTGTGTGTCCAGGCTATACATAAGTACTGCCGTGTGTCTCACCCTAACTCTGTCTGTCTGTCCCTGTGTGTCCAGGCTATACATAAGTACTGCCATGTGTCTCACCCTAATTCTTGTCTGTCCCTGTGTGTCCAGGCTATACATAAGTACTGCCGTGTGTCTCACCCTAACTCTGTCTGTCTGTCCCTGTGTGTCCAGGCTATAGATAAGTACTGCAGGGTGAGCGGGGGTTTCTCGGGGGTGAAGGACGTCTACTCCTCCAACCCGACCTACGACGACGTGCAGCAGAGCTTCTTCCTGGCCGAGACCCTGAAGTAAGTGTCTGGTGCAATACAGGTGGATTTGATTGGCTGTGAGTAAGGGAAGTTAGTGTCTGGTGCTCTGGGTGGATTTGATTGGCTGTGAGTAAGTGAAGTTAGTGTCTGTTGCTCTGGGTGTATTTGATTGGCTGTGAGTAAGGGAAGTTAGTGTCTGGTGCTCTTCGGGTGGATTTGATTGGCTGTGTGCGTGGCGGTGAGTTTAATGACTTGTTGATGCAAGGTGGAGGCAGGAGTTAATATTTAACAGCCGAATGCTTTCAGCTTGATTTTAGTATAACAATATTTGTGCTTTTATTAATAAATCATAAATTATCTGGACCATTGAAACTTAAAAAAACCCAACTAAACTTTGTCTTGCAAAACATAATATCATGTATTTTCAACATCAACATAAATAGCATGATATCAATTAATTAAAAATGTCTTATCTAGTTCCACCTGTAACCTGCTGTTTGGATATCATCGGTGGCAGGTAGAGGGCGCTAGAGCTCCGTCAGCTGGCCCACTGATAGCCCTGCCCTCTCGCGCCCCTGCTGGGGGAGCCACTCAACAACAGTAGTTAGAACTCTTAGGTCAGTTAAAGGCAGTGTTGGGAACATTACTTTAAAAAAGTAATTATAGTTACTCACTACTTGTTCCAAAAAGTAACTGAGTTAGTAACTGAAATACTCTATAATAAAAGTAACTGGTTACCAGGGAAAGTAGGAGTTTTCAATTGGCCTTAATGTGTTAAATGGTTGAACTGCCCATTCAAGGCCCAGATAAACTTCCAACTGAATTTTAATTTGCTTGGTTGCAAAGGCTGTGGAACATCTGCAGAAAATGCCAACTTTTCATCGGATTGCTCCGGACTCGCCATTTCTGCTGCTTCATCTAATCTGTTTGGTGTGTGCGTGTGCGTGTCCTGGCTTGTGTGTAAAAACACTGGCTCCGATTGGCTACCATGAAACATGACTCTGCCTTAGCCAATCATAATCGCTTATCTCGTTGTTAACCCACCCGGTCTCCTCACTAGCAGTTTGTGCTTGGAGCCAGGGGTGCGTTCGGATTACGCAGTTTATTCAATCAATTCACAGTAACGCACCGCATTTAACGTACAGTAACGGTAGGCGTTGTAACGATGGAAACAGTAATAAGTTAGATTACCCCGTTACTGAAAAAAATAACAGCGTTACCTAACGCCGTTATATTAAACGGCGTTATTACAAACACTGGCTATAGGTCAGTGTTGGGAGCTGTGAAGGAAGCTTGCTTTCACTCTCTCATGCACTCTCTCTCCTCCTCTCTCTTTCCTCCTCTCCCCCTCCCTCTCCTCCCCTCCCCCTCCCTCGTACTCTCCTTCACCCCCTTCCTCCTCCCTCTCCCTCTCCTCCTTTCCCTTTCCCCCTCCCTCCCTCTCCTCCTCCTCCTCTCCCTCTCCTCCTCCCTCTCTCCCTCTCCCCCTGCCTCCCTCCCTCCTCTCCCCCTGGCTCCAGGTACCTGTACCTGCTCTTCTCCAGTGATGACCTGCTGCCTCTGGACAGCTGGGTGTTCAACACAGAGGCCCACCCTCTGCCCGTGCTCCACCTGGGGAACATCACCCTGCCCGGCAGCCAACCCGCCCAGCGCTAGAGGGCCCCCCACCACCTCCACAGGGGGGACGTTAGTGCTCATGAGGAGAGGAGCGCTCGGTGGCATCTCCCAGACTGCAGAGAGGGGAGGAGTTAAGAGAGAGGAAACCCAGAGCATCAAGGACTCCCACTCTGGTTCAATGTCTCTCTATCTCTGTCCCTTTCTATCTTTCTCTATCACACACCCACCTTCTTTTGTGTTTTTGTCTCTCTCTCTCTCTCTCTCTTCCTACTGAAGACACCATGCGGACAGTGAGGTGCGATACTCAGCCCTGTGATTGGCTGATGATGTTGTTTTTTTGTTTTTGTTTTTTACCTGTCGGACCGAGCTCCAATCAGGAGGCTCAAACAAGCTTATGTTGTTTGATTGTTTTTGTTTTTCTACTATCATGAAGTTGACCAAACTGTCCTCTGAGCGGACCGTGGTGCGTTTAGTGCTTCTTGTACAGACAGACGGAGGGACGGCCCCGGGGACCTTCAGGGGCCGTCCTCCAAACCTTTTCTTTGGTGTTTATCAGCTCTTCTTCACCTGCGGCGGGGGCCGGATCACGGCCCTCCTTCCCCCCTCTCCGGTCACATGACCTCTGACCTGGGGTTGTATATGGACCTTTTGGGCAACGCCAGCGGGGGGACGCTTGCGCCGCTCGGGTTGGTTGAGAGATGGAACAGCACGGACGGTGATGATGATGACGCCCCTCGGACACCTCCTGATCACCTGTCAGCCCCTCCTCCTCCTCACCCTCCAGTCCCCCCCAGCTCTGTGTCTCTCGCCCTCTCTCTCTCTCTGCGTAACTGTTTCCATTCATTTCTGTTTCTTTGATATTGTTTCCGACTCACATCATTCCCTGCCTCATCATCCTCTGCCTTCATGAGCTTGTGTGCATGTGTGCGTGGGTGCATGTGCGTGCATCCGTGCGTGCGTGTGTGCATGTGTATGCTTGCGTGTGTGCGTCCGTGCGTGCGTGCGTGCGTGTGTGCGTGCCCGTGGCTGGGACAATGAGTCTTAATGAGAGCATGTGATTTACTTTAAAGCCTTACTTGATGTGTTGATTTGGACGCCTTGAGCTAAAGCTCTGATCCCTCACCTTAGCATCGTAGGGTGGTTCCTCCTCATGTTCCAGTGATCACACAGAACCTCCCCTGACGGCCTATAGCTCTCTGAGCAGCTCCCACTGAGGTTCTAGAGGGTTCTGAAGGAGTTCTTCATGATATGTTTGGTCTTTGGTTCTATACTATGGAGTCTAAATCTATCCAGGGTCTATAGTGTCCGGGAGGTCCTGTTTTTTTTTTTTGTAGGGACTTTGTAGGTGCTCTCCCTGGTCTAAGGGTTCTGTCTGTGTTGGTTCTAGGGTATACGTCTGCATAGGTTCTGTATGGGGTCTCTAAAGGCTCTTTGAGTTTTTGGTAGGGTTCCTTTGGGTTTTGGGTTAGTGTTCCACTGGACCATGTATGAACAGAGTGATGGACCCAATCGCCATGGTGACCTTCATCAGAAACCTTCCTTAACCCTCCCCTCCTCCCCCACACTGACCAACCCCAGCTCTCTGATCATATCATGACCACACGGGGTCCCTGGCCTTTAACCAATGGTGGGTTATGTTTGTTCTGTTCTCACTGTGATCACGTTGATTGTATAAAATACACAATAAAAGTTTTGTGTGAGACCTCGGGCGCTATGCACGCCATGTGGTCTCTCTCTATATCATGACTTTGGGGAAAGGTTTCAGTGTGTGTGTGTTTGACTGGCCTTCAGGAAAGAGGTGCAGAGACTGGGAGGCATATCCTGTTCACATGTCATATTCCCTGGTGAGTGGACACATTGCGGCGGTTGATGGGCATTATGTATGAGTACGAGCTGAGGAGGGAGGGTTTTATAATTAAGTTAAAGAGTTGAGCCCTGGGTTACAGGAGTTTGAGCTCCTAGCAAGGCTTCACCTGTTCATGTGTTCATCTTTATGTGTCCATGCGGTTCCGCCTATACAAGGGGTTGTTTCTTGGATAAACCACATAGTGCGACTGGTTCTGAGTTGGTTCTGCTGAACTATTAACGACAAGCACTCCATCCCTCCTTCATCATCACTCCATCATTTGCCCTCTCTATCTGTCTGCCCCTGTGGCTACGGACAAAACAAGCTTCATGTCCAAACACAGGACATGCATCACGCTGATGTCATTACCTGTAACCAATGGGGAGACGGGTCCTGGTGAACGGCCCCCCGTCCCCCACCCCAATCCCAGGGTGGTCGCTAGGAGCGATGGTGATTTTGAAAAATTGAGTGTTCTGTATTTGTATTTTTACTGAACAATATTAAAAGAACCTGTAAATATGTTTAAAACGAGGCAGAGATTCAATAAAGATGTTATCAAAAGTGAACAGATTAAGAGATTGTGTTGCCCTGTGGTGCTTTCGTTTATGTGGATGAGCCAAACACAAACCACTGTCAACATGTCAGTTACTGTTATAAAATGAACTCACCCCTATACATGTGTGGCCAAAGCAAGATCATGTCAGTTTCATTTTTTATCCTGATCTGTACAAACTGCACAAACTGTTAGTGAGGAGACCGGGTGGGTTAACAACGAGATAAGCGATTATGATTGGCTAAGGCAGAGTCATGTTTCATGGTAGCCAATCGGAGCCAGTGTTTGTCAGTAGGTGGCAGCACATATTCATATTATATGCAGGAGACGTTTTTTGAAGGAAATACATGAAAGAGTTAAAGAAAAACACGAATGAAAGTAAATAATTTCAAACTGAAGAGAAGTATCTGTTCAATAGTGATGTGTGCAGTTGTGTTTCTTGGCCACATTATTGGATTGACTTCTCATAAGTTCGCGATTGGCTTGTCTTCCATTTATGACCTCAACCTGAAGTCTACCGAATACAAATACACACACGCACACGCGCACACACAAGCATGACCTATAAAGTGTTCCCAGCTCCCTGGCCCCATGCTAGGTTTGGGAAACAGATGTGGAACTAAATGTGAGGAGGTTGGGGAGGGGAGAGAGACCAAGGCTCTGGCTGAGCTGGCCGGCATTGTGCTGCTCACACCTTGTTCTAATTATACACGTGTGTGTGTGTGTCAGAAAGGGAAAGTTATCGTCTGCAAGGAGTTATAGTGTGGATGTTTATGAAATATTTCCATAATGATCATTGATGGCCATTCCAGCTGTCAGAGTTGAAACAGGCTAGGTAGAATAGGTTAGGTGGATAGGAAAACCAACATCTATTCGTTTTTTATTGTTCACATGCAGGCCTGCAGGTGAGTAAAGAGCTGCTCTGGCTGTGGCTCTTGGCGTCGCCTGGGAGTTTATTAAAGTTGCAGTCCTTTGACGTCATAAGAGGACATATGCAGTCACTATACTAAGCAGGAGTGTAAAAACTATCTGTCCATGTGGGGGCAAAGCAAACAAATGATTTGACCAGCGTTATTCAACCTGACATTGAGTTTGAGGTAAAGTTAAGTGTAGAGTACAGAAATACTCTGACAAGATGCCAGATCATATAACTGGATGCCAGACGGCTGTCACAGTAGAAAGTCAAGCAAATTAAATGGAGTCAAAACTGCAAAAGATAAGTACTGAAAATAACGGCCTATCCATACACCATATGAGAGTGGTATCAAAGACAGACAATTGAGGTAGACATGATGAACAATGTAGGCCACAGTTGTGAATCAATACCCAATCGACCGACTCGAGAAGGAGGCATGTCGGTGTATGCAAGCCGGGCCGCTGAGAGTGAATCCCTGCATCTCCCCGTGTTTACATGGCGGTGGAGCGCTCTAAATAGGTCATGTGAAACAAACACACTTCTACCACGGCCTCCTTTGAAATGGCTCCCTCCATTGTAATTCTGAAATAAGAATGTGCCTGGAATAAACTCTGAATGGTGTAATTAGTGGTCAAGAAGGACACAATGAAATCACACATCATCTTGCGCCATTTCCGTTGTTAAATATTTGTCTTTGAAGAGCCAAGGTGGTTTACATTTGAGCAAGCTCTCTGTTTTACATCGGCCTCGGCCGTCCTCCCTCTCTTTTGCTTTATTCTAGATTCCATCGAGGAAACTTTAAACTTCTGATTTATTTTTTTTCCAATGTCTTAGCCTTCACCTCTTCTGGGAGGGCGAAGGGATACATGACGATTGACTCAACCATCACTGTCTAACACTCCTATTCCTCTTATATTCACCTCATATCGCCGTTAAGTTTGCCTTTCTGAGCGGTTGGCCTGAGAGAGAGAGAGAGAGAGAGAGAGATAGAAAGAGACTTCACTGAACTGCATGAACTGTATCCTGAAATGTGTGTTCATCTGGAAAGTAAAAACAGTTTTGAGATACACTTGCGTGTGCGTGTGTGTGTGTGTGTGTGTGTGTGTGTGTGTGTGTGTGTGTGTGTGTGTGTGTGTGTGTGTGTGTGTTTGTGTGTGTGTGTGTTTGTGTGTGTTTGTGTGTTAGTTTATTTTGGTTCAAGCTTGTCTGTTTTAGTTTGGTACTTTGGCTGACCTAGTTTTACTGGACCGTAGTGACCAAGTGTTCCCGAAAAAAAAAAATTCTAGTGTGTTTGTGTCTGTGCGTGTGTATACATGTGGCATGTGTTTGTGTGTGAGTGTTCTGTCTATATAAATAACAATGTTCTGTGGACCATCATTTTGTCCGGTACATATTAATTGTGGCCAAACCTTATTCCTTTTCCTGGTTGCTGTAAAGTATTTTAAGAAACATGTGTTTGTGTGTGTGAGTGTGTGTGTGTGTATGTGTATGTCTAGTCCCCCCCCACACACACACACACACACACACACACACGCAGGCTATATAGTGTGTGTGTGCGTGTGTGTGTGTGTGTATGTAGAGCTCAGATGTATTCAAGAGGCACTGCAGGGTAGGGTGTGCTCCACCACACATCAGTAATTACAAAAATCTGCACAATCTCCGATCCACTGCCTCATGAATCACACTGAGACGAGGTTGAACTGGACTGATGCTGACTTATTCTGAGTGACAGCTTGTCCTGTCTCCAATCTCTATCTCTTCCTCCTCCTCCTCCTCCTCTTCTCAATAATCCTCTCCGACAGGAAGGGTTGAGGGCCTCATGACCCTCCTCTAGAGTAAGGACACCAGGACACTAAGACCGTCGTTTAAAATGGGTGAAGTAAAAGTGGGCACTTCAATCTACTGCAGAGTTCCACACATTATCCAATCTTATAGCCAGCACACAGTCAGAAAAAAAACAGTTTGGGACAGACGGTGAGAGAGGGATGACTGAACTATATTTGGGATCCGCTGTCTCTTTCTTCAAATAGGACTTGCAGTCAGATGAGCCAGTGACTCACACAGCGGTTCCAAACACCTGGTGGAGTTTCCCCATCCAAAATGAGTCAGACTATCTCAGCTGGAGCACACTCACCTGTCAGGCTCCAAACACAGGCCCCAATGGCATCTGAGTCTGTCCATAAATAACAAGATAAACATCAACACAACAACTCACAACTCACACACAGTGAGAACATCACAGCACACTAAGTGTGCGTGTGCATGTGTGTGTGTGCATGGGTGTGTGTGTGTGTGTGCTTGTGCGTGTGTTGAAAGCCACATGAAGATGCATGCAGCTGTGAGGTTAGAATTTGGGAGGGGACACATAAAAACCCACCATCTTTGAAAACTGTGGAATTCTATTCTGAGTCCATTTCTTCAATGCTTTGTACATTGTCCTTTGTAGCTCTTCGTCCTTTTAACTTCCCAAAGACATTCTACTAATACCCATGCACCATTTATCAGAAACTAATAGACGAACATAGAACAACCTCACTAAAGTCTCTAGAAAGCATCCCTGCCCTAGGGCGGTCAGACGTCCGACTTCGTAACAGGGGTTCCCAATAAGAGTTAAGCTTCCTTTGGGGATAATAACATCATGGAACACATCCCTTATACTACTCTGTCCACGGTCAAACAGACTCCTCTGTCAGAGCCTCACACACGTCAACAGATAACAGCTAATTACCCCCAGGTGTGTCTGGTTGACCTTAGGGGGCCGTCGGTGTCTCTCCCCCACAAGCCTGTCTCCTGTCCACAGACGTCCTTCACAGCAGGCTATCTCAGTTTGATTAATAATGTCTTTAAGACATCCTACTTATGTTTGGATTGGTCGTAAGAAGAAATATGTTCTTCTGACATATTCTGTTCAATGATGCTACATGTTGCAAAATGAGGCAAAGTGGATGGGAACGGGAAGGGGTGTGTGTGTGTGTGTGTGTGTGTGTGTGTGTGTGTGTGTGTGTGTGTGTGTGTGTGTGTATGAGGGGGAGGGTGGGTGTAATGTAGTGATTTAATGTTGTTCAGGGACATCGGAATATGTCTCCTACTATGCAATCTGCTTATTCTCTGACTCAACACACAAATATCCACACACACACACACACACACACACACACACACAAAGACACAAACACAAACACACACACAAACATAGGCAACACACACAAAAGCATGCAAACCCAACACTCACACACACATACACTCACACACACACATGCACAGGCATGCACGGTGAGTTTGTGACTAATACAGTTGGTGGACCACTGTGATGAGCTCATTGAAAAACAGATGCTATGAGGCAGACTGCAGCAGACAGTCTGACTGGGACTTTTTGGCCGGGAGGCTGAAGCTTGGTGTTTGTGGAGGGCAACTCCTCTGTGATACCCCAATACCAACAGGAGGATTTCAACCTCCACTCTGAGGAGTCTCACACCTGTGGGATTTGGAGAAGCTCAGGCGATTTCAAATGATAAAACAATCAAATCTTGGTGTTAAACAATGGATCTTCAATCTCCAGATTAGTGTCTGGAGATGCTGATGGTCGCTGATGGTCCACCAGGACACGTGATGAGGTGATGAGTCCCAACAGACCTCATCCACTCAACGTGGAACATTTAAAGGTCAATGGGAGGGGACCGAGGTCTGACCTTTTGTGGGACGCCACAAATGACAGCAACTGACACACACATGCATGCACACACACACACACACACACACACACACACACACACACACACACACAAACACACACACACGCGTTCCAGATCGTGGCAGATCCCATCAAAGGAAGACCAGCCACAGAGTGGTCTGGGTAAATGAGAGAGCGCGTATGCGGTGGTGAGATGGAGAGAGAGAGAGAGGTTTTGAGAGAGAAGAATGAACATTCAGCTGCTGATGATAAAGATATGAGAGAGAACATCAGATAACGCGAAGGCTCTGAAAAACCACCACTCATTTTCGAGATGGTTGAAATTATTATCAAAATCTGTGTGTTTCTTTTGTATGTGTGTGTTTGTGTATATGTTTGTGGGGGGGAGGGGGTTTTTGTGTGTGTGTGTGTGTGTGTGTGTGTGTGTGTGTGTGTGTGTGTGTGTGAGTGTGTGTGTGTTTTTGTGTGTCTGTGTGTGTGTGAGGCAATATGAAAGAAGAGAGGCTTAAGTCCACTGCAATCCC
>NC_136936.1:32019627-32079627 GCF_949987615.1 Pollachius pollachius
GGTGCTCCTTGGGGGGTTGGGCGGTGTTGTCGACAGAGCAGTGCATTATGGTCTGTCACCAGGAGATAAACCAAATGCTGCAGCGTTGACATCATCTGCCTGTTTGTTTTAGTGGGGGGCGATCAGAGAGAGAGAGACAGACAGACAGACAGACAGACAGACAGACAGGCAGGCAGACAGACAGACAGAAAGTCAGACAGACAGACAGACAGACAGACAGACAGACAGACAGACAGACAGACAGACAGAAAGTGTGTTAGGGTGAGAGCGAGAGAAAGAGAGAGAGAGAGAGAGAGAGAGAGAGAGAGAGAGAGACAGAGAGAGACAGAGATAGAGAGGGATGAAGCTGAGGAGGAAGGTGGGTGAGGTAAGTTGGTTTTGAGGGAGAATATTGCAGTAATGGGGACACAGTTGAGGTTCAGGAACAGAGAGAAGTAGAAAGGGGAGGGGGAGGAGGGGGGAGAGAGAAGCGGGAAGAGGCTGAAGAAAAAAAGAGGAACCTATCAGGGGTGGGTCAGACAAGGAGGTGAAATGAATGAATCACATAGAATACATACACGCAAACACTGAATGAAACACACCCGCTGTTGGCTTCACTGAAACCATACCTCTTCTGTGCGCTAAAGGTTTGCTTTGAGAGCAGAGCTGCTTAGTCTAGTGTGTGGGGGATCTTCTCAGTTACATTACGTCCTTCCTAAACACACAATCCAGTCGTACCCAACGCTGAAAGTATTTATCCTGCTTTTGATGTGGAGCACCATGACAATTTCCAAAAACACGAAAAGGTTTGAGTTTCTCAAAATGAGGCACTAGTTGACTAACCATCTCCACCCATCTCCAACCGTCTTGCAGCTGTCTGCAGAATAAGTATTCCTACTAAGATTACGAAATACAGGAATACAGTAACGGTCTCAGGAGGAGGGAAAGAGGAACCAGGGAGGAGAAAAACAGAGAGAACCTTGAGCAAGAGAGAGACAGAAAGAGAGAGAGAGAGAGAGAGAGAGAGAGAGAGAGAGTTATGACCACACAGGGGAACGATATCAGAGGGAGAGGTGAGGAACTAGAAGAGGGGGGAATGGTGTCCTTGACATTAGCCTTTAACACACTGAATGCACTGTAGGCTTACTATGTACTTTTTTGTTTACCATGCAAATTAACCCTATGACTGTGTGCGCAAGCATAGGTAAGATAAAACGAAGGTCTACAACCAAACACACAATTGTATTGAAGGGGGAGGAAGGAGTGTGGGGGGGAGGGAGGTATGTGTGCTGGGAGGAGTGGGGGGAGGGTTATTGTATTGTGAAGCAATACCTCAGTACACATATAAGTCTGAAACGATCCATTTTAAGGGTTACGCTGGTATATGTCTAGTAATTGGCATTTGCCTGTATTAGCCAGACAGCAGACAAGTTGTTTAACTTCATCATTGTGGCTCCATAAGGGGAGGTTAGGGTTAACAGTTGCTTTCCTGCTTCCTTTGCCTTGCAGAGTGACAGTAGCCTAGCTCCTGTTCATGTGAGGGTAATGCACACATGAATGACATGCAAATAACATCTCAACAAAATTGTAGATTGTCTTAGTTGATCAGGAGCTAGGCTACAGTAACTCTGCAGGTAAATGCAAGCGGCTTAATGGAAGGGAAATGCTAACCAACCAAACTCCCTCTCCGGACGCACATTGAAACGACTCTGGGGAAGACAGGCAACGCCAATTTACAGATATCTCGGCTGATCCCATGAATAAAAGTTAAATAAAAGGATGAATATTTGCTTTATACTGAAGTCCTTTTGTAGTTTCTGCTGAGTTTGGATGCTTGATTGCGTCAGCACTTTGTGCTGATTTGGTAAAGTGACGCAGTGTAAGGTTGCGGGAGGTCGGGGTACACAATATCATCAGTGTAGTGGTCTCTCCGAGGAGGGAGAGGGGGCGAGAAGAACAAAGGAGCTGCAGCTCTCACCGGAGCCGCTGCATTTTTCATCTGTTCTTTCATTTACTGAACTGAACTATTCTGTCGGTTTGTCCATCGCTCTGTCCGTCCATCCGCCCATCCGTCTATTTCTTTGTTCCCTGCATTTCACCCGTCAGCTGTTCTTTTTAAAAGCATCAATATTTTCTTAGATCACATTCTCTGTTCAAAAGAGTATGTTCATGAAGTCCCTGGCTGCTGTGCCGGTCGTTCCCTAGGGCGCTGTCGCTCCTGCACTTCCTCCTCCAGGTCCCCCTCTCTCCCCTCCTCTTTCACCTACACCTCTCTCACCTGCTCCTCCTCAACCTCCTCCTAACCCTCCTCCTTCACCTCAATCTCTCTCACGTGCTCCTCCTTCAACTCCTCCTAACCCTCCTCCATCTCCTCCACCGCTCTCATCCTTTCTGTTTCACTTCCTTCATTGAATTCAATTTGAAGTTTTCATGCAAAGAGAAACATATGCCCTCATTATTTAGGCAGTTGGTCAGTTAGTTACTACTAATAGATCCAGATACAATAGAATTCACATCAAATGTTACAAATCAGCAAACAATTGTAACATTGTATTGCTATTGATTCTGGATATGAATGACCAACATTCAGGTCAATTCCCTTTCTATTGGATTACACACATAGTTGACCTGGGAAAAAACGACTAAGGCCTAACCGAGTGTTTGAATAACCATGGTTGTCACCACCACACCATAGTCATTTCCCCACAGAACCACTTAGTTCTCCTAACATGGATGGCAGTAATTGATGTGTCATGGCCGTGGCTATGCATAAGGTATCCACAGAGTTTCCACTGAAGATGAGGATTGTTTTATTGTGAACATTCTCGAAAGCTTTTTGAAAATGGCCAACATCAGACAATATTGGCCTATGGAAATAGTCGTTTAAGGATTGGTTTAAGGCTCATATTATGCAAGAAAGTATGCATATGTATGTATGTTGGTAATTTTAACTCTTGGTCATTGGGTCAGGGTTAGGGTTAGGGGGACATATATCTATGTATATACATACATCATCATATACATCATATACATACATACACCACTTATCTATCATGAGCTTCATGATCATGTTATTGTTGATGATCTTATGTTGTGTATTCACTACAGATACGTTACTGCCCATAGTAATAACTCTTTGGACTTACTCTACTCTTAAGATCATGAAGTTTTCCAACGCCCTAAAGAATGAGGTGGCGAACACTGCACCACTGCACTTTGACTCACTTTTAACGGTAAATCACCCACTGGTCAGACCACAGTGGGACGGTCACTTGCAGACCATCACCAGCTAATGAAGAAAAACTGGGGTTTCTCTCCGCGTAATCATAGCACTGTTGGTGGTGTGTACGTAGTTTCAGAGCTGGCAAAACATTGTTGTGGTTGACAAAACATTCGGCCTTAATATAACCAAAATCACTCTTCGATGAATCAGGCAGTGTTGGACTGGTAATGTCTGGAAATGTCTGTACAATGCTAAGGCAAAAGGTTTCTTCCCCTACCTGAACTCATGAAGCCCAGTCATTTTCTTTGTGTAACACTAGAAAGACGATTATATGATCCATGCAACCACGGGTATTAAGAAGTACGACCAGAGTGTTTAATAGCTGTCACCAATCCATCAGTTTAACCTTTCACCTTTTGACCTTGCGTGATCTCACTGTTCAGAAACATGTCCATATCAATTCACTGTGTTAAAGTTTGGCCAGTGGATTGTTATGTGAGATGTAGACAGAGAAGAAGAGAGAAAGAACAAAAGTTGGAAAGAAAGAGAGAAAGAAGTTAAGAACTAGAGAAAGATACGAAGTAGAGCCCATATAAGTGGGCTGGGCGGTTGACCCCCAGGGAGGATCTTTATTCACTCACAACTAAATCAAACAAAAACAATCAATCAAATGTTTATGTGGGGAGATTTGGGATGACAGAGCAACATGACGGAGCAGGGTGGAGAAGAATGATAGACATAACAGAGATGATTGCGCAATTTGTCCTCCATTTCTTGTTGTGAAGCAAATACCATTTTTTCAGGAAAACAATGTTTAAGAAAGCTAGACCTTACTTTTGATCAATTTATGTCTGTGTACTTCGTCTTACAATTAAAGTAGACTACCTGAAAATATACAACATGTACTCGAAATGAAGACAGGTCAATGTTTAAAGGGATCGTAGTTTAGTTCATGACCCCTAAAAAATGAAACCTATGGGCCAGAAATGAGTGTTGATGATATGCATTGAGCAGCTGACTGGTGTCGCAGTTTAAAAGCTGAGCTCATGATAACACACATCACACACGTCTAGCTGTGTTTCCATTGTGGCAGCACCTGCTTCTCATTTCAGTTTTGCACCAGAGCCTGTGGAACACATTGGTTAAAGTCAGTTGCCATTACGGTTCTTTTGAGTTAGAGTCAACGGTTTAAAGGTTTGGTTTTTTCTCATGAATAAAAACTTATGAAACCTAATATATGAATATTTTGGACCATTAAGTCATATGTCATACCGTATGTTAGTGAGACATCGAGTTCAGTGGACTGATATTCATGAGCAGGTAATGAACGCCCACTTAAGTGTGTGATCATATTCTTGTTCACTATTTCTGCCCTGCTCTTTTGGAAGTAGTAGTGCAACTGTCAGCATGTAATGAGTACTTTTATTGTAAACATGCGGGCAAGCCAGGATGTTTGTGCTGGAAAACAAACAGTTTAAGGAAATGAAAGAATGACAACGCCTGGATTCTTCCACAGGAACCCCAGTGATCCGTCTGGGTTCCCACGACAACGGTCCCAAGCCGTCCAGTCAGCCCGCAGTCCCACCTGGGCGTCGGCCAGGGAGCAGCCAGTCAGACCCTGAATGCGTAGCGATCCAGTGGGCCGGAGGTCCTGGCCTGACAACAGACAGGGCCCTCAGAGCACCAGGCTCTGCTCAGTGATTAATGAGGGATTCCAGTGTGCTCAGAGTTGGGAGTGTGGGGCTTTGGTCCGTGCATGGACACGCTGAGACGATCTTCTGGGTCCTGAGTTTAAAACGTTTAGGAACCCCTTGCCGTGGATAATGACTCTGGAAGGGCCCCCATTGGCTCCTGGGCCCCTAGCTCCAGAAGGGCTGCTGCTTAGTTAAGCCCCCCCTGGAGGAGTAAACGTTTTCCAGACATTGAAACATGAGGTGACTGGATGGTTTCCAGACTCTGACGCCATGTGACCTACTTTTGCAGGTCTCAGGAGGGTTGGAGTAAAACGCTTTTCTAGGCCCGATACCTCTATAGGATGGAGGCTGTGATGCTAGGCCCTTCTGTAGGACACCCTGCCTCTATAGGATGGAGGCTGTGATGCTAGGCCCTTCTGGAGGACACCCTGCCTCTATAGGATGGAGGCTGTGATGCTAGGCCCTTCTGTAGGACACCCTGCCTCTATAGGATGGAGGCTGTGATGCTAGGCCCTTCTGGAGGACACCCTGCCTCTATAGGATGGAGGCTGTGATGCTAGGCCCTTCTGTAGGACACCCTGCCTCTAGCGAGGATGGAGGCTGTGATGCTAGGCCCTTCTGTAGGACACCCTGCCTCTATAGGATGGAGGCTGTGATGCTATGCCCTTCTGTAGGACACCCTGCCTCTATAGGATGGAGGCTGTGATGCTATGCCCTTCTGTAGGACACCCTGCCTCTATAGGATGGAGGCTGTGATGCTAGGCCCTTCTGTAGGACACCCTGCCTCTATAGGATGGAGGCTGTGATGCTAGGCCCTTCTGTAGGACACCCTGCCTCTATAGGATGGAGGCTGTGATGCTAGGCCCTTCTGGAGGACACCCTGCCTCTAGCGAGGATGGAGGCTGTGATGCTAGGCCCTTCTGGAGGAATGTTGTGCTACACAGCGTTGGTGCCCTGCTGCTAATGACAGAGGAAGGTGTCCTTTGAGCCTACTCAAGTTATTTGCCTAGTCAACAGCTCTGCCTAAAGAATAAAGCAGTGGTTGAATGATGAGGATCATCGAGAGGGGAGTGTAACGGACCTATTGTGTGTTCACCTGTATTGCGCCCCGGAACCTTTTGTTTATGTTTTGCCCGGTACATTTTTAGAAGTGCACAGCAGCTATCACAGCGATGCGTGTCTCGCGCCTAGTCGCGGTGAAAACGTACGTTTAATGTCTTAAAGCCTGTACTTTGGTTATATAAATGCTGGGTTCATATTGAAACATTTTGTATGTAAGTTTTATAGTTCATGTGTCTTACACCGGCCGTATTTCTATGCCGTTTTATGTCCGTGAATAGTGTGTTAAGCAAGCTAGCAGCTGACCCATGAATGTCCGGTGAATGCAACCTGTATTGATTTTCCCTCGTCTTGCACCCTTGGCAAGTGGAGCGAGGTATGTTGGATTATTGTAAGCTTTTAGTGTGATTATGTTTAAGTTTGGTTTCTTTATGTAAGTGAAGCAAATAATGCACACGTTTAAGTTTTCTTTGTTGTGCTGAAATTTTTTTTCTGTCATTCTTTTATTTCCTGTATTAGAATAATATTTGAATTTAAGTTAATATTGTAAAGGTCTTTCAAATGTTTATGCAGTTTGCACACACATAAATGTTATCATAATATTAAGAGACTAGTGTAACTTTCTTTAATTTGTGAACATGGAAATTGTAGTGCACTGATGTTAATATATTTGTGTAATGCAACCATTTTGTGTAACTTTTTCTAGTTTCACGGTGCTATATCGACAGAAGAATGCAGCAATAAAAAGTTGCACCTGTCAGAGACTCTCCGGTTATTTTGATGTCAAGGGCTGCTACAGGGAGGATAGTAGTTAGGGTGGTTAGGGTGTTTGGGTCCCAGACAAGTTTTGGGTTCCAGCCCTAATCACCGCAAGTTCCACAATAAACCGTAGGTATCTTTGGGTTAAATTCCCTTATCCCCCTTCACAGTCATGTTTTAATAAAAAAAATACCTGGATGAAGCTTTTGATAATCCCGTCTGCTTAATTCCAGCACATGAATTATAGAATGTATTGTATGAATGTAATGTGCTCTTGTGCAGTCCTCGCCTTTGGGGAGCGATAACGTTATTTTTCATGGAATAAATCTGCCAATTACTCGCGGCCATCATGCGCACATCTGGGCTGTTTCCCAAAGTGAAGGAAGCATGCTCAACGGCCGCCCATTTAAGGACGCCACGTTATAGAACGGCGACAAGCACTGTTCCAATGTTGAGAACGCTCGGAAATTCGCGCCCTTTATTTTTGACAATTCCAAGATTTTTCAAGGAAGTATCGATGGATCCTCAACAAGCCAGAATACCCACAATCCTTTGCGTTCACACGCTGAGCGGGGTATTTACAAATTGCGCCTGGAAAGCAGTACACATTGCTTTACACAAGTGACGTTTTTGAACGTTTTCATAAACATTTTGTGCCGTATCGCTTTTTATAGATTAATCATGTAAATGCAAAAAAATTAACCTGTGCGATTTTTTTCAAACGTTTTTGCAACGTAATGATTGTTTCAATATGTAAGTAGCTGGTGTTTAAACAAACTACTGTCGCCAATAACAATTTCAACAATTAAAATATTAAAATATTTACCACAGGAGCAACATTAAAAAGCGAAAGCGCTTCCACACTAGCAAGTCGTTCCAAACTCTGAACGCTACAAACGCTAAGCAGCACTCTAGCCAGCACTCTAGCCTCATCTCCATAGGACGCGACTAGCAAGGAAGTGTTCTAGCAAGGTTGCAGCCTTCACTTTGGGAAACAGCCCTGGCCTCAACTGGGATTTTACCATGAGTGGCGAAGTCACGCCCCTTCCGGTAGAGCCCATGGCACCTATGAGAACGAAAAATATGAATGGCTTTCAATGGAGAAAAAGTAATTATTTTCTGGTCCCAGTCTTTATATGCACTGGATTGCATATAGTCGTTTGTGCAACGCCCCCCGCTGCGTGGGCCGGGTGTGTATTGGCTCCCGGGATAAAGCTGACGTCACGGGAGGAGGAACTTTGCTTTCCAATCGCAGAATTCGTTCGGGATTGACGATGAACCTCTTAAATCCCTTGCGTAATTAATGTCGGATATCTATCGCTTTTTTTTGTCTATGATAAGAAAATAATTATACAAAAAGAAATAGCCTAGAAATATATTAATTTCTAGATAAAGAAATAACATATATATATATATAATTTAACCCTTAAAATAACTGTCGTGAATCAAACAATCTACCTAGTAATGCTACTTTTTGGGGTATTGTTGAATCTTCGAGGAATTGCTGGGTATTGCCCTCAATATCGAACCCTTGGTCGCTCCTCCCTCCGTCTGAGACTAAGCCACGCCCAGATGAATCACTCCCACCACTAACCTGCCCTGCACACACGCGCACACACACACACGCAGGGGTCGGAGACTGTAGAGGAGAGACCTGGGACAGGACGCAGTGAAAGCCAAGGAACTTACGACCGAGCCTACTCCTCGTCTCACCGGCAGGACATCTTGAACCAACGCGCAACCGAACCTCAGTGTGTGGGACCTTGTGGCTTCTGCAGAGATGATCCCCCGGGCGCTGGTCCTGCTGTGCCTCGGGACGGTGGTTCGCTCCCAGTCCGTCTCCAAGTCCGTCTCCCAAGGTTAGTTTATTATAGGCTGCTCCTCTCTCATACTAACCCTATTTTTTTGTACAAAATATGTCTAAATACAAAATGCAGAAGGCAAGACCAATTGTATTCTAAGCTAATGTGTCAAATTTGTATTAGTTATCCTTTTGACTTTTGCCGAAAAGTGAATTCATAAAAATGGCAAAAAATATCTATAGTCTGTTGGCATTGTTCCCTAATATCTTCGTTACCTCCATACACCACAGCACAGACAAAGTAAAGTCTTGCAAATTAATCACATAGCCTACTTTGATAAAAAAAAAAATCAAAATCATGGGGAGAGAAAAAATCGTCAGTTCATGATTTATGACCATTGTTGCTGCAGCCGCTTTGAAGTTTGAACATCTTGAGACGCTTGGATTTTCTAGAAAATGTTTATTAGTAATTTATCTTCTACAAAACAAGGAATAGCATCTGTTTAGAGAATAAACTTGGCATTGCGCCAACTGGGTCTCAGCGGGCACTGTGAAAGACGTATCTTTTATGTTCCCGTTACTGTCGGCTGCTACTAAGTTATTTCAATTGTATATTTCATCCGGTAGCCCTCTGCCTCTCTCTCTCTCTCTCTCTCTCTCTCTCTCTCTCTCTCTTTCCCTCTCCGTATCTCTCTCTCCCTTTGTGTCTCAATCTCCCTCTCTGTCTCTGTGTGTGTCTCTATCTCCCTCTGTGCCTCTTTTTGTCTCTCTCCCTCTGTGTCTTACTCTCTCCATCTGTGCCTCTGTGTGTGTGTGTGTGTGTGTGTGTGTGTGTGTGTGTGTGTGTGTGTGTGTCTGTCTGTCTGTCTGTCTGTCTCTCCCCCTCTCTCTCTCTCTTCCTCTTGCCCTCTTGCTGTGTGTCTCTCTTGCTGAGTGAAGAACCGATGAACCCATATGGTCAATGAGTGCATCTCCCATAGCTCTGCTAGTCCTGTAATAAAAGCTGAGTGGTGTAGAATTACACCGAGAAGCGTACAAAGTTAGTCGTCTGTGTCTTTATCACTTAATATTCTCTTGAGACAAAGTCAAGAACAAAGAACACAACCCAGCCCTTCCAAAACATCTGGTTTCCGTGACGATCAATTAATCTCTAAACTAGGGCCAGAACATCATTGAACCCCATCAACCCCACGGCCCATTCCGGGGTTAGGAGTTGCTGGCCCCACCCCCCTAGAGGGGTTTTGTATTGACCCCCCTAGTGGGGCCCCGTGGTGATCTCCCTAGTGGGGTCCCATGGTGGCCCCCCTATGGGGTCCCCTGGTGACCCCTTAGTGAGGTCCCGTGCTGGCCCCCCTAGTGGGGCCCCATGGTGGGCCCCCTAGTTGGGCCCCGTGGTGGGCCCCCTAGTGGGGCCCCATGGTGGGCCCCCTAGTTGGGCCCCGTGGTGGGCCCCCTAGTGGGGTCCAGTGGTGGCCCCTCTAGTGGGGTCCAGTGGTGGTAACCCCAGGGTCGGTTGAGGAGGCTCTGGGGTACCCTGATGGTCCTAACCTGCTGTCCCGCGGCCTCTCTCCCCCAGAGGGCTGCATGGAGGACGGTGTGATGTACCAGGTGGACGAGCAGTGGGAGCGGCGGTTCCGGGACAGCACCCTGCTGTGTACCTGCCACGGCACGGCCGGCATCAAGTGCAACAGCAAGCCTGAAGGTCAGAGGCGCCCCCCCCCCTCCCCCTTCAGTGTACTCCTAAGCGCTCATCTGACCCCGTACTCTGATCCCTCCGGCCTCTTTAGAGGAGGAGACGTGCTACGACAAGATCAATGAGAGGACCTACATGGTGGGGGAGTCCTACGAGAGGCCCAAGGAGGGCATGATCTGGGACTGCACCTGCATCGGCTCCGGCAGGGGCAAGATCAGCTGCACCATCGCAAGTAAGTGTGTGTGTGTGTCTGTCTGTGTTTGTGTGTGTGTGTGTGTGTGAGTGTACTCTCCATGCACATTTGGCAACATACAGATACAATCTCCTGTTTCAGAAGTGTGTTTTATGAAGCAAGCAAGGCTCTGTTCTGTGAACCCACTCCTCCCCCCCCTACACACACACACACACACACACCAACACACATGTTTGACCAGGAAGTGCATCATGGACCATAACTCATTGATAATGTGACTGGGTGTATGACTCTGCCTGGTACTGGTTATGGCTTGACTCCCTCCAGTCCCCCCCACCTTTTCCTCTCCTGCAGACAGTGGTCACTGAGTGTGTTCCTCAAGCCACGGGCTAATCCCCACATTCTCCATTAACGGTTCAGCGAGGCAATGCAGCTGTTAGCTACGCTAGCTGGGGAGCAACATGTGTGACTATCTGCATAGTTTAGTGATTTTCTCTATGGAAACATTCCTCACACACACACACACACATACACACACACACACGCATGCGGTTCATTGGGTTGGTGTCCGTTTCCCACCAGATCGGTGTCATGAGGGTGGCGCCTCCTACAAGATCGGGGACACCTGGAGGAGACCCCATGAGACGGGGGGCTTCATGCTGGAGTGTGTGTGTCTGGGCAACGGCAAGGGGGAGTGGACCTGCAAACCCATCGGTTAGTGGCGGCCAATAACAATGCTCACACATGATATTGGTGCGGTAGCTGGTTTATGGACAGTCTGCCGTTTCACTGTTTCATTCAATCATCTCGCCATTCCATTCAAGCCTCAAGCACAGATTCATGAGCTCACAAACATGTTGATGGAAGCTGATTGATCCATGTGTTTGATTCACCAACTCATTGACTGTGTTTTTCCCTACCGCAGCTGAGCGTTGCTACGACAACAGCGCGGAGCTGTCCTATGTGGTGGGGGAGACGTGGGAGAAGGCGTACCAGGGCTGGATGATGGTTGACTGCACCTGTCTAGGGGAAGGCAGCGGGAGGATCACCTGCACCTCTAGGAGTACGTACTAACCCTAACTCAAGGGACACAAACATGAATGCATTCATTCATGGTTTATAAATCCATCATCCTGGTGGTTCAGTATGGTGTTGGCACCTGCCAGGGTGAGGGGTTAGATTCCCACCAGGGCGACCGATGCTAAAGATGCATGGTATTGTGAGAAGCTTTATTCCATTACATTTGATATGCCCAGTCTTCTCCTCTGTTTCTTAAGCTGCACCAGGTTGTGAACTTGGTATTAGTCATCTTTTGGAAACAAGGCTTTGGTTCATCTATACCTTCTATTCTCTTAACCTCCTCCTGGGCTGTTAACTATTACTGGAAGCTAGGTATTTCGGAGACTTGTATTGTTCCTCTTGACTGATGGATGATCTCCCTTATATGGCAAAACAGATGTGGGATCCTTTCCCGCATTTTGTTGGTAGATTATCTGTTGTCTAAACAACACTAGCTAGCTACAAGGTTGTTTGTGTTTGGTGTTTGGTTGTGTGAGTCAGTAGTCAGTGAGACACACACATGGACACACACATGGGGTCGCCTTAGCTCAGGAGGTACAGCAGTTGTCTTGTAAACCGAAAGGTTGCTAGTTCGATCCCCAGCTCCTCCTAGCTGAGTGTTGATGTGTCCCTGACACTTAACCCTAACTGCTCCTGATGAGCTGGCTGTCACCTTGCATGGTTAACCCGTCGGTGTGTCAATGTTTGTATTAACCGAAGTTGCTTTGGATAAAAGCGTCTCCTAAATGCCCTAATTGCAATTGGACGCACACACAGCTGGATTCCCTTCCATTAATCTCCATCCTGTTCTAAAGACTGTGGCTGAGGGGTTTTAAACACACACTCAGGCAAACATGTCTGACTAACAGGATATAGCGGAAATTGGCGTTTCTTAGAAAGGTCTCAGGTTTATTTTCGATTAGGAGCAGCTAAAGCGTTTAAATCCTACACCTCAGCTCACCCCATAACCCAGAGTGTATGTGGGTGTTCCCTGATGGCTAGTAAGCATGCTACGCTAGTATGCTCACGTTGTGGAACACACGCACACACACACACACACACACACACACTATAAACACTCTATAGGCATTCTTTTAAAATGACATTTTATGACCTCCTCCAATAGTTTTCTGTTGCCTTCTCTCCCTTGGCCTCGCCGTGTCCAGACCGCTGCAACGACCAGGACACCTACACGTCGTACCGTATCGGAGACACCTGGACCAAGACGGACAGCCACGGCAGCGTGCTGCAGTGCCTGTGCACAGGCAACGGCCGTGGGGAGTGGAAGTGCGAGAGGCATGCCTCCCTGCACACCTCTGGGCTGGGTGAGACACGTCCTCCTCCACTCCTTCTCTTCTCAACCTTGCTCGCGCTCGTTCATTGGAGCTGTTTTTTATCATCGCCGTGGATACTCAGACATTCATTCTGCGTTCCGCTGACAGCTGCAGACGTGTACTGGCTGTGTAGACGCCAACGTGCTCCCATTCATGCTGTGACCGAGGGTCCACGTGGGCCTGGGGTTCCACCCGGGCATGATTCCCAATCCTGACTTCATTCCAGTTGGGCTCGGTAATGCACCGTGACTTGTTATCTGGAGGATGTGCACTTTGGGTGCACACTCGCCTTGCGCGTGGTCAGCGCGGCCCCACGTCTCGGGCTGCAGTCCAGGATAGGAGGACATTTGTGTTACGCAGAAAGTTTGAGTCTTGCTTAAGGTAAATGGAGAGAGAGAGAGGGAGGAAGAGACAGACAGACAGACAGTAACTGAGGGAGAGGAGTTGAGAGAGAATGGAGGCCGGGGGAGAGAGAGAATGGAGGCTGGGCGAGAGAGAATGGAGGCCGGGGGAGAGAGAGAATGGAGGCCGGGGGAGAGAGAGAATGGAGAATGGAGGCCGGGGGAGAGAGAGAATGGAGGCCGGGGGAGAGAGAGAATGGAGGCCGGGGGAGAGATATGCAAAAGCTGTCAAGACGATTTTAGGACGTTAAGAAAGGAGAAGACACGACTCCCTGCTAGTAATGGGTCAGAGGGTATAAGAATGGGTAGGAGGAATTGGAAGGAGGTCTAGAACCATTAACCAAATGGAAAGTTAAGAAGAATACGTCATTGTTGTTCAGAGAAGCTAATCAATATTAACCAGTTGCAGTCTGCTTATTCACAAATCCAATACTTTAATGATTTTATGCAAGACCTTTGGGCTGCTTTGAGAGACACGCTGGTCAGAAGTTAATTTATTAATGTGTTGTCTGGCTTTGTGCCATTTGGCTGTTTCTGTTCTTTTTGCCTGCAGTCTGTTGCTATTTTGTCTTTGGCATCTCTCCTAAAAGTTTAGCTCTTGAATGCACACAAAATGGTTCCTAATAGGATACAAAATGGCAACAATTTCCATTGTTTCAGCAAAAAGTGATTTTTATTTATACAACTTTATTTATAGAGCATTTTTGTGCAATACATCAATACAAAGTGCTTCGCAAGTAAATAGGAAGGCAGGGATGGACAAAATGGTGGCGATAAATAATGCATACATCCCAAACTCTGTTTTTTGTAAAGGCCTCGATATAAGTACAACAAAATTCTTACAAGGACGATAATCCATTACAATTCTAGCGAGTCTCTCCTCCACCTGGTTCATTCAAAGATAAACTAAGGGCAGGACGCAAAAGTCCATATGTGATGGATATGAAGGGATAGCAGAAACTGTGGTCATCATTCACGTGGTGATGTTGCTGTTGCAGGCAGCATAGCGTTGTACTGTAGGGGGGGGAGGAATGAGCACCCTGTTAACACTGCATGGATACTGCATGGCGGTACTTTGATCTGGAAACATATTTTGCGATTTAAGTATGTATCTAGGACTTTCAACACTCACTCACTCACTCACTCACTCACTCACTCACTCACTAATGAGTGAGTGAGTGTGTGAGTGAGTGAGTGAGTGTCTGCTGGCCAGGTCTCCTTCAGGACCGAGGCTAGTGTTGATAGAAGGGAGTCTATCCATTATCTACATCACAAAACACGGCTTTGTGGAGCTGTTCAAAGTGGATTCACTCACTCACACACTCACTCTCTCTCTTGTGTGTTTCCAATGTTCTAATCTTCCTCCTGGGATGATGTTTCAGGGACTGGCTCCCGTGTGGTCACCAACATCCAGCCGGTGGCTCATCGTGAAGGTGCGGTGGACTTCCCCCCCGAGGTGACCTGTTCCACGGAGTCGGGGCTGAACTACGTCCAGGGCCAGAGCTGGCTGAGGACCCAGGGCAACAAGGAGATGCTGTGTAACTGTGTGGGCAACGGCATCAGCTGTCAGGAGTGGGGTGAGAGCTGCCGCCTCGCAACCGGAAAATCACCTTCTGTCTATTCTGTCATTATAGGATCTATCTTTGTAAGTAAATGTTTGGGGAGGATTCTTTTCCTACCTGTTGCAGTCCACTGAGCTTTTCCCACTAACGCTTGTGAGGGAAATGTATGAGCTGGCAAGATATCCTGGTTTCTTCCGATTTAATCAACAAAATCCCGTCTCTGGGTTATGTGTTTGTTTATATATAAAATATAATAAAGTGGCCGGGGTGTTGGATTGGGAGAGGTATTCTTTGGTCCCCAGTGTCTGCAACCTGACTGCAGGCCTCCCTAGGCGCTGAGCTCACTGGTGTCTCTCTCTGCGTGCAGAGGGCCCCGCTCCAGTGTACGGGGGTAACTCCGGGGGCCAGCCCTGTGTGTTCCCCTTTGTCTACAAGGGGAAGACCTTCCACTCCTGCATCTCGGAGGGCCATGAGGACGGGCAGCTGTGGTGCTCCACCTCCTCCGACTATGACGCAGAGGAAAAGTACTCCTTCTGCACTGAGAAGAACGGTAAAAAAAAACCCACTTCTGACCGGGGTCCTTTTTTATAATTAAATGCCTCACGTGCCCATTGGGAAGAATGGGCTTGTTGTTTATGTAAATCAAGGTTAAATCTAACATTACACACAATCAATGGACATATTGAAACAGAAAAATATTAGTTTTCCCCCGTATTGTACCCTCTTGACCCTGACTTGATGAGGGAGTTGTAGTTCTAGTACCTCCTTCTGGTCCCTCTACTACAGACCAGTGAGTGGAGTAATGTCACACAGCCTCCTGCTCCTTTTCCGTTGTTAAGGAAAGGGTAACAACTTCTAACCACGGGTGAATGTTTCAACAGTGATGGTGGCCACGCGGGGCGGGAACTCCAACGGGGCGCTGTGCAAGTTCCCCTTCCACTACCTCAACAAGAACTACACCGACTGCACCTCGGACGGCCGCCGCGACGGCATGAAGTGGTGCGGCACCACCACCAACTACGACGAGGAACGCCGCTTCGGCTTCTGTCCCATGGCCGGTGAGTACGACCAGATGGTCTGGTGGTCTGGGGGGTTTGAGCCAGTCTGAAGCCGACCTGCAGCCTCTGCGGCCTGACCTGTAGGGGATTCCAGGAGGAAAGGGCCCCAACCCCCTTCCTGTTCATTAACGACACGTACCTGGAAAAACAAACCACTACAGGTCTCTTTGCTCTAGCCACAGCCACTGCTCGATGTCTTGGTATTCAGTGTGCTTGTGAATGTGTGTCACATGTGTGACAGACTGGAGGAGAGGGGGATAAGGAGAGGGTGTTAAGACCCTTCTTGCACCTCTTCTTGCATGGGGTGATGGGGGTGTGGGTTGATGTGTGTGAGTGTGTGGATTGGGTGGGTGCTGGGGAAAGGTGTCGGAGGTCTTCAAGGGGAATATAAATGAACACCCTAATTATTTCAACACTCCCAAGGCATTGATTAACCTTTTGGCACCAAGGGGACAACACACACACCCACACACCCACACACGGGCATTTGCCTCGTTAAAGGCGGTGCCACTCCGGGCTTCACCCTTACCTCTTCATGGAATTACGGTATAATTAAGGCTGTGCCATAACTCTATCGGAAGGCTGTAATTGATTCAAACAAGAGGGTAGTGAGTGACGCATGGCTGTACCTGAGAAGCATAAAGCTGTTATCTGAGTCAAGGCGGGGAGGGAGCAACAATTAGATTTGAAGGACTTTCTTGTTCTCAGCAGGTAGAGGTCCCTGTAGAAACACGTGTGGCTGCCGTTGTTTGAGTGTGAATTATTGGTCTTCGGGAGGAAGAGGACCCTCCCCCCCACGCACGCGACCGCCACGCCAGTTGTTGTTGTTGTTATTGTTGTTGCAGTAACAACAGGTTGGCTGATGAGGTCGAGAAAGTGTTTGAGAAATGGGATTGGAAATGAAGTTGATTTTAAAGGAAAAGATCAATCTGATATAATCCCAGGATAGAGTCGTTCTTCGTCTCATCAGGTTGTTTGTTGTGGTTGCCGTGCCAATTGGTTTGTTTTTACTTGGTGCACAATCCAGAGTTAATCCAGTCAATGAGCGGCCTTTTCACGTGTAAATGGACATCTGCGAGGCAGCCTTCAGCCATCCAGAGTCATTAGGATGGTAATGTCTGCTGGCCAGGTCCCCTTCAGGACCGAGGCTAGTGTTGATAGAAGGGAGTCTATCCATAATCTACATCACAAAACACGGCTTTGTGGAGCTGTTCAAAGTGGAATTCACTAAACACTGGCCTGAAGTTAGCTACACACAACACAGGAGAACTATCCTTTTATACTTTAACCTTGGTAAGAGAGGCTTACCCTTTAACCTGGGAATATATCACTTTAATAATCACTATCATTATAAAATCTGATTTATTAAAGGAATCTCGCAGATGGTATTTATATAAATAAACTTAGCACAAAAAGTAAGGACATTTGTGTTTGGTTGATTATTTCTCTGTGGTAACAATGCTTTTTGGTAATACATCTTACCGTTGGAAAGCCTATATAGTTCCCTTTCAAATGGAGCCCCATTTGTAAGGAACATGCACATGTGGGATGAGCAGCAGAGCTGAGTATGTGGGTTGCGCCCATGAAACATTTGCCAAATCTTCTCTGCCAATGTCATACAGCTTATTCTGCCATTGACTCGTTTGGTGGATTGGATGATTGAAGTTTGAAGAAACAAGACATATTGGCAATTTAACAATTTATTCATTTCACCAACAGGAGCCTCAGTAGCGTGTGGAAGAACCATACACAGCCACAACAGACTGGCACCTCCTTCTCATGTTGGTCACCAGCCTGGTCACATACTGCTGTGGGATGGCATCCCATTCTTCAACCAGCATTTGTCGCAAGTCAGCCAGCATGGTTGTGTTGGTCACTGTGGCACGAACAGCACACCCATGCTGATCCCACAAGTGTTCAATGGGGGTTGAGGTCAGGACTGCTAGCAGGCCATTCCATCCTATCCACTCACACATTCTGGAGGTAGTCTCTGATAAACCATGCCCTGTGGGGGCGAGTGTTGTCATCTTGGAGGATAGAGTTCGGTCCCAGACTGTGGAGATATGGGATTGCCCCTGGTTACAGAATCTCATCTCTATATCTCTCTGCATTGAGATTGCCTCCAATGATGACAAAACTCGTTTTTCCAGTGAGAGAGATGCCGCCCCACACCATCACACTGCCTCCACCAAAAGATGTTATCCTATCGGTACAGCAATCAGCATAGCGTTCTCCGCGTCTTCGCCACACTTTGACCGTACGATCCAACTGCTGTAGGCAGAATCTGGACTCATCACTGACACATAAGCTTCCTCCACATGTTCAGGTTCCAGTGCACGTGTTGCCAACACCAGCGCAAATGGGCCTGACGGTGTAGGGCAGTCATGGCAGAACTCCTGGCAGCCATATGAGACCGGAGATTGGCTGCATGTAGTCTGTTCCGGATTTTCTTGGCAGAGAGCCATCGGCCATATCGTCCTACAAGCCTTGACTGCAAATCTGTAGAAGACATCCTACGGCACCTAAGTGCTGACAGGGTGATGAAATGGTCTTCTTGGGGTGTCGTCTTCTTGGGACGCCCACTTCGCGGCCTGTCTTTGACATCCCCTGTTAAATGGAACTTGGCCTCAGTTTGGAGAGGGTACTAGGGCTCACTCCAAATAATGCTGCAACTTGGTTTTGTGGAACACCAGCTTGAAGTTGCCCTATCGCAAGGGCCCTATCCAGATCAGTCACACGCGGCATGCCGATTCTTGGAGCAGACACTTACTGACTGTAGCTGTACTTACAGTAGTGGGGCCCATGCTCACAGGTGCTGCCAATCAGGTGCCAATCAGGCACCTGAATGGCAGCACCTGGGGGTACCAGAAGCTCAAAACAAGTGTCAATAGAAACAGCAAAAAAAACTATTTAGCAATGGCAGAAAAGATTTGGCAAATTTTTCATGGGCGCAACCCACATACTCAGCGCTGCTACTCATCCCACAAATGCATGTTCCTTACAAACGGGGCACCATTTGAAAGGGAACTAAACAGGCTTTCAGACGGTGTAAGATTTATTGCCAAAAAGCATTGTTCCCACAGAGAAATAATCTACCAAACACAAATTTACTTACTTTCTGAGCGGATAATATAATAACATTTTGCCTATAATTTTACAACGTATAACATTCGTTCACCACAAATGACTCATAAAAGCAGTGCCAACATTTAAATATTTTTTAACCATTGAGCGAACAAAAAGGCAACAGGCTGATTATCATTTAGGGGGCCACTCAATGACATGCAGAAGCGTCATCAACACGCCCACTGAAGTGGTGTGAGAAATACCGACTTTCTACTCCTTATTCACATATAAGGTAATTTACATTTCCTACGGAGAAAATAGTACCTCAGGGGTAGTATTATTCAGGAGATTTTCAGGGTACAAATGTCAGGATATGCTGTTCACACATACGGTCCATCAGGAGAATATCAGGACTTACACGTGTGCCTGAAAGCAGCTAGTGTGTGAACATTTGATTACATTATAAAATTAGTCAATTTATGGTAGCAGGGGTAATTGTTCAATGGAAAGTGTAGTATACTATTCATGCAAATCAATTATTAAATAGCTTTTACTGTTATTCAGGGCTGAAAAGTGCATTGACATTTTAAATTGCAAGACAACTACTACGTGTTAGTTGAAAATAATAATCATCATTGAGATTCAACATCTCTTCCAGTGTTCTGGCCAAGACAGGCAGCAGTAGCCTACAGTCACACATAGGATACACACAAAACATAAAAAAAATAGGAAAAATAATTTGGGGAGGCTCAAGAAGCAGGGTAATATTAAGTTTGAGCAACAAAGTGTAAAGACATATGGGGAGGCTCAAGGAGGAGAGTAATATTACATTTGAGCAATAAAGTGTAGTCTTGTGGTGGACTCTAGACATAATTCACCGTACTGTGTGTTCGTTCTGCATTATAGGGACACTGTCTCCTTAAATCACGTGACTTATGTGTTGATATGCCGGTCGGCGCGATGTTTGAATTTAATGTTTTTTATATGACAAAATGAACGACCCGCCGTTGCTTGTCAAGGTGAGAAATTGTCTCTTCCCTTCTTTTATCACAATTGCTACAGTCTATAGACAGAACGTGTTACCTGGGAGAGTTTGTCGATGGCGGAGCCGTTATGTTTAAAAAAATATTGTCTTACCTGGGCGAGTGTGTCGCTGCGGTGTGTGCGTGTGTGTCCTTACCTGGGCGCGTGTGTTGATGGCGGAACAGTTATGTTTGAAAACATAATGTCTTACCTGGGCGAGTGTCGCTGCGGTGTGTGCGAGTGCGTGTGTGTTCTTACCTGCGCATGTATCGATTGCGGAGCCGTTATGTTTAAAAACATGACGTCTTGGCTCGGCGAGTGTGTCGCTGCCTTTGTCTTGACATGCGCGTGCGTGTGTGTGTGTGCGTTTCCATGTATGTTCGTGCGCATATTCGTGCGCATGTGCGTGCGGTTTGTGTATGCGGTTTGTATGTGCATGTTTTCGGTGTATGCATGCAAGTGAGAGAGAGAGAGAGAGAGAGAGAGAGAGAGAGAGAGAGAGAGAGAGAGAGAGAGAGAGAGAGAGAGAGAGAGAGAGAGAGAGAGAGAGAGAGAGAGAGAGAGAGAGAGAGAGAGAGAGAGAGAGAGAGAGAGAGAGAGAGAGAGAGAATAGTCATAAAGTTTACAGATTCCAAGAACACCTTAATTCAGTCTTAATATTGGATGGATTTTGATGGCATCTTCATTGTAGTTGTCTAATATTAGAACCTTTATGGAGTTCTTCTCTCATATATCCTTACAGCTCCTTAAAAGTTTTGTTATCTTGCTCTAGAAATCCATTTAAAAAGTCATGGAAAATAGACTCCAAATAAACACCCATGTTGTATTCTAGCCAGTGTGGGACACATGGCTGGCAGAGCTAATTAAGTTGTCAAAGACCGCAATTGAGGGCTTTGATATGGCCCTTAATGGCTTGAGATGTAAGTGCAAAGCAAACATCTAGCCAGAAATGTGAATTCATATGTTTGTAAGGGTATGGGCCATGCAGATGTTGGATAAGGACCTAACCTCTCCCTGCTCGGTATTCCCCTGTAGCTTGGCTATGGTGGGAACTAGTCTTTTGGAAGAGTTTCAAGTTGACTCATTAAATGTCCCTTGGCACTCATTTTAAGATAATAAAAGACCATTGCAGTAGCTCTTAAGGCTCATGCAACTGAAATGCTGTTAAATAGTCTGTTAAATAGTATTGATTAGGCCAACCTCATTGCTTGGATTACTAGTATTTCATCACTTTAACACTTAAAGTGATGCAATACTAGTAATCATATATATATTAGATAATAGTATATTGAAAGTTAAAAAATATTCCAGGCTCAAAAAATATCTACAAAGTGTTTATTATTGTATATTTGTACATGCCAGCTGCTGTAATCCCAAAATGTGATCACATGTGACCAATGTGCCAAGTCCTTTTTTCGGTGGAAAACATGTTCATGATCACAAACTTAAACTTCTTAAATCATAAGAGCAGCATGTGCCTCATCTGTTTCAAGGTTGAAATGTGTTCCTTTTTTGAATACTATATTAGTTACAGATTTTACACCACTCTATTCCAGGACTTCAAAGGGCCTCCAGTTCACACCACAAGCAATACCTCCCTTCAATGCATCCAAGTATTTTCTCCTGCAGTCTGTGAAGGTTTGAGCCCAACCTTGTTTACAAACTGCATTAACCCAGGCGGTTTTTATATTAGCATATTTTTGGATGCCGGTGGAATGATCCTAGCAGGAGCCCCCACCACTCAGAAAGCTTTTGAGTGAGTAAGTCTGAAGACTAAATCGGAGTCTACCTAATACCATGAGTATTTCAATAGACTCCAACCAGCCCTCCAGAGATTCTCCCCCATTCCCCTCTAATCCAGCTGACAACTGCCCCTCCACCTCAGGCTCTGTATCCATGTCAAACAGCACCTACTGTACGGCTGAGATAGCTCGTCTTCCCAGAGAACAAGGAGGCTTTGGTCAAGGCCTCTGCAGCCTGACCCATCCCTGGGCCTCAGTTCAGCCCAGCTGGGCCTCAGTTCAGCCCCGGCTGGGCCTCGGTTCAGCCCGGCTGGGCCTCGGTTCAGCCCCGGCTGGGCCTCGGGACAGCCCCGGCTGGGCCTCGGGACAGCTGGCGTAAGGACAGCCCCTGGCGTCAGGACAGCTGGCGGATAACAGTTGACACCCATTCATGCTCTCTGTCCTCCTCTTTTATATTGAGGGAGCCCATCCACCCATGCATGTTTGATGCTTGTAAGAGAGAGTGTAACATACTATACAGTTAGTTTTGGTGGTGACACTCTGCGTTTTCCGACGTCGACAACCATAAACATATAAAGAAATAATTAAAAAATTATATTTATAAATGTAGCCATATAAATATGTCTATGGCGACAACAACACGACTACCGTCTCCTTCTACTTCCGGCTCACGTCCCCCGGCCGCAAGATCTCGAGCATGCGCAGAACGCGAAATCCGAAGCGGGTTTACATGCAGGTAGAAACCGGACTATGATCGAGTTCACTAGGTGTTCTTATCTGATCTCGCTTGTCTGTTCATGTACCGATTTCGGTCCGAAGTAGATCGGGTAAAGGTGTTTACATGCATTTTAAAAGTCTGGTTGAGGTCTTCTTCGTTTCTTTATCCGATAATGACTCTGCATGGAAACGCACTGACTGTCATCTTGAAAAGGGGACAGCTCTGAGCAACGTGTACTGAAGATTCCAAAGAAAATACAAAAAAGGGCATTGTACTGATGAGCAAGGGCGTAGGAACCGGGGGTGACGGAGGGGACGTGTCCCCTTCAATATCGGAGACAGGCGAATTTGTCCCACCTATAATTTATACCGGATCTGTCAGGTTTCCAATATGTGTCCCCCCAATGTTAAACTCATTCCTACGCCCCTGCTGATGAGCATATCTATTGTGCTTTACACACGTATGTGTGCACACATATACACAGACATCTGTTTCTGCTTTCTGGTGGAATCCTCATTGATGCAGGTGGCAATTTTAAAGCGATTGATGTAATAACTCTAGGGTATAATTATTGACTTTCAGCGAGAAAATGTGATTTTTCTTTCAAGTTGAACGTGTTCATCTGTACATCCTGAAAGTAGTAACCTGTAAATAATGTACTTTAATCAAGGGTTTGTATTTGATCTGTTGCCTGTTCACGCCTGTATTGCAATACGTTATTCTTGTGTGTGTGTGAGACTGAAACGCTCCATTAGCGACGCACACGAGCGCCTTGCAGTTGATCAATCAAGCAAATTCTGTGCTATTCATCAGCCTCATTCATCAACACAAAGAGCTTCACACAGGAATGACCACTGCACAACAAGAACCATAAGGCTTTCTTCGAAACCCAGAGGTACTGGGTGAGAGGGCGAATGACTGCAGTCCAACCTGTAGGCACCCTGAAGCAAGAGGCTCTTAAACCTACTCCTCCTCCTTGACGGAATCACTGGAGGTAACTTCAGATGTGTGTGTCAGACAGCTAAAGTGGTTCCTCTGCTCCCGGTCCAGCCCATGAGGAGGTGTGCACCACCAACGAGGGGGTGATGTACCGCGTCGGCGACCAGTGGGACAAGCGCCACGACGTGCTAGGTCACATGATGCGCTGCACCTGCGTGGGCAATGGACGAGGAGAGTGGAGCTGCATGGCCTACTCCCAGCTCAAAGGTATGTTTGTGTGTTATATCCTCGCCACTCTGGTGTCAAAGGTCATATTTTGGATAGCCCTCTGGTCTTTACAGCCCCTGTGGGAAATCATTAGGCCATAGCACCTCAAAAGAGCCTGGAACTACCCAAAACGTCACAACAACCCTCAATTCAATTTATTTTTTCGTAAAGTATTTTACAACCATGATACACTTCTCTCAAAATTATGATTCCACAGTCTAGTGGCAAGGGTGCTCTATTCCCAACCTAAGGGGTCTGTTTTCCATTGCCAATTTCCACACCGTGGCCCAAAGATGTTCCTCAGTGCTCTTGTGTGCTTGCCTACAGGCCTGTGAGATAGTAGGGTAATCTCGCTGTGAGAGTCGCTGATGCGTGTCCTGCGTCCACCACCGTGATGTTCCTCGGCCGCGGTGTGATCCCCCTCCTCCCTGTTCTCTGTGCTCCTCCAGACCAGTGCATTGTGGACGGCCTGACCTACGAGGTGAACCAGACCTTCACCAAGCAGCACGAGGAGGGCTACATGATGAACTGCACTTGCTACGGACAAGGCCGCGGCCGGTGGAAGTGCGACGCCATTGGTGGGTCCCAGCAAACAGTTTACAGTCTGATGGGATTACAAGAGATTAGATGGTTTTACGGTTTATTTTGGCAAGGGTATGAGGTTGTCTTTGAGGGTATGAGCCCAAAGAAAAACAGCGATAATGGGTGGTTAGCAGGGAGATTAGTGTGTGTGGGGGGGGGGGGGAATCATGTTTTTATTGGGAACTTTGTGGCGTACTTTTTCTTTCTTTCCACTGAGGAGCGATGTGTGTGTTCTAGACCAGTGCCAGGAGCCCGAGACCAGAGCCTTCTTTCAGATCGGAGAGACCTGGGACAAGACCATCCATGGAGTGATGTACAAGTGCTACTGTCACGGCCGTGGCATCGGGGAGCTCAGCTGCGAGCCCCAGCAGACCTTTCCTGGTAACAAACACACTCACGCACAGACATGCACACACGTTCTTCTCCAGATCAAGGTTGAAGCACTTGTCATTGTTTAAAGCACCACCACACAGATGTGCAGACCCAAAACTAAATGATAAATTATACATTGACTGTGTTGATTATACTCTTTATCTCCCTCTTCTCTGTCTGTCTCACTGACACTCACACACGCACGCGCTCAAGCACAGTTCAGGGTTGCATGTGTGGCGATGTCACAGTTTGTGAACTTTGTGTGACTGAGCTGTCAAACAACTCTTTGGTGTCCGGTTGTTCTTTGGAGAAAAGCCTCTATTGAAGAAGGCGTCTCTTTATTTGTGGTGATGCTGTGCTGGCAGAACAGGCCGTGTCCCCCATCCTCCCTCCCTCTCTCCCCCATTCCACCGTCACACTCCAAAAAATACAAAGCATTTAATTAATGACTATTAAATTACCTGAATGGCAAACGGAAGCCGTTGAGGCTATTTATTGTTTATATTAGTGTTGTACAAACATATGTAGATGTCGGTACAGTGTTGTCGTACTATATGTATTAGATTGTCCTGAACATGTACAGGTTTCTATGCTCAGGGCACACGCGAAGGGTTAATGTCTGTGAACGTGCTGCGGCTCAGAGCGGCAGGCCGCTCCAGGCCGGCCTCCCGTGATGACTGCTGGCTCAAAGGGGGGCTGGCGTTACAAACGTTTGTCAACCTGTTGCAGTAAACTATGTTTGTCTAAGGCCCTTTGAAAACGGTGGGGCCTTGTCTTTGATGTGAAACAGTGAGAGTGAGGGGTGGAGGGTGCTCATAGGGGGGCTGAGTGAGGGGTGGAGGGTGCTCGGAGGGTGGGTAGGGTGAGGGGTGGAGGGTGGGTAGGGTGAGGGGTGGAGGGTGCTTGGAGGGTGGGTAGGGTGAGGGGTGGAGGGTGGGTAGGGTGAGGGGTGGAGGGTGCTTGGAGGGGGGTTGAGGGAGGGCAATTTCCTCTTCTCCTTCTGCCCCCGCCCACCACCCTTCCCCTTCAGCTCTGAGCTTTTGTTCTGCTAGCATGTGGGGTTATTTATTATTGCCACAGCTGTACAAAAGACACACACACACACACACACACACACACACACACACACACACACACACACCATTCTGCACGTTTTTATTATGGATACCTTTTGCTCGCGGAGTGGTGTCCCTTCTGCCTTGTTTATTTTCCTTTACGTTCTTTCTCCCGCCCAGAATGTGAACTGAGGGCGTTGTAGTGGGGGAGGGTTGTGTCTGTTTCCTGCAGATCACATCAGCTCCCCACTACCAGAGCTTTTTGATGTCTCTTCCTCTGGGTTGTGCCTCCCCGGGTTCACTGCTTATCACCACCTTTCTCTTACAAGTGGAAATTTTCAGGCACATGTTGGCCCAATTTGCTCATTCCAGAGCATTTGCATCAATTAGCTCCTTCAACAACAGCACGTTGTTCAGGACTGATGCTCTCTACTTACCCCTGGTTCCCTCTTCACCTGGGGCTGTAGTTATATGCTGATGACAAGGATGGCTGTGATGTTATTGTTTTCCTCAGTTTCCCATGAAGCCTTGAGGGCACATATGGGCCATGACGCACGCTGCACACAAACAACATACACATTCATGTTGTAATGTCCGGGAAATGTGACTCTTTCAAATCCATCGTTTGTCTTCAATATGCATGCCTTGTTACTGGTATAGTTCTGCAGGTGGAAACAGAAAAGAGTAGTGTGTGTGTTAGCGCTGAGAGTGGCGAGTCCTGGGGGAATTTTCGGATAGTTTTCTACCTGGGTGTATGTTGTAGAGAGAAGACGGAGAGAAATGTTCTTTTCAACTTTCGAAAGGGCACCCCTTCCAAAGCTGCTGTAATAGCATCCAGCTGTGAAGTTGTGTGTGTGTGTGTCTGCGTGTGTGTTTCAAGAGCAGTGTGACTCTAGGCCAACCCCATAGTGTGTTTGCTTACTGAGAAGAGGACCATAAAAGGTAAAAAGACAACAGGCAGCTTGTTGAGCTCCAGATTGAGTCTGGGTTCGATAAAACCCCAAAGAGTTCTTCTTCCTGTCTTCCGTCCATCTGCTTGTTTCTCTCCTCGAGATTAATCTTTAGAAATTTCTCCCCCCTACCACTTTCCTCATTTCACCGTCCATATAATAACCACATTTTAGATCTCCCCACGTCATAAATACCCTATTCTTTCTATGAAGGAAATACACTCAAAACATGTGGTGTGTGTGGTGTGCACTTGCTTGTGTGTGTGTGTGTGTGTGTGTGTGTGTGTGTGTCTGTGTGTCTGTGTGTCTGTGTGGGTTTCTGTTTCTGTGTAACCCTCACCCCCAGCCTGTGGTCGACTGGCATGTAATGGCTGCCAGATTGTTTGGGGGTGGCCGGTGTATCTGCTTCCAGGCTCTGGTTAACCTGGCCACTTGCTCACAAACGCTGATTACAGCCTCGCTGCTTGGGAAAGCCGTCAGAAAACCACAGTTCTTTATAGAAGCTACTGGTTTCTATCAAAAGGCAATCAATCTGGTGGCCATATGTGATGAGTTTTATCTGTGTTATTAAAGAAAAATATTAATTAGAAATGTTGCATTCATCGCAAGGAACGCCAACGTTTCTAATTTGGCAAGATGATGTCAGATAACCAGCTATTATAGAAAATTAAAGACATGAACGTAGAACATTATTAGATTGGGAGAGTATAGCACCACTCCCCAGTACATAATGTTAATACAATTCAGGAGAGATTATGTATTTTGGAGATTTTGGCATTTTGAACTTCAGGAGTTTTAGGTGATGTCCTCCGAAGATAGTAATGTTTGGAGAAAGAAGGAATGAAGTGAGGGAAAGAGGGACAGTTTGCAGGAAAAAGAGTGCAGAGTAGGACTGTTCCCTCCGAGCTGGGGAATCGTGCGCTGGAATTTCACGTTCATGTGACAGTTTCTCCCCATCTCCCTTTCTTTCTTCTATTTTGCGTGTACACATTTGCCCCAGCTGCCATGTTTCACACTGTTGGCCTTTGGTCAACAGTGTGAATGGAATTGTAATGTTGACAACCCTCTGTTGTCACTTAGCTCTGTAACTTCATAGCCTGCGAACAAAACCTCACGTGAACGATCGTGTCAAAACGCTGCATGATTAACATTTAGCAGCACCTTCTATCCATGTGTGTGAATGTATCCCATAATATATTTATGGTCTGTCTCGTCCGCAGGTGGACAACGGCCTGTCCAGGTGATAATTACGGAGAGTGGAAACCAGCCTGACTCCCACCCCATCCAGTGGAACGCCCCCTCCTCGGCCCACATCACCCAGTACATCCTCAAGTGGAGACAGGTAACTAACCCAGTGGAGACAGGTAACTTACCCAGCACATCCTCAAGTGGTGACAGGTAACTAACCCAGTGGAGACAGGTAACTTACCCAGCACATCCTCAAGTGGTGACAGGTAACTAACCCAGTGGAGACAGGTAACTTACCCAGCACATCCTCAAGTGGTGACTGGTAACTAACCCAGGGCCTCACACCTGTCAGTGTCTTCACCTAAATGAGGATGAATGGGTCTCATTAAAAGAAAAGTGTAAGATAAGCACGAGCATTGAAAGATGTGGCTCAGGATGGTGTAGTTATCGGGTGTTCCACTCCCAACTGAAAGTTACTTTGTTCGATCCCACACTGTCTACAGTCTGCCTGTAGGTATCTTTGAGTAAGATGCCTAACCCTTACCTGTTCCTTTATGACATGCTGAAAAGATCTCTCAACCAACATTCACATTCAACTCTAAAAGACCCAGATGTGCCTGAACATTGAGATACGACTGCATAAAAAGTTGGATTTATTTGTCTATCCTAATTGGTGTCAATCCAACCCGTCACCGGGCTAACGCCCCTCTCCCCCACCTTTCCGGTGGTCCCTGCAGAAGGACACGGCCAACCCCTGGAGAGAGGTGCTGATCCCGGGACACCTCAACACCTACACCATCTCGGCCCTGAAGCCCGGCATCACATACGAGGGTCAGCTGATCAGTGTCCTCCGCTTCGGCCGCCGCGAGATCACACGCTTCGACTTCACCACCAATTACGGCTCATGTGAGTGTCTAGCGTGTAGCAGGTGTTTGAGGCACTCGCCCGATGTGGCTGCAGGGTGATATCACGCTGCATGTCGACCACTGCGTTGCGCTATGTTAAGCTCTTCCCTCGCCCTATCCCCTGTGGTTCCAGTGGCCACATCGGAGGGCGACACCGTGCAGCCCCCCCCAGAGGTGGACACCTCTGAGTCGGTGACGGAGATCACCTCCAGCAGCTTTGTCATCTCCTGGGTGTCGGCCTCGGACACAGTCTCCGGCTTCAGGGTGGAGTACGAGCTGACGGAGGAGGGCCAGACCACAGGACAGACCAGCGTCCTGGGTGAGTATGCTGAAAACGAGCGTTTTGCCGTGCCGCAGAATCGTGTGTGTCCATTTCTTCTGTGATTTCCTTTTCATATATATGATATATATGATATATATGATATATATATATATATGATATATATATATATATATATATATATATATATATATATATATATATGCTCCCCTACAACAGAAATGAGCAGAGCTTGATGGTGTTCCCCTTTATTTAGAAAAAAACACCCTTTCCATTGTGGACTTCCGTCGCCACAACCAAACAACCCTCTATTTATATTTTCTTATAAACACTTGAAATATATTTTCTGGATCAAATGTTGCTGGTTTCCACGGTGATAACTCGACGGTTAATAAACAATGTGACGATGCTGTGTTGCAGAGCTCCCTCGCACCACCACCTCCGTGAACATCAACGACCTGCTGCCCGGCAGGAAGTACACGGTCAACGTCTACGAGGTGACAGACACTGGATACGACAACCTCATCCTCACCACCTCCCAGACCACCGGTAAGGACCTCTCCCCTGTGTCTCTGTGTCTCTCCTCTCTCTCTCTCGGCCTCTGTCACTCTCTCTATCGCCTTCTCTCTGTCTGTCTGTCTCTCTCCCTCTCTTTGTCTCGGTCCATGTCTCTCTCCCTCTCTGGGTCTCTCCTTCTCTTTGTCTTGGTCCATGTCTCTCTCCCTCTCTGGGTCTCTCCTTCTCTTTGTCTTGGTCCATGTCTATCTCCCTCTCTGGGTCTCTCCTTCTCTTTGTCTCGGTCTATGTCTCTTTCCCTCTCTGGGTCTCTCCTTCTCTTGGTCTCGGTCCATGTCTCTCGCCCTCTCTTGGTCTCTGTCTATGTCTCTCTCTCTCTGTCTCTCTCTCAATTCCCCTGTTGAATGAATGTGTTAACCTCTCCTTCCTCCGCAGCTCCTGACGCTCCGGTCGACCACGAGGTGGAGGAGGTGCAGGAGACGTCCATCGTCATCACCTGGGACAAGCCTCTCGCTCCAATCACAGGTGAGTTCACACATAAACTCACACACGCACACGTACACACGTAAACACACACACACACACGTAAGCACACCCACACACAAACAGACAGACGTAAACACACATGCGTAAACACACACACATGTAAACACACACAAACATACACACTTAAACGCACGCGCGCGCTAACATCGGCTGTGCTAACACACACCCGTGTTTCCCAGGCTACCGCGTGGTTTACACACCGTCGGAGGAGGGGGAGGGGGACAGCACAGAGCTCGTCCTCCCCAACACGGCAACAGCGGTGACCCTGAGCGACCTCAGACCCGGGCTGCAGTACAACATCAGCATTTACGCCGTGGAGGAAACCCTGGAAAGCCAGCCCATCTTTGTGCAGGTCAACACCGCCGGAGACCCCCTTCCAGGTAGGCTGTTACCGCTGGACCCAGGTCTGGGGGAGTCGCAGCCAGGAGGTTCTGGTTTGAACCCCCCATACCCCCGACTTGCTTTGTAATAATGCCTATAAAGGAAGGATTTTACTGTCATTCGCTTTAGATGTTGACTATGTAAAAATCAACCTATGGATAATATTGTGGGTGAAACATAACTGAGTGCGATACAGTTCTCAACAAAATGTGTCCCCCGATCGCAAAATGACTTTTCTATTCGTATACTAGAGTAACGAGTTTATATAGTAGAGGAAATTGATCATGTCGGCCTCAAAAATGACCCACAAATCATTTGAAGAAACAATCGTTCACAAGGCAGACATAAAGACACTGGCTGAGTGTCCTGCGTCGTTCATAGCTCCCTCTTACCAGCGTCCACTGGAAAGGCCGTGCTTCTAGACTACTTGTCTTTGATGCCAGCCAACCAGTTCCCCACGTGTATACAGGTCTCCCTCCCATCTGGTTCAGTTTTAGCTCATAAAACCACTCACATCTCCTACTCTGTCCTCGCATAACCTCTGGGGAATTAAACGGCCACGCACACTTTGTTGTAGGAATACTGCAATATCACACACACACACACACACACACACACACACACACACACACACACACACACACACACACACACACACACACACACACACACACACACACACACAGCCCTCTACTCTTTGAGGTGAAGTAGGGCAGCAGATTCTGAGAAGTTAATGCAGTTAGTCTGTCCACACGTGCTTGCTTCCCGAGACCTCTGGGTGTGCAGGTGTGTGAGGAGAAATTTCTCTGCTGCTTCTGGAGTTGGTATTTTGCGTCGTCCTTTGGTAACATGTCATGTTACCAAAGTCTTGGACATCGTATGCCAAGTCGATTTCTGCTGACACGTTTAGACCGATTTGGTTGGCGGTCAAAAGAGGGGACACTTGGACACACTGCCTTAGAGGCGGGCCTCGGTCATGAAGGCCCATTGGGAGCCAATTTTTTAATTTGGCCAATGGGGCTTCCTTTAATTCCAGAAGGACTGGATAGACTGTAACATGGTATATTAAATGTGTTGTTTCCTGATGTCCATAGTGGAGGAGGTGGCCACGCCCACAGAGCTGCAGTTCGTCGAGGTGTCCACCAATCAGATCGTTCTGACCTGGTCCGGCCCCCTCGGCGCCGTCTCGGAGTACCGGATCAACGTGGCCCCTGTGGACGAGCCCGGGAAACCCCAGAGAGAGCTGACGGTCCCCGCCATCCAGAGCGCCTACGTGGTCAAAGAGCTGCACCCCGGCACCGTGTACCGCTTCAGCGTCTACGCCCTCTTCAACGGGCGGGAGAGCGCGCCCCTGGTCGGGGAGCAGGCTACAAGTGGGTCTGCCAACACACACACAGACACACATACACTAAAACATACATACATACATACATACGTACATACATACATACATACATACATACATACATACATACATACATACATACATACATACATGCACACATACACTAAAACATACATACATACATACATACATACATACATACATACATACATACATACATACATACATACATACATACATGCACACATACACTAAAACATACATACATACATACATACATACATACATACATACATACATACATACATACATACATACATACATGCACACATACATACATACATACATACATACATACATACATACATACATACATACATACATACATACATACATACATACATACATACATACATACATACATACATGCACACATACACTAAAACATACATACATACATACATACATACATACATGCACACATACACTAAAACATACATACATACATACATACATACATACATACATACATACATACACACCGACACACTGACACACACACCCTGTGACCTCCAACCTCTGTGACCCCCCCTTCCTCAGAGCCCGACGCTCCGTCACAGGTCCACTTCCTGAACGTGACGGACGCCAGCGTCATCGTGGCGTGGTTTGCGCCCCTGGCCCGCATCGACGGCTACCGCCTGGTGCTGGCCGGGGACGGCTCCGCCCCCAAGCAGCTGCGGCTGCCGGCCCGCCTCACCCAGTACACGCTGCTCAACCTGCGGCCCGAGACGGGCTACACGGTCACGCTGCACGCTGAGCAGGACAGCGCGCTCAGCGAGGGCCACACGGCCCACTTCACCACGGGTGGGCGGCACACACGCACCACACGGGATCATCATACGCCTTATAGTAATGATGAGGATGGTGCTTTATATGGATGGCCGTCATATGGATGATGATGATGATGATGAAGATGATGATGATGCTAGTACAGTCTAATCCAGTCATTGAAGTAGATGGGGCTGGTAGGAAGGACGACAGTCAGGTCAGGTTGGTCTTGTATTGGGGTCAATACGGCACGAGCCTGCAACAGCATGTCCAATCTGAAAAAAGAAAACATTGACGGAGCATTACATTTTGATTTACTGATGGCTGTTGGAATGTAAAGACAATGTCAACAAATTGGGCAAAAATAGCTGCTGAAATAAATTGCCTACCCTAGCTTTAACGACCTGTATCTAAAACTCTGTTGGTCTCTGTGGATAAAAGTGTCTTGTTCGTCGTAAACATGAGACATAGCCCCTTCCTCCAGGGCTAGGGCAGACACTTTGTGGGAGTAGAGACGTGTATTATGACCAATGACTGGGGACATCGTTCCTGAGTACAGTGCATCTGACCTTCCTGTGTTCCTCCAGAGTCCGCCATGGGCAGTGCACCCCACTTCAGCACAGAGGTCACTAGCACTTCCATCATCATCAGCTGGTCTCCTGTCCCCCACGTGGGCTACAAGGTACGTCCAGCCCTCTGCAGAGGAAGAACTGACACTGTGTGATGTCGGAGTCACATTTTCCCATGAATAAATGGATTTAGGGCACTTCAAATACACTGATTCTGCTACCCTAATCAAGGCTGTGATCGGTAAAACGGGATTAGCACGTTGCAGAATCGTCTCCTTAATCCTTTTAAGTCATTCTGCTAAGGGCTTCAGGATCCAGGATCTCAGGCTGCATCTGTGTTATCGGGTGTTTATTCAGTTGCGTGTGGTGTACTTAGGGGCCCTGGGGAATCAGTAAACAGGAACTGGTGACCACAGGAATAATGGGATTTGCCAGAAAATATCCCACTGGAGATGAGAATGTTTTCACGTCTGTCCTGGGAAAACATTGACCTTTGACCTTTCCTATGAGTCTGCTCTTTCTTCCTCTCTTCTCTCTCTATATCTGACTCCTCTGTCTTTCTCTTCAGGATTCTACTCGATCTACTAATATTCAAGTTGTATCTTGATCATTCTTCTAATGCCTTTGCTTATTTGTGTGTGTGTGTGTGTGTGTGTGTGTGTGTGTGTGTGTGTGTGTGTGTGTGTGTGTGTGTGTGTGTGTGTGTGTGTGTGTGTGTGTGTGTGTGTGTGTGTGTGAGTAGCTCACGGTGCGCCCCAGCCAGGGCGGGGAGGCCCCCCGGGACGTGACCTCTGACTCCGGCAGTATCTTCATCAAGGGGCTGACCCCGGGGATGGAGTACACCTACGACATCAAGCCCGTGGTCAACGGCCGCGAGCACGGCACCACCGTCACCAAGCGCGTGGTCACACGTAAGACCCTAAACTAGCAGGGCCAACCCTGACCCCCCTAATGGGCAATGTGGAGTACAGTATTAAAAAATATATATGTATAATGTAACAACTTTTTATCTTTTCTGTTCTTCCTTTTTCACATCTTTGTCTTTTTGTGCGGCTTCACTTCATCATCCCTTTTTCACCTCCTCCACCTCCTCCTCCTCTTCCTCCTCCATCTCTTCCTCTTCCTCCTGCTACTCATCTTCCTCCTGCAGCTCTCTCCCCTCCCACCGACCTGACCCTGAAGATGAACCCGGAGACGGGTGGGGTCCTCGTAGAGTGGGATGGAACCAACACACCCGGTAGGTTGACCAGATTGTTTTCACAACATGAACTGCATCGACATGTATCATGTTTTCCCCTATGAATGTTTTCCTGTTCTAATAGATACTTGAAGCCTATTCATCACCTGTTTCCTGTTGATGAACTATTAATACAATCAATGAAATCCCCTTTCATTAAACAGTGGACCGTCTTTCTTTTATTTTTAATCCTATAATCACACACACACACACACACACACACACACACACACACACACACACACACACACACACTCTGTCCCTTTCTCTCTTCTACCTTCCGCTCCTCAGACATCACTGGATACCGAGTGACGTGCACACCGACCACTGGCATGCAAGGGAACAGCATGGAGGAGTTTGTGGAGGCGGGGGAGAACTCGTGCACGCTGGACAACCTGATCCCGGGCGTGTCGTACAACATCAGCGTGGTGACAGTGAAGGATGATGCCGAGAGCACCCCCCTGACCACCATTATCACCCCTGGTGCGTGGCCCCTCATCCAATCAGAGGCTCTCTGTTTATCCCGAACTTAAGAAGCTCTCACTAATTATTATAATGTTTTCAGATATTACAAAGGTTTAATTTCCCCTTTGGATGGAATGAATTTGTTTTATGGGTTACTAGATATCAGACAGGAACCTAGACTTTAAAAACTTTGGCAAAGCTTTGTTACTTTTGGTTGGTTCTGCTTTCCTAGTGGTTCACAAAAGAAAGGTAAGACTCCCCACAGTCTTTCCAAATTATCTATTCTGTAATAAGACTATTAACCCGACTTACCCTAATATTCATCGACCAGTGATATTAGTCTGGTAATATCACTGCCCTAACATGCATCTATCACAAAATATCAACCTAAATATTTTGCGACTCCCTAGCCTGGTATCCCATGATAAAATGACATAAAATCCCAATTAAGTGTGGTGCCTATAATGGTGTACTCACTATAGAAACCTCACCACATAATGTCTCATTTATCTATCATGAAACCAGAGACAGCATTATAACATCACCTCTTATATTGATGTGATTTAAGAAAAATCACTGCAATAAATGTCGCTTTTTAGGTATGAAAGCTGGTCACTTTTCCAGTTTCCCATACTTGACTTAACCATGGCTTGTATCTGTATGTTTCTGTGTCTGTGTGTGTTTGTGTGGTTTTGTGTCTTTCTGTGTATTGTTGTTATGTTTGTCTGTCTGCTATCACTCCCTCTTGGAGCTCCCATCACTCCTTTCCTTCCTCTCCTCTTCCTCCTCCTCCTCTCTGTCTCTTTCCTCCCTCTCTTCTCCCTCTTCCTCTCCCTCTCCTCCCCCTCTCTTCTCCCTCATCCTCCTCTCTTTACTTCCTCTCTTTTCGTCCTCTCCCTCCTCCTCTTCTCCTTCCCTTCTATCTTCCTCCCCACAGAGGTCCCTCAGCTGACAGACCTGAGCTATGAGAACGTGACGGACACCACCATCGGCCTGCGCTGGATGCCCTTCAACTCCACCGTCGTCACGGGTTACCGCATCACGGTGACGGCGGCGGGCGAGAGCGTGCCCGTCTTCGAGGACTTTGTGCTGCCGTCATCGGGCTACTACACCGTGCACGGCCTGGAGCCCGGCATCGGCTACGACATCAGTGTCACCACGGTGACGGAGAGCGGCGTGAGCAAGCCCATCACCATCACACAGCAGACTGGTGAGGAGCAACACGTGAGGAGATAGAGAGAGCCTCGTCACCATGGCCTCACAGAACATATTAAACAACATGCATTAAAAAACAACACAGGATCAGCAAAAGTCCATTAATTTCCAGCCTGCTTAAGGATTGAATGGCTAAGAAGGACCTTGGAATCAAGGCATGCCAATCTGGCTACAAAGAGATTGATGTCAGCAGAGGGCTTTTACTCTGTATAACCTGTCATGGAACATCTCAAACGGAGTGTCTTAAACGACTGCAGAACTCTTCAAAGAACATAAACTCTGTAATTAAAATGCATGCTGTGCTGTGCTGTGTGTGTGTGTGTGTGTGTGTGTGTGTGTGTGTTTTGCACCTTTCTTTTTGTCAGTTTGTGTGTGTATTTTCTTAAGTGGGTGTCAGTGTGTGTGTGTATTTTCTTAAGTGGGTGGGTGTGTAACATATGGTGTTGGTTTGGAGTTTCCATCAAGGTGGGACTCATTTTGCCCCCTGATGTAAAACCTTTGTGTTCTCTCACTTTTAAGGTGCTGTTAAACAGCAGACACAGACTTTACACACACACAAAGAGAAACACCTTTTTATTAATAAAAGTAAGCAATGGTGGTGTAACTTTCTCTCTCGCTTCTCTCTCTCTCCCTGTTTTTCTCTCCATGTCTCCCTCTCGATGTCTCTCTCTCTCTCTCTCGCAGTGGTGCCAGCCCCTACTGGTCTTGGCTTCGGGGAGGTGGGTCCGGACTCCCTGGAGGTCACCTGGGACAGCCCTCAGGTCCCCAACGCCGCGGACATCAACATGTACATCATCAGGTACCCCACTTCTTTTTTTTTTTTTTTTTGTTTATAAAACCACGTTTTGTTCTTTATTTTTCTTGCAGTATTCCTACTTTTTGGTCAAACTTACGTTTATCCTACCCTTGTAATTCTTACTCATTTTTGTATAAATCTAAATTGTTACCAGGGCAGGCGGTTCTGACAAAGTATAAACCACTCTCTGTCGGACAAGCTGTGCTTGTGTTTGGTTTGGATGGGCTTGTGTCTGTGGGTGGTTCTGATTATTTATTCTACTGACTGTCTGACAAGCTGTGCTTGTTTGTGTGGTTGGTTCTGATCTAGTTTATTCTACTGCCTCTCTGACCTGTGTGTTGCTTGCTGTCAGGTATCGTCCCGTGGTTATGTCTTTTGCTGATGAATCCAAAGAAGTCACCGTTGGAGGCTCGTCAAAACGCACAGTCCTAGAGAGTACGTTGGATAGATGTAGCACACACACTCACTCACTCTTGATCATTTGTGGATCATTAGTTGATCACTCACTCACTCACTCACTCACTCACTCACTCACTCACCCACTCACTCACTCACTCACTCACTCACTCACTCACTCACTCACTCACTCACTCACTCACTCACTCACTCACTCACTCACTCACTCACTCACTCACTCACTCATTCTTTGTATTTGAATGCCTAACACTTTTAAACCGAAGCACAAAGTGAATGATATGAATGACCTCTCTCTGCTCTCAGACTTGGTGCCTGACACAGAGTACCTGGTGAGCGTGGTGTGTGTGTACGACCAGAGAGAGAGCTCCCCAGCCACGGCCACTCAGAAAACAGGTGAGTTCCTGCAAGAGGCCCAACCTGGGCCTCGAAGGTAGGACATGCACTCCGCTGGGTTGAGATTTGAACATTTAAACGAATAACTTCATGACACCTATGGCATTCTCAGATGGCAATTCAAAGCAGGACTCCTACAGAGAGCATCCATAGCCATCCCCCAACACACCAGGGTATCCACCGCTCACAAACAGCCCCAATATGAATATTATACATGAATGTACACACACAGAGACATCAAATATGAATTGCCGTACTCGTGGCAAATGGAGGGACATAGTAAGACTGCCCAGAGGCTCCATGAACAGGAGAGTACGACCATGACACCATCCAGGGTTCCATGTTAGACCCTTCTTCTAAGATGAAGTCCCTCCCTCCGCCCCCAGCCATGGACGCCCCCTCAGGCCTGGAGTTCTCTGACATCCTGACCAACTCCTTCGCCGTCCACTGGGTGGCGCCGCGTGGGCCCATCAGCGGCTACCGCATCCGCTACCAGATGGCCAGCGGCGGGCGGGCCAAGGAGGAGCGCCTACCCCCCTCCAGGACCCACTTCACTCTGACCGGCCTGCACCCCGAGACCGAGTACCTGGTCCACATCTACGCCGTCAGCGGCCGCAAGGAGAGCCCCCCGCTCTCCGGCCGGCAGAAGACCAGTACGTCTCTTATTGTGTCGGCTTCCTTCCTCTTCTATAAAGGGGTGATATCATGCTTTTTTGACTTTTCCCTTTAGCTATATGACGTATTTATACATGTTTTACGTGTATACATGTGTTTTAAGCTCGAGCAAGGGGGAGTTTTCGTTCCGACCGAGAACACCCCTCAATGAGAAACAGCTTGTTTGCGCTCAAACTTTACTTTGTTACAGTGTGACGTCCGACTGTGCACTGGGCGGTGCTGAGGTGCATAAGTTGCGCCTCCTGGCTACTTTTCCCGGGGGGGGGGCGGGGGGGAATTTGCTGACGCACGCGCAAAGCGTTTGACCAATCGCAACAGAGTGGGCTAATGGGGCGGGGGGTCTTAAAGCGACAGTGTGAGAATAATAAGGGGTATTTCTAACATAAATGTAACCCTATTCTGGTAGCATCCCAAAATGCACTGATTAATCCTAAAAAAGCATGATATGGGATCTTCAATGCATACAGAGCTTGAGTAAATTGTTGAATTAGTTGATGCTCCCCACATCATTTTCCCTCTTTATCTGTCTTTTTCTCATTCTGCCTACCACTTTTCATCTCTCTCTCTCCAGTCTCTGACGCACCCACAGACCTGAATGTGGTGGAGACGACCCCCACCAGTATCACCCTCCGCTGGGACGCCCCGGCCGTCACGGTGCGCTACTACCGGATCACCCACGGAGAGACCGGTAAGCTAGCGGGCTAGCCCACTGCTTATGATACAGCTTTTCCTTTAGCTTTTCATGATTCTCATTAGCCAATAGTCAATCAGCAACTCTTGATGGGAAAAGGTAAGAGAGATAAGATGTTTCCTTAAGTACAGGACAGAAATAGTAATGAAAAAAATTAAAAAGTTGAATAAGAGTAAAAAGCTAGGACAAATACATCAAAAGTAATATAATAATGATATTGTTAATGTGTTGTCCATCTTCATGGCTTCTTCCCTATGATCTCTGGTGTCGGGTGACTCACTCTCTGTGTCTGTCCCTCCCCTCCCCTCTGCAGGTGGGCGAGGTAACATCAAAGAGTTCACGGTGCCGGGGACCCAGTCCACGGCCCAGGTGACCAACCTGAAGCCGGCCACCGACTACACCATCACCGTGTACGCTGTGACCGCACGGGGGGACAGCCCCGCCTCCAGCACCCCCATCTACATCACGCACCGCACCGATGGCAACTGTAGGTTCCTCTAGGACCGAGCATGCACACATGCACACACACACAGTCATGAACACACACCGAACTCAAACAGACGCACACAGTCATGAACACACACACACACACACAGTACACATATGTATCCAGGTTTTTACTGTCAGTTGTGGATGCACTTGAAGAATACCAAATCCACCAACACATCACATCACATTACATCACATCATGCATTGTATCTGAGGACCTCTCTGCTGCCCTCTCTCCGCGCTCCTCTGTCTTGCCTCCGTTCTGGGGTTCCTCCAGATGTGGACTCCCCGTCTGTGATGGAGGTGATGGATGTGAAGGACAGCAGCATCACAGTGCGGTGGAGCCCGGCCCAGGGCCCCATCATGGGCTACAGGGTCACCGGGACCCCCAAGAGCGGCCTTGGACCCATCTTCTCCGAGGTGGTGGCTCCAGGTACGTGTGTGTGTGTGTGTGTGTGTGTGTGTGTGTGCGTGTGTGTGCGTGTGCGTGTTTCTCTAGTGTATTTCCTTTTTATATTGATACCACCACAACAAAGATATCAAGACAAGGCATTTATATTTAAGCAATTCTTACATGAATAAAATTATTGTCACACACTATAACTGAGGATTATTAGTTGTACACACGCATTTACTGTCTTTTTTTCACTCCGTCATTTTAAGCTCTGTGTGTGTGTGTGTGTGTGTGTCCTTAGACCAGACAGAGATCACCTTCTCCGGGATGATGCCCACCCAGGAGTACGTCCTCAGCGTGTTCGCCCTTGGCCAGGACGGAGAGAGCACCCCTGTTGTGGAGTCCGCCATGACAAGTCAGTGGCTCACCTTCAGTACAAACATCGGTTAAGGAATCCAGAAAATACGACACAGATACAGGAATAAGAAACACATACCGTTACACACACTGATGAATAAAAGCCTGCCACGTAAGAGTGTGTACTTTAAAAGTGTTCACAGGGTCCACTGCTCGTTAAGTCCTCTAAAGAGGAGTGGTTTCTACCTCTGAAAAGAAGAACCCTCTAGCCTTGTGTTCTATTCCCTGTCTGCTCTGCACTGTCCCAGAAACTGGGTCGTGCTTTTCAGCGGTGGATTGATTAGAAGTCTGGTCTGTACGTCGCTTTCGCTAAAAGTATGAAAAGTTTGAATCAATGCGAATGTCGTTTAAATGTAAACTTTTGAAACCGAGCTCAGGAGGAGACGAAGATGGTAGAGCAGCTACTGCTGAGACTGTCATTTACATTTCTCTCGTGTGTGTGTGTGTGTAGATGTGGATAGCCCAAAGGACCTGGCCTTCTCGGACGTGGCCTCCAGCTCTCTTCGTATCAGCTGGGACGCCCCCGAGGGCGTGGTCACCTCGTACCGCGTGCTGTACTACAGCCCGGAGGAGGGCGAGCGCGAGCTGCTGCCCGCGCCCACCGGGGTGGCCGACTCGGCGCTAATCCAGGGCCTGCAACCCGGGAGTGAATACACCGTGAAGGTCATCGCCCTGCATGACAACAAGGCCAGCACGCCGCTGGTGGGCACGCAGGTCACCACCACGGAGGGTGGGTACCGTCCCACTGACACGATCCGTCCATACGTAACCGTTGGGGTCTGTCCTTTAGGGTGGGGTTATTGAGTTCAGCATCAATTTTCTTCAAAAAAAATTTAAAAAAAGAAAAGCGGCATAAATTGGTAAAAAACACTTCAGAGGATTTAAAAGAACTGGTACACAAATTTCACATAACCAAGTGCAAGACATCCTGCACATGAGACCAAGTGTATAACATTCTGCACATCACAACAACTGTGCAGTATGAGTTTGTCACAACACTTTCTTTCTTTCAAACTGATCAGTAATTGGTTTGGCTTTGATCTCCATTGCCATACCAAATAGTGAACCTCTTATTCCTCACATGGTTCATAAGTCTGCAGAAGGCAGGCTCACCCACCCTACCAAAGGAACACCTGGGGACACTTATCTGGGGTTTAACATTGAATAGCATGCATCTCCTCCACCATCTCGCCCCCCCAGGCGTCCCGGGCCCCACCAACATCCTGTTCTCCGGGGTCAGCCCCACCTCCTTCCGGATGAGCTGGGCGGCGCCGCTGCAGACCAACCAGCTGACGGGGCTGCCCGGCCTGTCCGGCTACCGCGTCCTGGTCCAGCCCAAGGGGAAGAGTGGCCCCAACGTGGTGCTGAACCTGGCCCCCGACACCACCCAGGCCGTGGTCCCGGGACTCATGGTGAGGGACACCTCTCAGCAGGGGGCCCATGTGCTCCGAGTACTGGACACAACTGTACTGCTCAGAACAGAAAATCGGAATGGATATATAGAACAGCAATACTATTAAAGAAACAACATACACCAGAAATACAGTTAGTTATTTTGCGTATGGTATACATGTCCGCAAAACTAAAGGCGCTCAGATGCGGGAATAGTGAAGGTAGGGTTTGGTGGCAAAGCCCAGGGAAAAAGCCCCAGTGATGGTGGGGTGATGGTGTCGGTGTTATGTTGTGCTAATGCTAGTGGTGGTGTGGACAAAGCTGATTCTGATTTTGAAAGTGACTTCAGAAAATGTCATCACTTCATTTATTATTATAAACAAATCCTATTTTGTAGTAATATTTTGCACTTCACTATATCATAACATCGGGTTATATTCTCTGGTGTAAAAGGCTTTTGTATAATTGACGATAATTCCTATTGATTGTTTCCATACTTTGCTGCCATCGTATGATGCAATGGATTGGTTTGCTACCAATGTGTGCTACAGCCATTTAGTGATGTTATGTTTGGCGAACGGGCAAAGCAATAATGAATCCTGTAGTATTAAAACGAACGATTGTGAAATAGGACAAGTAAAGTGCTAAACACTGGTCTGCAAATGGAGACACACACGTGCACATACACACAGACACACACTCAGACATTTATATATATATTCATGCCCAGACTTGCTTTCCCCTCTGCCCTTAGTCAAGGGATCGGTATTTGTATCTGGAATAGTTCTCAGACAAATGCTTTTGCTCTGCTAGACTAGGGCTCCAGTCTGTCTTTTGATTGCCCAATTCTACAGACACACGAACATGCATGCACACATGCGCACACACATACACACACAGTGTTGGAGGGATACCCCGCCTTGAACAATCTAACGTTATAACGTTCTATTTCTTTCTAGCTCTGCTCTTTCCTTCTTTCTCAGATTTTATTGATCATATTTTGTGTATGTTTTCTTCTGACTCTAAGCCTATAGTCATCTACAACATGCAGAGATTGGCAACAAATCCACTTAACAATAAAACAGCCTTTCAATGAAGATGAACAATCTGACAATGTCTCTTTCCCTCCCAGCTTGCCACGACCTATGTGGTGGAACTGTATGCCCTGAAGGACTCTGCCAAGAGCAGCCCCGCCCGGGCTGAGGTCACCACCATGGACAGTAAGTCTCTGGATCCCCCAAGCCATCGTCAACATACATAGAGAGACCGTTGTTAGCCAAACAACAGGCAGGCGTATACCATCATGTACAGATAGGTGGAAAGAGATTCTGCTCCAGATTATACAGTTATAGAAATAACAAGTCATTGTCTAAATAAAAATGTCACTTCCAAGGTGTTTTAGTTTATGACCCTCTCTGTCCATGTTGCTTCCATATCAGCACGGTTGGAACAGTGTGATAGTCAGGATGAAATGCTACTCTAATGACCCAGATGGGGAGGGTGGGAGGTGACTCTGTGTGTTGATACTCCCTGCCTCCCTCTCTCCAGACATCACCCCCCCGCGCCGCGTACGCCTCTTAGACGTCCGGGACTCCAGTATTACGCTGAGCTGGCGTTCCAAGACAGACCCCATCTCTGGCTTCATGGTGGAGGCCACGCCCGTTTCCTCTCCTGGCAACACCACCATCCAGAGGAACATCGACTCCAACCTGCGCTCGTACACCATCACAGGTGGGCTGGGAGCGTCCTGACAACATTCATCAAGCGACTTTCTCAAATATGAAAAACAATATTATTTGACCAAACCAGGCATTGAGACCAAAGAAAAAAGCCTCCAGGTGGTGCTAGGAGCGTTCTTCTGGGAGAAGCCGTCCCCTGACCTGTGTGTATACGTGTTGTGTTGACCAGGCATGCAGCCCGGCACTGAGTATAAGATCAACATGTTCACTCTGAGTGGCAGCGGACGCAGCACCCCCTTCACTCTCACCGCCACTACAGGTACCACGACCCTCTCTCTCTCCCTCTCTCTCTTTCTCTTTCTCCCTCTCTACTAAACAGATGTTTGACCTGAGAAACACTCAAAACACCCTCATACAAACAGTATGAGGGTGTGTTTTTTTCAGTACCTTAACACCCCTTATTGTAACTGATGCTTTATTATAAATGGGTGGTAACGTCTTTATTAACTTTATTATTTATTAACAATTATTAACCATCGCACATTTTCTTCTATATATATTTTGAAGTAAAAGTAGTAATCTCTCTCTCTCTCCCTCAGCCATGCCAGCGGTCCTCCCCCCAACCAACATCCAGTTCACCTCCTTGACCTCCAGCAGCTTCTCCTTCACCTGGGAGCCCTCCCGGAGCCCCGACATCACCGGCTACTACGTCACCCACGAGGTGGTGGGCGGAGAGCCCCAAGAGAACACCCCGCGGCCCCACCCCGGCCAGACCTACGCCTTCATCAGCGGTGAGGGTGTAGCCAGGGGCGCCATACGGTCCAACACCAGAGCACACCATGTTAACGTCACTCACTGTACATATTGTGGCAACCCGGCAAGGTGAGCGAACCACCTCCTCCCAAACAGGACACATTTTTGTGGGGAGAAACCAAAAAGGCACGTTCTATTCCAAAGTCAAACAAAGTCTCTCGCTGAAAAAACACAAAAGAACGGAGACCTGGGAGGAATCGACGGTTGTATCCCGGTCTCTCCTTGCCCGAGCCACATGGCTGAGAGAGCCCCGAATAAGTGGAGAAGCAGGCTATTTAAGCCCTGGTTCTCCACCTGTTCCTCAAGTGCTCTGCATCTCCTTAATTGGCCCCGGCTCCAATGCCCTCAATAGCGCCATCTGGGGGTAGACTGCTTCCAGGGGACCTGGGCTGGCTCCGGGTTGCCACAATATGTGTATTCAACATGCTTCTACATCTAGAAGTATATATTTGACTGGAATGTCTTTGGTGTGCTGAAGGTCTGAAGCCAGCAACGGTGTACGTCATCCGGATCGTCGCCCTGCAGAACAATCTGAGGAGCATGCCGCTCGTAGGCAAGGCCAAAACCCGTGAGTACCCCCCCCCCCCCAAACACACCAGGCTCCGTACGAACCCCCCCCAGCTCACACACCCTAGTTCTGCACAGGATCAGGCTCAGCTGTAACTGGAGCTTTTAATAACAAAATCGAAATGTAGGTCAGCTCTTCCAGTTTGCTCAAGCAAAAAAGAATTGCACATTGCAGGCTACTTTCGTTCTAGGAAAACAACAAGTTCGTCCCCAAAAAAATAATCCTGCTCTTGGTAAAACAATGCCGCCACCTATTGGCCACCTTCTGCAAATGTGCAAGTAGGAATATTTGACAATGGCATGCTAGATCAAATCCATAATCGTTGCTCTTCTAACGGTCACTCATCTGCTGTGGTCTCCTCTCTGGTCAGAGCCCAGCCCGGACCTGCTTCTGATCCCAGAGCTGCCCCAGCCCGGGTCCCACAGACCCAGACCGGAGAAGCTGATCCCAGAGCTGCCCCAGCCCGGGTCCCACAGACCCAGACCGGAGCAGCTGATCCCAGAGCTGCCCCAGCCCGGGTCCCACAGACCTAGACCGGACCTGCTGCTGATCCCAGACCTGCCCCAGCCCGGGTCCCACAGACCTAGACCGGACCTGCTGCTGATCCCAGAGCTGCCCCAGCCCGGGTCCCACAGACCCAGACCGGACATCCTGGACGTCCCAGAGACAGACAAGACGTAAGACCCGGGAGAACTAGATCTACTGCTAACTAATCTTACTGTTCACTAGGTTTAACGTCATTCTGGATTATTACTAGGCTGCTTATTATTAGTACTAATTCATCTTATTGTTCACTAAATTCAATGCCCTTTTGGGTTAGTATTGCTATAGCTAGACTTTGTGACTGTTTACTTTTTATTATTTGTACTGGTTAACTACTTAATGAATACTAACAGCATGACAGGCTATTACTTCTAACCTTTCTGAACATATTTTTTTCATAACCAACATTAATACCTCTCCCTCCACTGCCCTCTAATGAGTTATTATAGCACATAACTCATTATCTGATGCTGAGTAATAATTCTCCTGTCCCATCAGGTTCAACACCAACCATGTCCATTTCTCGGGGCCGGATGGTGAGCTTGGGCCGGGCCAGCAGGGCCAGCACATCTACACGGAGTACCAGAACCTGGGGCCCCACAACGGCTTCTACGCCCACAACGCCCGGCCCCAGGGGGGCCAGCGCCCCACTGTCAGGAACCCCCTTATCTACATCCCCGTCCCAGGGCCTGACGGGAACCGCGTGCCCCTGGTCAAGGTGAGGGACCAGTGACCTTTATCCAGCCCGTACCATCTGCTCTGCTTCCGAATGTGAGGCTATAGTTACGTTTTTCAAGATCATCTTAAAAATAGTGGTCAGGAATGGTATAGTGGTGGTTTCAGATTCCAGTGCTGGCACTCTCTGTAGGCATCCTTCAGCATGATGCCCAAAAAAAAATCACCTAGTCACTCTGTGTGTGTTTGCCAAGTTACTAAAAAGTAAAAAGTAAAAAAGCATTCGACCAAGCTCGCATTAATTCTCTTCCTTCTATTCTGTTCCTTCAGGTGAACGATGGACCGTTGCCAGGCCTGGCCTTTGGTTTCCCTGACAATGAGACAGAGTTGCCCCAGGAAGCTCAGACCATCACCACCATCAACTGGCAGCCCATTCCTCAGAGCTCAGAGTACCTGGTGTCCTGCAACCCCATCACTAACCTTGAGGAGAGGACCTTCCAGGTACACACACACACACGCACACACAGATGCACGCACTCATGCACACTCCTACACACTGATGCACCCAAGCACACACCATACACAAACACACACCCAACTTACATCCACACACACATATCATTATTATTATTATTATTATCATATTATACACAGTAAATCAAATCTTCTGTCTCCCTTTTGAAGATGAGTCTCCCTGGTACCTCCAGCAGCGCCACCTTGATTGGATTGACATCTGGAGCATCCTATAATGTAGTTGTCGAGGCAATGAGGGGCGGGGCAAAAGAAAAGGTTCTGGAAGAAGTCGTAACCGTGGGCAACACTGGTACAGTACTCCATTAAGTTTGTTGTTCTACTTCAGTATAAAGAAGTGGTGTGCAACCACTGGTGTAGATTGATATTTTGTTTTATACACTGTTGCTGTAACATATTTTCTCATTGATGAGGCTGAAGTTGTTGGTTCTCATGGTGCTATCATTATCTCTTTGCCAAGGAAGGAAAAGATCAGTCGACAACTACAAAATAATCTCAAACCGCCATTTTAACCTCATCCTTTTATTTTTTCCTCCAATAGTACCAGGTGACCTCCCCATCGATGTCAACCGAGACGTTTGCTACGACACACACACACACACCTACCACGAGGTGGGCTCTGAGTGGGAGCGCATGTCTGAGACAGGCTTCAAGCTCTGGTGTCGCTGCCTGGGCCTGGGCAGCGGACACTTTAGGTGTGATTCATCCAGTGAGTGGCTTATTAACCCCTGACCCAGCATGCTTTGCAAACGCCATAGTACAACCTATTGTATATGGTTCTACTGAAGGGATTTAATAGAAAAAAGTGATATTGATAATATACAACAAAGTATATGCCTGATAGTGAAGAACAAAAGTATTTGTTTTCATTCATCACTGTAGCACTCAATTCCTTTGCTGAAGTACATCACCATAGATCCCACAATGTGAGATTCTATGAGTTGCAGTACAGTAACACGATAGCTAGCATGGGCCGACCTTACATTTAATTAAACGTATAACATGCTCAGAATCTTTATACCTTTCAAAACAATGGTCTGTCCATGATAGCCTTTGTCCGCCATGCAGTTAAAATAAACCTGTTGCAGACAGAGCTTTGATCTGGGTTATTTGTATTATTACTTCATAACCCGACAATACCAAATAACCTGGGACCAAAGTTTTTTTTGGTATGAGTCACTGCAAACCTCTAGGCCCACGAGGTTTAATAAATAGGCTGCTCCTCACAGCAGGGATGAGGCTTTTGATGCTTCCTCAATCATCACATACCTTTTTGATAATCCGTCCGTCCCTCCCCCACTCCTCTTCCATCCGTCCCTCCCTTCAGAGTGGTGTCATGACAACGGAAACAACTACCACATCGGGGAGAAGTGGGACCGCCACGCAGAGAACGGCCACATGATGAGCTGCACCTGCCTGGGCAACGGCAAGGGAGAGTTCAAATGTGAACCGCGTGAGTAAAGACACACACACACACACACACACACACACACACACACAGACTGATTGAGTGATAGAGGTAAAACCCCTGTGTGGTGCTTGCTTTGCAGATGACTCTACGTGTTACGACAATGGGAAGATGTACAAGGTGGGGAACCAGTGGCAGAAGGAGTACGAGGGAGCCATCTGCACCTGCACCTGCTACGGAGGACAGCAGGTAATCCTCTCACCCTCTTTGCCCCGGAGTTCCTTCAAACAATACATTGTAGCTAATCTGACTGTAGCTACGCTAAAGTTCTGTGTACAACGTATATTTATATGTATAATACCCTTCTTTTGAATTTCCTAAACAAAAATGTGTGTGTGTGTGTGTGTGTGCAGGGCTGGCGCTGTGGTAACTGTAAGACCCCGGGGGTCCAGACGGACGTGGACGTCCTGCTGCCGGCCCCCAACGCCTTCGACCGCTACCGGGAGAACGCCCTCCGCAAACTGGTCAGTGCTCGCCCACCTGGTTGGTTATGTCATCTAGTGTTGGTTAAATATTCATGTTCCCTTAGATACTTATTTCTGTGACTTATGTTGGTTAGTTCTGCAGGTTAACTTTGTTGGGCACTTAAGTGAGATATGCGTAAAATATGTTAATTTGTTAATATTATAATGCTGTGATCAGGAGGATTTATTTTGTGTTGTCAGGAATTATTGTGAATTATTTGTTTTATAAAATGTTTGTTCTGCTGTCCGACACCACATCCTTATGTCAGAATACTGATGTAAGGATTGCAGTACTCTGACATCCTTATGTTGTCAGTACATGAGGATATTCTCCTGATCTCATCTCTCCCTCCTCAGAACATCCAGTGTCCCATCGAGTGCCTGAGACCCGAGCTGCTGGCCGACGCCCACAATCCGCTGGAGTAGAGGAGCAGAGGAGGAGAACCGCATTCTCGCCTGAGCAAGAGAAAGAAAGAGAGAGGGGGAGGGAGAGAGGGAGAGACAGAGACAGTTTCAACACTCGTGTGCCTTAAAACAGGCCTTGTATCGTCCATGACTCCGTCCTAGTGCTTTATTGTTGTTCCAAACCACCGCTGTGCCTTCGTAGAGACCCACCCACTATTGTAATGTTATGTCACGTTAATGTTCATGTATGTTGTAGTAACACAAAGTGATTCTGACCGTGGAATGGAGTTCGGGCCTAGATGGACACGGTATAAGGTTTGTGTTTGTAAACGGTTTTGAAACTAGGCCCTTTCTGTTTATATTGTTGCTGCTTTGTTAAGGAAAGAGTTTGTCTTCAGACCTACCTGTAGTAGCAGACACACGGAAACATACACTCGCTTTCAAGGACACACTAGACCCCACTGCCACACACCAGGTGCTGAAACTAGTTGGATGGTGTCCTTATTTGTGCCCTGTTAAAAGTCTTGCTTTATTCCAGACATTTCACCCTTTCCAATTTATGCAACCATTTGAACCGATGTTCAAACTGGCCACAGGCTCTACAATATCCCTTCAAAGCTTTGATATTGATATTCTGTTTATGTCCACCCTTGAAGGCATTTCAGCAACACCGTCCACAAATATCAGAGAAAACCAGACTAGTGGAAAGTCCTAAAGTTGTCATGGAGTTTGGTGTTGTTTCCTAGTTCTATATTGTTTCTACAAAGATAAACACTGAAATTGTAAGAATCCAACTCAAGCCTTCCCCCAAAAAAACACTATGAAGGCCATATAACGAATTGAAAATTGTTTGTGTGTAAATATATCTAGATATATCTATACATCTAAATATTCTGAAAGGTTGGCTTAGACCAAGAAGTGAACCTTTGTAATTGGTAACTATCCACCCAGATAGTTTCAGGACTATTGTATTAAGGCAAACAGATTAAAAAAAAAATACCCTGTAAAAAGTGAGCTCTAGAAAACCATTAGGATTACACATTATGGGGATTGGGAGTTCTAGTCGCATTCTTTCAAGTCAAATTAATCATAAAAGCGGCAGTTGGCTTTAGTGGGCCCTAGGCAGTTGAACAAACCGCCACTGGAACCTCTTTTTGAAAGACAATGGATTTCTGCATATGTGTATTTGTATTACTAAGACATGGTCTTAGTAATCTTTCATGGTCTTTTTTGTGGTTAAGTGTATTTTTCAGATTTATTTTATTTATCCCTTTTATCCAAGCATTTTGTTTGAATGCTATTTTTAGGGTTTACACTTTTATTTACATGTTTTTATATTGTTGGTGCCAAAGTCTGAACTACTGTGGACTGATTTTTAATAAACTGACAAAAATCCAACTGTTTTGTTTACGGCAAATCAGGAAGAGGTGGACTAATCTAGGAAGTCAGAGAAAATTTTGATTATATTGATATAACATCAATTAAAATTATAAGAGTTGGATTTTGCTCAAGCCATAGCAGGTAATTGTAGAAAATGCAACTTAAAGGGATGGCGCCCTGCAGTTTGCATTTTCACTTCAAATGCCTCAACTTTAACAACCCAAAGAAGAAAGTTAAGCGTTCTCATTCACTTGAACTTTCTATACTCAATATATTTTGGTCTTTCCAATAACTTGTGAATCCATTTCTGGTTACAAGACTAGAAATTTGCAAGAAAATGTGGATGATTAATCATAAAGAATCCTCAGAACACAAACTTCTAGGCAGAGTATTGATGCCATGTGATTAATGCCTTTATGGCATCGTTACGATCTGCTGATTGGTTTAGTCAGATTGTGCTGCTCTCATCTCAGGCTCCGTACAGAGCTCTAATTGAAGGGCGACTTAAAGCTCCAACTTTTGAAATATTATATTGGGCTGCTCAGGGAAGGACCAGTTAAATGTCTCGCCTTTCTTTCCTATTTGCTCAACCCTAAATCTTTAAATAAATAAAAGCAAAATAATAAAATAATATAAAAGTAAGAGCACAAGAGTTACAAACTGCTTATCCTGGGCTCCCGTCTCGTCATTCCCGTGCTGCTTGCCACAATATCATATGTATCCTGTACGTACAGTATGTCAGTAACGTTTGCATAAAGAAGTAAAATAAAACCTGAAATGTTGCGACTGCAAGCAGTCCAAGAGGTATTCAGTCACCCACGCACCTAGGCTACTCATTACTCCTACACACAACTATAGGCAGGGTCTTTGTAAAACACACACACACGCGCGCGCGCGCACACACACACACACACACACACACACACACACACACACACACACGCACACACACACACACACACAGGATAATGTTCGTTAAAGATCTCCTATTATACTACTTTTCTGGTCTTCATTTCTTATTAATGACTCCTATAGAGCAACCTGACACGAATCACAGCACAAAAAACACTCAGCTTCGTCCTTCTCCGCCCCCTCACCCCTCTCCTGCCAACCCCACTCCATTGTGATTGGTTACCTTCCGGAAGAGCATGTTGCAGCATTACCATACATGGAAAATCTGGATTGTTCTACGTAGATAAATCCCGGAAATTTGAACAAGTGAATCGCGACCGGCGTCCCTATAGTGTTTAGCCTCTGCACAGCCAGCCCAGACGGTCAGCAGGGAATACGTCTAAATGCATGTACGTCATTATTTGACACTTTAGTATGGTTAAACATGACTATAAATCATTATAACAACGTTTATAGGTCATACAAGTTGATAAAGCATAATAGGTGCTCATAATAAGTCATCTGAAATAGAGGAGTCCATTTCTTCACTTTACAGTGAATATTTCGTGAAAACTAAAAAAAAAAAACTTTCTTCAGAACCATATTCATATGACAAACAGTGTAGATGTGCGTGATCTATGGACTTGCCTGTTTGAGAATGCAAGGAATGGGTTTCAAATTCAATAAATGCTGATTAAAGAGCACCTATTATGCTTTTTCGACTTTTATGACCTGTTAACGTTGTTATGATTTATAGTCATGTTTAACCATACTAAAGTGTCAAATAATGACACTTTAGTATGGCTAGTCGTTGTTCATTGTTAGCTACATTAGCCTCTTTAGCAAACCAGCTTGATAACAAACAACACAACTTTACGTTGTATTGCACGCACAGCAAGACCGTGCAATGCAAAAATTGGTGACAGAATAAAGTAGCAATGCAATCAAATGTGTAAGAGCATTTAAAATCAACATTAAAATGACCAACGTGGTACAAATAAAATAAATCTCTTCACGGGCGCAGCCATTTTGTTGAGAGCGTCATCACTGCTCTCGGTCTACTCTCACTATTCCGAGATATGAAGACAATAAGGGGGCGTGCCTCCGAGAAATGCCGCAAGAAAGCTGGGAGATTTCCCGACTTCCGACTCCGAAGCCTGGCGTCCGAGGATTCAGGAACACACCATCACGCTCTCAGCAAAAATGGCTGCACCCGTGAAGAGATTTATTTTCTTTGTATTTGTACCACGTTGGTCATTTTAATGTAGATTTTACATGCTCTTACACACTTGATTACATTGCTACTTTATACCGGTCACCAATGTATGCATTGCACGGTCTTGCTGTGCTTGCAATACAATGTAAAGTTGCGTTGTTTGTTTTTTGGGGCTGGTTTGCTTAAGAGGCTAATGTAGCTAACAACAACAACAACAACAACGACTAGCCAATTTTACGACACAATCACAAAATCGTGTAAAAAGTGCAACTCAGAAGGATGGCGTCCGAGGATTCGGGAACAATAGGTCCATGTCAGGAACACACCATAATGGTGTGTGTCCTCGGACGCCAGACGCCGACGCATAACTGAGCCGGTCAGCGGTCTTTAATCAAATATTATCCCCTAGTGGCCGGCGGTAAACTCTGCATACAGCACAATCTATCCTGACGGACATTATGGGTCCCGAATCGATGCTAGTACACCAAGTTTCCGAAATTGTAATCCATGGGCGGCCGTGCCCAATCGTTTTAACCTAGAATGCGAGTTATAGCGTCTATCGCGGAGATATGAGCGTTAACAATCCGGATTATAATTAATGAGATCCTGACAATAACAATAGGTATCCACAGATACACAGTCTGTGAATGCCTAAATATATAAATAAGAGACTTTCACATGTCGATACGCATTTTATATAGTACCAGCAAAGAAAAGGGAATCGGGGAAACATACGCCCAGTCTGCAGACTGTCAGGTCTGCAACGTGTACGTTCAATGTACTGTCTGTATGTACAACCATTACCAGAGACAGCAGGGTCGGGTGCATGCAAAACCAGAGACAGCAGGGTCGGGTTCATGCAGAACCAGAGACAGCAGGGTCGGGGTGCATGCAGAACTAGAACCAGAGACAGCAGGGTCGGGGTGCATGCAGAACTAGAACCATATACAGCAGGGTCGGGGTGCATAAGGAACTAAAACCAGATCCAGCAGGGTCGGGATGCACGCAGAACCAGAGACAGCAGGGTCGGGGTGCATGCTGAACTAGAACCAGACGGCAGAGTCGGGGTTAAGCAGAGTGGGGGCCGTCGGATCCATGATCCTTTGCGCATTACGCATTGGCAACGCGGAAGTGGAGAGCAGCGTGAGAGTGTGGTCTGTAGTCCTCACCAGAGAGACGTTTATCAGACTAGCCTGCAGAGATGGAAAACACCTGTATCGATAGTTTAATCCTGAAACTTCACGATGTGAACGCGGTTAAATTCGGTGAATACAAGCTGAAGAGTGGCATGATGACCCCGATCTATATCGACCTCAGAGTGCTGGTGTCCTACCCGAGCCTCATGAACCAGGTAAACACGTGTCCTGCAGACCGCCCTGTCCTGCACGTGGTCCAATGGTATCTAATTGTGTTATTTGATAATCATGTGAATATTCGAACCTGGAGCTCACTGGGTATCAGGAAAAGTTGATGCCGACTTTTTCATATTAGCGCAGCTTACCACCCAGAGTCAATATAACTCCCAACAAGTTGTATAACGTTAGACTAAAGCCTATTTGAGCTTCAGGCCAGGGGGGGTTCTGGGCACGGGCGAACCGGGCAGTTGCCCGGGGCGGCATTTTTTCATGAGACGTGGGGGGCGCCACGAGCACCTAAAAAAAAAAGAAATCTGCGCGCGAAGCGGTTTTCTATGAACTATCATATCATTGTGTGGGGAATTGGCGCCCCCTCTGGCTGCAGGCGTACCTGCTCGTTTAGAAGGTGCTATTCACAGATGGACTGAAACCCCCTCTGAAGTCCGTATGGCCACGAGACAAACCCACCCCACAACAGCTGGTCTGCACTACAAGTCTTTGCCAAATTACATGCAATAAAAGTACCTTTATCGATAAAATGACCACTATGGTGCACATGACATCCAAACCGTTGGGCCTGACCCCTGGCATGGGCATGTCCCATGATAACCTTAATATGTATAATTCTGCGCATGACATGTTAAAGGTCTGGCTTTGCAAAACGGAAGTCTTTATGGAAACCGCTGTGGTCAGTATTATCTCACTGCAGACATTGTGAGTTTGATGCCATTGTTAAACCTGAAGTGGGAGCTTATAGGCTCAAACACCAGTTGAGCCTCAACTGTGTTTTGTTTTGATAGAAAATTCCTCTGACTGAACTGCCTTGGCTTTCAGTGCACATTTATTTCCAAACCCCCAACTCCGGAGTGCAAAGAGAGACAGAAAATATGCAGTAAAATTAAGAGGCAGTAAAAGAAAGTACAGCCCAACACCAACCTTTGCCTGTGTTTGTCTTCGGCAGTTGTCGAGCCTCATCTACCAGCGCGCTCAGGCCGAGCAGCTGAAGTTCGACTCAGTGTGCGGCGTGCCCTACACGGCCCTCCCCCTGGCCACCATCATCTGCTCCATTAACGAGCTCCCCATGCTCATCAGACGCAAGGAGGCCAAGGATTACGGTGCGTAGCGATGGAAGTGCATGTGTTCATGTTGCGCTATAGAAGGGTTTCCTGTCAACAACATGGTGTTCTGGGGCGCCGCCAGGGGACATTAACCCTGTTGTTCATAAACTAGTGTCAGCGACTACAGCAGTGTTACCAATGTATCAACATCCATTTACTGCATTATGTCTGATTCAGCCTGATAATTTAATTTAGTATTTTGTTGTCTTTTTTTTGCATATTAATATAAACGTAGAAAATGTTTGTTTGTAGTGTCCTAATATCATTGACTCAAAGACTATAATTTGACTGCATAAATACATGAGAATTGGCCCTCTTATAATTCTAAGAAAAGTTAGGAGGCTTTCTTTACTTAATTGACTCAAAAGCTTATGATTTATAAACTTGGCTTTCGTTCACTTGTACATTAACGGACCTGCAAGTGGCTTTCAATTTAAGTTATAGCTTAATCTTTTAAACTTTTTTAATCATCGTTAAAATTATCACTAAATCTTTAACTTGACGATAACAATCCTAATGGGAGGGTATGGTATTTGGCAGGGGACATCACATAACATGGAAAAATCCTTCTACAGTGATTTCAGAAAAATTAATTCTCACGAATGGGGTTCAGGCAACACGTATCTGATGGAAAAGCCTTGAGTATCTACGGAAGGAAATCTACATGCATAAACATAATATTACAACGCTATTTTGAAGACCAATCTGTATTACATCCATACATGCCTTATCTTTAGGGAATGTACCCATCCCTTGGTTTTGGAATTAGCAAAGTTAACGCCAGATCAGATCCTTGCCCTCCTGACGGTCGTCTATCTGTTGTCTATGCTTTATGTCCACTGGTTGAGCCCCTAACCCTATCTGCTTGGAAACCTGTCTATACTATGGTCCTGAGTGCCTCACCATGAACTGGTAGAGCGTGGCATCCACACTGCGATAGGGATTCAGGGTTTGATTGCTGCAGTTGACACCCATGATACGATTGTATATGCACTTGCAGAATTGTAAAATAGTTTGGGTAAAATACATCGACCAAATTGGACATTATAATTTCAGAATAACATTTAACATGACTGTACTTAAAGTGACCGGCGTCCTGGTTGGCTCTCGTGAAGTACTTAGTGACCGGCGTCTTTATTGTCTCTTGTGAAGTACTTAAAATGGCGGGCGTCTTGATTGGCTCTCGTGAAGTACTTAAAGTGACCGGCGTCCTGATTGGCTCTCGATGCAGGAACCAAGCGGATGGTGGAGGGTGTGACCCGGCAGGGAGACACGTGTCTGATCATCGAAGACACGGTCACCACGGGAACTAGCATCCTAGAGACGGCCGAGGTGCTCTACAAAGAAGGGCTGAAGGTACCCAGACAGAGACACAGTCTTCTGTTCACCCCCTCCCCATGGACCTGAGTTCCGTGGCTGTCCTTAAGGGGCCGGTGGGGCGCTCTGCATGTACGACCCCCGGTTAGGCTGCACACACTGGGGATCGAACCCACAACCTTTTCAGAATAAGACATCCTAACCACTGCTAGATTATCCTGCCCCTTAAAGCTACTCCATTTATTTATTCAACATTCTGCCCTTGCACTGAAGGGACTTGAAGGGTTGAGGAGTTTTTTCAGCTGGATACTTTCAAAATCTCGTTTACTCTGGCTGGTTCCTTCAAATTGCCTATCCTAGCTTTAATCCGCAAATGTCATCATAAACGTGTGGTTCCAGCATGGCCAAGAAGAGGCTTACAAGCCCTGAACAAGTTAAAGGCAATGATGTAACTTGTGACGTATATCGTATTCAATCCTAGTTCAACAAATATGCTTATCCCAGAGGTTCAGCCAACCAAATGCAACGCCACTTTTACTCATGCACCGCATATCTGAAGCAAACTTCCAGAATATCTGATGTCTGCCTCAACACCAAACACTCTTAAATCATGGATCAAAACTTTCCTTGTTTTTAGTTTTGTTAAATGCGTGTCTGCACTGGCATATTAATGAATCAGCCTTCTTATACTTATAATTAACATTTCTCCATATTGTCCTTTGAGAAATGTGTTCCTGCCTATGTGATGCTCCTTCAATTGGCCTGGTGTCTTGCTGGGTGCCATATAACCAGAGCTTCTGTCTCCCTCTTCCAGGTGACGGACGCCATCGTGCTGATGGACCGCGAGCAGGGCGGCGTGGCCATGCTGAGCTCCCAGGGCATCAAGCTCCACCCCGTGATCTCCATGTTCCAGCTGCTCAGCGTGCTGCTGGCGGCCGGGCGCATCAGCCCGGCGACGGCGCAGAGCGTCCGCGACTTCATCCTGGACAACAACACCTTCAGGTACACAGCTCAGCACGTCGGGACGCGGTCAGCATCAGTTACTTTTATTACTTATTGTACACAAGGGTAAAATTATTGGGCTTGGTTCCTCCACAGCCACATAGCAACAATACAAGATAAAGATAACAAAGAGAAGTATAAATAAAATATGTTACGTATGTTAAATAAGTAAAGTGTTCAAGTGGTAGCGGTCAGCATTGTCCTCATCGTTGTCCTCGTCCTCATCATTCTATGGAGTTTGCCCTCATGAACTCAGAGCAACAGTACTGTTGATTTGAATGTGTTTATTGTACTGTGTGAAGCACTTTTTCACACGTTTTATAAAGGTGGTATATTGAGTGAGTCCCCCACTGTGTTGTGCCTCTCCCCAGACCAAAGGCAGGGAACGGGAACCTCTCCCCCCTGGCCAAGAAGATATGCAAAGAACAAGAGCAGGTGCTGAGTTATGGCGCCAGGGCCAAACTATCAGGTACAGTACCATGTCTGTATTTATATACAGACATTTACAGATTTCTGTCTAGGTGGAGGCTGAGATAGGACAACGCTAACGTTGAATGATATGTTGGGAACGTCAATGATCATAGTCAGTGCACTTCAAACTGTGAACTGCTCTAGGATTTGGGTTTGTTACACATTTGATCAGTGCTGTTCCCTATCCTTCATTTCAATACCAGCACTTGGTGTCTGAGATGCCAAAATACAAGCACTACTAATATACTATAAACATTCTTTGCAACAGTACTGAATGTTTGACCTTTAAATGACTACACTGCTTGCATACTGAAATACGTGTTATTCTTTCCCATCCCCTTGTGCATCACAGACATCCATCCTCTGGGGTCGAAGCTGCTGCAGATCATGGAGGAGAAGAAGTCAAACCTCTGTGTGGCCGCTGACGTGACATCCTGCACGGAGCTCCTGGTGCTGGCCGACACCCTCGGCCCCAAGATCTGCCTGCTGAAGACCCACGTGGACATCCTGGAGGTCGGCATGGGTGGTAGAGGGCTCTGGGGGTGAGGGTATTAGAAGGGTCTGGGAGTTATGGTGGTAGAGGGGTCTGGGGTTAAGGGTGGTAGAAGGGTTAGGGTGGTAGAGTGGTTAGGGTGGTAGAGTGGTTAGGGTGGTAGAGTGGTTAGGGTGGTAGAGGGGATGGGTTAGTAGAGGGGTCTGGGGTTAAGGGTGGTAGAAGGGTTAGGGTGGTGAGGGGATAGGTTAGTAGAGGGGTTAGGTTAGTAGAGGGGTTAGGTTAGTAGAGGGGTTAGGTTAGTAGAGGGGTCTTCGGGGGTGTCTGTCAGTTAGCCGACCGGTTCCACCTCAGTCTAGTAGTTGAGCAGTGAGATTCCCGAATCCCGTGGGGTCAAATCTTCGGCTAAATATTGGAAGGTACATGATTCGTACACAATTCAATATTCTAGTGCTAGGGGAAGATCTGTTCTCCCTGTTTTAAAAAATGTATACATTTTACTCTTGTACTATTTGTGCTTTCAATGATGTGCTTGTTTCAATGTTTGCACTTTCGCGGCATGTATTGAAATTTGATTAGGAAGTACTTGCTATTCTGTTGACTTTCATGGTCATCGTATGGTCTATATCAGGTCACCTTTCCCCCCATGTATGGGTTCTCTCCATACATATTGTGTCTATATCAGGTCACCGTTGTCTTTGTCTCTCCCCAGGACTTCACCCCAGCCTTCTGCAACGCCCTGAAGGACCTGGCTGACAAACACAACTTCCTCATCTTTGAGGATCGCAAGTTTGCCGACATCGGGAGCACGGTGAAGCACCAGTATGAAGGTACGCATCACGCGGACGTGGAGAGAGAGAGCAATGCTGTTGCTGTGGTTGCGATCCCCCAGATATCAAAGACTACATTTCAATGGTGTGTTTCCATGTGTGGTCTGCCGCTGCCTGACCACGCGCCATCTCTGCTGCTGGCCACCAGGGGGCGTGTACCGGATCTCGTCCTGGGCCCACCTGGTGAACGCCCATGCGGTGCCGGGCCCCGGGGTGGCCCAGGGCCTGAGGGCCGCGGGCCAGGCCCTGGGCCGCGCCTGCCTGCTCATAGCCCAGATGAGCTCCCAGGGCTCGCTGGCAACTGGGGAGTATACTCAGTCTGTGGTAAGGGAGCTCATAGCAAGACTTTAATCATACAGTCCTAAGCAGGAAACACAAGCTGTACAAGGTGCTTAACAAGGGAAACGACTCAATCAGAACTAGATTACTACATTGATCTATCACGTAAGGCTTGCGGATGTTTGAGCCTTGATATTTGCTTGTGTCGTCCTTCTCCCCTCCCAGCTAAAGATGGCGGAGGAGCAGTCTGACTTTGTGCTGGGCTTCATCTGCGGCTCCAGGATTACCCAGAAGCCTCAGTTCATCCACATGACCCCCGGGGTGCAGATGCAGGCTGGGGGTTAGTGTCCTATAAAATGTAGTTTAAGGAAACGGTGGGATGTAGACTTAATCTACGACATTGCTGATTGTAACGCTCATATCAGTCACACAACAGCGGTACTAAAAAAGTATCAAAGATGCTATTGGCTGAAACCATGGGGATAACATGCCCCCCTCCTTCCTAAAACTCTCGCCTAAACACTATTTTAAGTGTTTGAATTCCTTCTGAAACAGTGGGCTTACTGGCTCTTTAAAAATACATCATAGTGCTAATCACCTGCTCTTGAGAATGGTGTAAATTCATGGGTATTGTGTGATGGTTGGTTTCGGCACCGTGACATCACTTCTTGACACAGGGTGGCACTGTTGCACTATAAACCATTGTAAGCCCTCTATGGAAAACTGTGCTGTTTCTGGTATCTGTTAATCTCTCTCCCCCCCAGGTGACGGTCTGGGACAGCAGTACACCTCCCCCGAGGAGGTCATCGCTACCAAGGCCTCTGATGTCATCAT
>NC_136936.1:32084627-32087127 GCF_949987615.1 Pollachius pollachius
GGTTTCTATGATGCTTTTCCACTTAATTAGTTTCCCTCCTAATATATCATCTATACAACATCAAATAAATACCATACAAGCAAATGTTCCTCAAACCTAATTGCTTTTTCTGTCTCCTCCATTACCCCATGGACCCTGCAGTGTGTTCCTGTCACATTTGTATCATTAGGACTACTTTATATCACCAGTGGGAAGGTGATTACATCTGTGGTGCCTGCTCAACTGCTGACTAACCTGGGGTACGATGAGAGCTACCCCAGGCTCTCATCGTTTGTCTGTGTCACATACAGTGGGGCAAAAAAGTATTTAGTCAGCCACCAATTTTGCAAGTTCTCCCACTTAAAAAGACGAGAGAGGCCTGTAATTTTCATCATAGGTAAACCTCAGCTATAAGAGACAAAATGAAAAAAAAAAATCTAGAAAATCACATTGTCTGATTTTTAAAGAATGTATTTGCAAATTATGGTGGAAAATAAGTATTTGGTCAATAACAAAACGTCATCTCAATACTTTGTTTCATGCCCTCTGTTGGCAATGACAGAGGTCAAACGTTTTCTGTAAGTCTTTACAAGGTTTTCACACACTGCTGCTGGTATTTTGGCCCATTCCTCCATGCAGATCTTCTCTAGAGCAGTGATGTTTTTGGGCCTTCGCTGGGCAACACAGACTTTCAACTCCCTCCAAAGATTTTCTATGGGGTTGAGATCTGGAGACTGGCTAGGCCACTCCAGGACCTTGAAATGCTTCTTACGAAGCCACTCCTTCGTTGCCCCGGCGGTGTGTTTGGGGTCATTGTCATGCTGAAAGACCCAGCCACGTTTCATCTTCAGTGCCCTTGCTGATGGAAGGAGGTTTTCACTCAAAATCTCACGATACATGGCCCCATTCATTCTTTCCGTCACACGGATCAGACGTCCTGGTCCCTTGGCAGAAAAACAGCCCCAAAGCATGATGTTTCCACCCCCATGCTTCACTGTAGGTATGGTGTTCTTTGGATGCAACTCAGCATTCTTTCTCCTCCAAACACGACGAGTTGAGTTTTTACCAAAAAGTTATATTTTGGTTTCATCTGACCATATGACATTCTCCCAATCCTGTTCTGGATCATCCAAATGCTCTCTAGCAAACTTCAAACGGGCCTGGACATGCACTGGCTTTAGCAGGGGGACACGTCTGGCACTGCAGGATTTGAGTCCCTGGCGGCGTAGTGTGTTAGTGATGGTAGCCTTTGTTACTTTGGTCCCAGCTCTCTGGAGGCCATTCACTAGGTCCCCCCGTGTGGTTCTGGGATTTTTGTTCACCGTTCTTGTGATCATTTTGACCCCACAGGGTGAGATCTTGCGTGGAGCCCCAGATCGAGGGAGATTATCAGTGGTCTTGTATGTATTCCATTTCCTAATAATTGCTCCCACAGTTGATTTCTTCACACCAAGCTGCTTACCTATTGCAGATTCAGACTTCCCAGCCTGGTGCAGGTCTACAATTGTGTTTCTGGTGTCCTTTGACAGCTCTTTGGTCTTGGCCATAGTGGAGTTTGGAGTGTGACTGTTTGAGGTTGTGGACAGCTGTCTTTTATACTGATAAGGAGTTCAAACAGGTGCCATTAATACAGGTAACAAGTGGAGGACAGAGGAGCATCTTAAAGAAGAAGTTACAGGTCTGTGACAGCCAGAAATCTTGCTGGTTTGTGACCAAATACTTATTATCCACCATAATTTGCAAATAAATTCTTAAAAAATCAGACAATGTGATTTTCTGGATTTTTTTTTTTCATTTTGTCTCTTATAGCTGAGGTTTACCTATGATGAAAATTACAGGCCTCTCTCGTCTTTTTAAGTGGGAGAACTTGCAAAATTGGTGGCTGACTAAATACTTTTTTGCCCCACTGTACATGACACACGCACACACGTTTGAATTCATGAGTCTGTTTCTGCATGCGTGTCGGTCTGTGTTTGTGCCTGTGTTTCTGTGTCTTAATCTGTGTTTGTGTCTGCATTTGTCTCTATGTATCTGTGTGTGTGTCTGTGTGCGTGCATGTCCTCCTCCATGTGTCATGTGTTTATGTGTGCAGGTCTATGCGTGAGCGTGCGCAACAGTTAGCATCAACCCCAGGCTGTGTGTTTCCTCTGACAGTTAGGAGGTTAGCGATAATAAAGAGTAATGCAAATCCCAGCATCGGTTCTGGCCCCTGATTGGTTTTGAACAGAGCCTTTAACCGACAACATCCCCTGGGATCGTCACACAGTGGAGCCACAGGGAATTTCCACCCTATGTTACACAAACAAAGTTTATAAATGTTTTACAATGTAACCCATTTATTTACAAATAGACACGTTTCCTTTCCCAATGTAGTCACTCAAGCTGTTGTAGCCTTGAACTGCAGCCTTAAGTATAGATAATATTGTATGCATACACATTCTTGCTTAATCAGTCAAATTTATATACTATTGTCATTACATTAGTGAGATAGTGTCTTAGTTACTTGTCAAGTAGTTTTCTC
>NC_136936.1:32092127-32102127 GCF_949987615.1 Pollachius pollachius
CCTCATAAAACCACCATTATATGTTATAGGTATATTATGTTATAGGTAGTAAGACGGGTGTAGGATATACAGAATAGCATTAGAATTAGACAGTTAATGAATTAAAAGGAGCACTGGCCATCTGGAATTGAGTTAGAATTAAGAGCAGCCCTAAAATGTACAGATCAACAGGAAGAAGAATTGATATGTACATAGAATATACAGTGCCATTGCTGTCCTTCTCAACTGTCAGGTTCCCTGTGGCCTCATGTGAGAGCTAAGGCAGGTGAGCAGAGGGCCGTGATGAGGCCATAGTCTGACTCAATACCCACAGCATACACACCGTTAGCAAAAACAATATTGATTTAGTGTTTCTTTAAGCTGTCAGGCGACAAGGCAGCCCTGATGTGAGCCCCACGCCCACGGCCAGCAGAACAGGGTTCTACATTCAACACGTAGCTATGCTGTGTGCGAGGCTGGCTGAGGGTTTGAACATGAGCTAGTGCTGTGTATCATGGCCTGCTTGGCAGCGTGCAGCTGGCGGCTGAGCCGGAATTGCTGACTGACTGGCGATCAGATAAGCGGCTGGGTGCAGGCAGCAGCAGTGAACAGCAGCAGCGTTAATGTTTGCTCTGGGCTTTGTGTTCACACTGACAAAAGGGAGACGTGCGCGGTTTTCGCTAAAGGCAATTCATAACGATGGCGTTGAGCGCTATTGTTTAGCCAAACCCCGCCACTGTTGGACCACACCAACCGCCTCTCTGTCCGGCTCTTCCCTCACTCGTGTTTGTTTGTGAGCATGTGTTTTTTGTTCCTTTGGCGGTATTATGCAGCAGATAGAGAGGGAGAGAAAAGGAGAGGTTGGGGAGACAGAGAGAGTATAGGTCTGATGTGTGCATGTCCTTTTCTTTGTGGTTGCCTTTCTTTTTTTGAATGATACATTTAATTGATATTGCCCTTAATAAATTATTCCAGTAATCTTCTATTCTATATTTCCCCTCCCCCATCTCCCTTCTCCTCTCTCCTTCCTATCTCCTCCCATCTCTTCGCCTCTCCTCTGTGCTCATCCTCCACTGCTCCTCTCTCCTCTCTCCCCTCTCCTCCCTCCTTCTCCCCTCTCCTCCTCATCCTCCTCTCTCCCCTCTCCTCCCTCCTTCTCCCCTCTCCTCCTCATCCTCCTCTCTCCCCTCTCCTCCCTCCTTCTCCCCTCTCCTCCTCATCCTCCTCTCTCCTCTCTCCCCTCTCCTCCCTCCTTCTCCCCTCTCCTCCTCATCCTCCTCTCTCCTCTCTCCCCTCTCCTCTCTCCTCTCTCCCCTCTCCTCCTCATCCTCCTCTCTCCCCTCTCCTCCCTCCTTCTCCCCTCTCCTCCTCATCCTCCTCTCTCCTCCTCCTCTCCAGCTGGGTGGGCTATGAGTACCCTGAGTTCCAGGGCCAGCAGTTCATCCTGGAGAAGGGAGACTACCCCCGCTACGAGGCCTGGAGCGGAAACAGCGGCTACAGGACCGAGCATCTGCTCTCTTTCAGGCCCATCAAGTCCGCTGTGAGCCCCCCCTTTAAATATATATATATATATATATATATATATATCTATATATATATATATACGCATCTATAAATCAATAATAATAATGAAATAAATGGTTGCCCAATCTCCCGTAAGACAAATCAACAAGGAGGGAGTAGGACACACGGGTTCACAATACATTTCAGAGTCATTGTTTGGTAGATGTTCAATAATTAAACATGAACATGGCCCGCTCCTCACCAATCCACAATAATTCCCACCTTTACATCTTTGTGACCATTGTATCTCTCTCTCTCTCTCAATCTCTCTCCCTCTCTCTCCCTCCCTCTCCCTCTCTCAACCCACAGAACCACAGTGACAGCAAGGTCACCCTGTACGAGTGCGAGGACTTCCAGGGTCGCAAGTTTGAGATGTGCGATGACTACCCTTCCCTGCAGGCCATGGGCTGGTGCAGCAAGGAGGTGGCCTCCATTAAGGTCAACTCTGGAGCGTAAGCATACCATAGAGGACCGTCTCTCTCTCTCTCTCTCTCTCTCTCTCTCTCTCTCTCTCTCTGTCTCTCTCTCTCTCTGTCTCCCTCTGCCTATCATATTTCTGTCCTTCTCTTCCGCTAATCCCCTCCCATGATTACTATTCAAACACGCAACCTTTTCATTAGTGATGGCTACTGATTTCACTGATCCCACATCTTACCACCGGTCGAACTCTCTCACCCCCTACCTCCTTCTCCCTCTCTCCAGCTGGGTGGCCTACCAGTTCCCCGGTTACCGTGGATACCAGTACATCATGGAGAGGGACAGGCACCAGGGCGAGTACAGGCACTACAATGAGTACAGCACCCAGGCTCACACCAACCAGGTGCAGTCCATCCGCAGGATCCAGCACTAAAGCCCTTCGACTCCACCCAGCCCGACACCACCCCCCACCCCTCCACCTCCGGGCCCGGTGCCCACCCCAGGCCCACCGGCACACTGAAGAGCGGGCGGCCTGGCTATCCTTCTCTCTATTGCATATTGTATTGATCTTACCTTCTGCTGCTAGCTTGCGCTCGCATTCATGGCAATAAAGGCTTTTCTTCAAAATGGAGACTGAAACATGACTGGTCTGTCGTTTCGTCATTACTTGTGGCTAGGGGGATTCGAGAGTCAGCCAAAAGGTTCTGGGTTAAATTCCCAGTGTCCATGGGCCTATAGGCATCTGTAGGTTTTGACCTTTATAGCTTTGCCTTAATGGCTTCAGTTATTAATGAGTCATTCTCAATTAAAGTGTCTTCTAAATGGCTTAATAATAGTAACACATCAAACTTCGATGGCATTGTGCAGAGTGTCCATTGTAAGGATATATTTTAGGATTCAAGATGCTGCCAAATTAAAAACTGTTCTAATCGTTCTGACTCTCGGCCTGCTGCCAGTTGGTTTTGATTTTTTGTCATTTTGCTACTAGCCGCATTTTTTGCATATACTTTCCAAATATTGTTCAAACGTTTTTCAAATTATGTGTAATGTAGGCCTGCTTTATTCTGAAAGGGATATTGCGAGGCTGCATTTAGATAGTTCTAGCGTCTATGTATTCCATCTCGGTCGCCTGTTACACGCCGCGTACAGCAATACACACGCAAATGCAACCTGACCACAACACGATGCTTATGAATGAATCACTATAAGCGCACCATATTCCTCTCAAAACTCTATACGTTTACCTCCTGCCTGCGGCCCAAGTCATGCCTGGCAGCGGTCTGTGTGCTCGTGTACCTGACTTCGGTTCAACAACATCCTTGAGCAAATCCGTCCGTTTGTTTACTAGCGGCCTCCTCACCAGGACGTGGAGCTCCGTGTTGGAGACACACACCTACTCACCTGTCACGAGCCTTGGAGCGACGATCCCACACCCAAACCAGGATCTTTTAATGAATGTTCAACCAAACACACCTTTCTCAAATACACATTCCTGTGGCTGTGACTGATTAAAACGACGCAGCGAGAGCAGCCAGCAGTCAGGCCGTAGGACTACAGACGTCAGGATGCTGCTGTCAGTGACTCCAGCTCACCCGATCTCAGGTACGTTTACAAACCAAAATAGTTTCAGAGTAGATATCCTTTATTAACACACTAACAATCACATTTTTATTAATAATGTAACAATGTATTTGTATTTTTGGAGTAAGGATTTTTGGGATAAGGATTATTATGATGGGTTGCTATTTCTTAATATTAAAGAAATAGCAACCAAACAAAAAATCATTTTATTTTAATTGCTAGGTCTATTTTTATAAACGTAATCCCAATGAGCTATGCTTCAATGCATATTTATTAAAGTAAATGAATTAGGCTAGTGTTTGTGATCATTGAGACTTGTTGTCAGAAGGCTGGGCGACTACCATGAGGATCATGCCGATACAATCTAGCTTTCGAGGCTTGTTTTAAGTTGCCTGCGACTGTATTTGAACACAGGCAGCTAAAGCAAGTCTGGTATGCCAGAGACACACCTACTTGGATCTGTCAGTCAGCGAGATCACACAGCGAGAGACATCAGACTGCACCAGAGCTCCAGTCCACCAGGGCCCACGTCTACTGAGACACTACAGAACCACTACAGAACCACTACGCGTGGTTCTAGGATGAATCTAGATAATGTGGCACTTAACTAAATGTATTATAGACTCATTTTTCGATGGAGTAGGCATTTAGTCCTTTAGTTGGAGTCAGGGGCGTAGGAATGAGTTTAACATTGGGGGGGCCACATATCGGAAACCTGACAGATCCGTTAATGGTTTGAACAGAAATATGTCATAAATTAACTGCACTGAAAAAATTCACAAATATATTTTATTCTACTTAAAAGATACATTTGCAAATGTAAAGAAAAACACATTTTGCATGGCAGTAATGAACTGATGAATATCAAATCAATTCTTTAATTGCTCAATCATCCAGTTTTTTAGAATAAGAAGCGGTGACAAGACGCTGTGTTGCGCTTTCATAATAAAATAAAATCTTTTTCTCCCCCCGGTAAAAATTTTAGGTGGGACAAATGCGCTTGTTTCCAATATTGGAGGGGACACGTCCCCCCCGCCCCCCCCCCGGTTCCTACGCCTTTGGTTGGAGAAAACGTTATTCTTTCTTTACTTTTACATTTTGGTTGACCTACATTCAAACGCATGTAATAATTAATATAACCTGACCTTTATTCTAAATCAAGTTTGCATGAAAAACAAACTGAGCCTGCAGCACATAGGTCTACAATTTCCACACAATGTCTACAATGTCTCGAGTCTGAGGAAGGATAAGAACATACATGAGTCTTTCTTTAGGCCCTGAAGCTCCGAGCAGGCCGCCACGGAGACGGCTTGCTGCGGATAAAAGGGACACCGCAGGTTGAGACCCATTGCACGTACCCTCCTCTGCGATTGCGTGAGAGGAGCGATCTTTCCTGACCAGGAGGGCACAGGAGGACCTGCGGGTATAGACCAATCAGCGTGGACCGCCGCACCCTCCCTGAGACGATTTGGTAAAACCCTCTAGTCAGGGAGCGACTCAGCGACACTTTACTACATAGTTACTTCTACTGCTACTGATCATCTGAAACGGATCACTCGAGAAACATAAGCAATGAAGCACACACAAGCAGGCCTAGGAAGAACGACACTTCTCAGTTAAATAAGCCTGGACATTAAAATATTTTTCAATGTGGAAACTGGATATAAAAAAAAGCCAAGGAAGAAGATCAATTTAGTTTTAATCGGTTTAGTGTTTAAACAGTAAACGATGAAACAGCAGCAAATAGGCCTAGTGTCCTAGGTTAACGATATGATACATGGTCCAAGCTATGTCCCCGCTTATTCAGTCGTATCGTACTTCATTAAATTCACTGTTTATGCGCATGTATCATTAAAACATCGTTTTCTTTAAGCAAAACATTGTGGAATAATACCATCCTCGCTATAACACGGTCTGGGAATACCGGGAATCTGCCGACAGTCACGAGGCCCCAATAAACGCGTTTCAGCGACGGTTCAGCGTGGTCCGTGGGCCCGCTGTGTCAGGGCCTTCAGCAGCCCCTGTGACCTTTGACCTTTGTTTAGCCACTTGGCCTGTGGGAACATTGGGAAAACAATGGCTCCTTTTTCCATTATTATACTGACAAGGCATCATGTAAGCTAACGCAATTTTTTTGAATATTTTTTTTTCTGATAAATATTATCATTATTATAATAATTTATTGTATCGGCCAATTGCTGTTAATGTAATTTCAGGAACAAATTAATGAAAATTGTACCAGTTTTTTTGTCCTAACATGTCTGTATGCTTACAATAAAATAATACAATCACATTTGGTTTATATGCTTCGTTTTTTGTGCTGCACATTCAAATCGTGTTGAATACAGACGATTTTGTATCCCTCTTATTCACAAGGAGTGTGAAAGCAAGGATTTGTGCGTCCGTTCATAGTTGTTCTGATATTACATGCTAAGCAATATAAGAAACTTTTTTCTTTTTGCATAATAAGTCATCCACGTCCTCCCACGTGTGGTCGTGTGGGCACATCCACGACGACGCGAGGTCCTGCTGTTACAATAAGCCCATCCTGCCTTATTAAAGCTATATAACACTATATATATAACCTTAAACACACAAACAGACGGACCAAATGTTCTGTTTTCTCATGCGCACTGGGGCGTGTATTTAAGGTAAATATGCTTTTTACCCCCAACATGAAACGAGTCTTTGTTGTTTGCCGAGAGGTAAAGAGGTGGAAAAGTGAGCAGGATCTGAACTGGTTTCCATGTCAAACACTTCAATTCACCATAGAAACGGAGATCTTAACGCGGAAACTTTATTAAACTGTGATGGCGCATTGATAAGGCCCAATCCTATCGGCTCTTTTTATTGTGAGCACCGGGCGCCCTGACAGAGGTAAATTGCTCTTTTAATTAAAGCAATGCACCAGGGGAAATTGCTGTCTGAATATTGTCTCAGAGATGGGGGCCAGTGACAGTTGCCTAGAAACTTCCATCTGTCCACCGCCTTTATTCCAGATCTCAGTTATGAGATAAAGTTTAATAAAAATCTTTACCCACCACCACCGAAATGAAATCCCAGCCGTCGTGAGCATCCCAACACAATGAGACAGGACTGCGGAGGACAGCTCATGTTCAACATGTATCTCTCAGGTTGGTCCTCTTGTTCACATTATGGGCTCATACAGCTTTTATTCTCCTGAAATAGAGGAAGAGAGGGTTTAGCCGAGGTCCTCTGTCCCTGATTCGCTGGTCCCACCTCACGGGTTTGTTCGTTCCATTCTGAAAGCTCGTCTCCTCTTTGTCGGAAATCGGATATCCTTTTTCCTGGACGCGTTTCCTGAGGCTGGAGCCTCAAGCCGCAGGGAGAGAGGAGCCTAGAATACCATTTTAGAGGAGACTCAATATGAGGAAAGAGGATTAGGAAAAAACCTGAAGACCAACACTTTTATCTTATTTTATTATAGGCCCTACTTTTATAATTGCAGTTATTTTTTATTTTCTCTGTGTTAGATAATAGGTGATATCTTTTTGATGGTATTGACCATTTGTTTATTTTTATTTTAGACCCGACAGAGAATCTGTTGAAGGAAAGCAAAGGAACGCCCTGGGCTCCGATCAACACCGGAGTCCAGAAAGGTAAGCGATAAATAAGTTTGACTGTTGGCCTCAATAAGGACAGCTGCATGTTACTTAATATTTTTGAATCAATACATTACATGATTAATGTAGCCTATGTTAAAACAATCAAAGCACAATCGATGATGATAATACTTATATTTTTACTATTAATAATACTACTTCTATTATTAATAGTTATTAAAAGTAGGCTAATAGTTATTATTATTATTATTATTATTATTATTATTATTATTATTATTATTATTATCATTATTATTATTATTATTATTAATAATAATAGTAGGCCAAATATAAGTAGGCCTAATATTAATAATAATACAAATAATCTCAACAATATTAATCATAATATTAGGCTAATACAAATTATAATAATATTAAGTATTAAAAAAACAATAATAACAATATACGAATAATGCACTTAGTAAGGAAAATCCTAGGCCTGATAAAGGAAATGTTTCGGCCTAATCAGCGGATAATCGATTTATTGAAAACGGAATTAATCGAACGTTGATGACATGCGTCATGGATCTGTTCGGACCTCTTCAGGGTCATTTAATCTCCTAAAGGTTTAGGGACTTTCTCTTTCACTTTCTCTTCTTCCTACAGTAGTGGGTAATAGAGGTATTATGGAAGTTATGTGCTCGTGTTAACACATCCCGCTGATGAACAGGCCCTAAGCCTCTTCTGATCCATGGCCCTCTGTGAGGCTGCGTTCTGACCTCTTCGCCCCGTGTTTCGCCCTGCAGGCAGCGGGCAGATCCAGCTTTGGCAGTTCCTCCTGGAGCTGCTGTCGGACAGCGGCAACATGGCGTGCATCGCGTGGGAGGGCACCAACGGCGAGTTCAAGCTCATGGACCCCGACGAGGTGGCGCGGCGATGGGGGGAGCGCAAGAGCAAGCCCAACATGAACTACGACAAGCTGAGCCGAGCGCTGCGCTACTACTACGACAAAAACATCATGACCAAGGTGCACGGCAAGCGTTACGCCTACAAGTTCGACTTCCATGGCCTGGCGCAGGTGTGCCAGCCGTCAACCACGGAGCAGGCCATCTACAAGTTCCAGAGTAACTTCGCTCCGATGCCCTTCTCCGGGATCTCCAAGCTGAACCTCGTTGCCCCCGGCATGGGACCCGGGTCCGGGTTCTCGTACTGGGCGGGCTCGCCCCCCGCGGCGCTGTACCACAGCCACAGCCTGCCGCCCCCCGCAGGGCCCTTCGGACCCGTGTCCGCCGCGCACATCAGCTGCGTCAACAGCATCAGCGGCCTCTCCAACGGGCACTACAACTGACTGACCCCGCAGCGAGACTACTGGGAGCACCAGGTGGTTCGGTTTGATTTGATTTGATCGAATGAAGAACACTATCGACGTTTAGGATAGGTTTTGTACCCTATAATGCATGTGAGGATAAATCAAGAGTTTGTTAATCAGGCCCGTTTTCCGCTCATTGAACAAATATAGATAACATTGGCTAACGTAGAAAGAGCATTGTCAGGTCGTGACGCCTTACCTGTCTTCATCCTTCGTAATTATCCTTTATCCTCGTGTATTGCGAGGTTTGATGTGCACACCATCCCATCATTACTGCATTATTAGCGCCCTCCCATGGTTCACTTCGTTAGGCTAAACACATTTATTGGAATAAGATTTCTTCCTGATTTTGAATGAATACCAATTCGTCTCAACTATCCATCCACTTCATGTTTTAAAAACATCTAATTCGCAAAATATGAAATGTTAGTCTTATAAGACATTGCGGTAATACAATGTGAACGGCCGAATTAATGAACTAATTGAAACGTAAATTAATTAGTAGCTGGCAGGTAGGCCTATACTTTATATGGCCGAGGTTGAATCTGAAACATGTTATGTGGTCGATTAGGATTACAATGTAGGCCTATTTATTTTTTGGAAATACAGCAGGACAGCGTGCTGTAAGATGTGATTTGCCCTAGAGACCATTTAAAATAAACGTTTTATTTACCCAACGATGAAGCAGCTCTGGAGATCTCTGTGAATCTTTTGTGAATTCAGAAAAGTGAAATCCTTTAATGTGGATGCATCTATTGTAGACCACAATAATTAATTTGCTTTACTTCATTGAAGAGTGAAGGTTTTGGACTACCAAGGTATGCATGAGGCTTATTACGGAGATCTGTGTGAAGGAAACATTACCAGGCCTGAAGGCATGCGAGATGAGGCAAAGGTTATTATTATAAATTATTGTGGAAACGGTCTACAGAGAAGGATCTATGGTTAAGTGTTAGTCTAGACATCATAAATGATTGTTTGGCTCATTAAGCATGGCGCAAACTGTATTATTGGATGTCACCGGCTTGAGGAACGAGTCGGTGAGTGGACATCGACTGGTTTGAGGTTCCATGTCTGGGAAAAGATTCCTTTGTTAACCACAAGGGGTCAATATAACTCTTCTAATAGAGACCGTCCATAGAGGGACAAATGCGCTTCTATGAAAGTAAACTCAGCTATCGACTTAAATGACCTTACATGCCCAAAATACACAATATTTTATCAAAATTATGTGTTCTCCTTAAAGGTCCCATGGCATGCTACTTTATGGATGCTTTAATATGGATATTAGTAGGCCCCAAATACAGTATTTGAAGACGTTCACGGAGTTCAGCCGTGGTGCTGAATTACAGCCGAGCCAGTCGCACATTGAGCTTTCCCCAAATGCTCCGTTTCGGTGTCTGTAGTTTTAATGCAAATGAGGAGGACAGAGGCGGGTCAAGGAGGAGGGTGGGGGTGTGGCCCTGAGCAGCTTGCAGCCAAGGTACCTTGCGCTCTGTTTCCAGTGTATGTATTGCAATGGCGAGGC
>NC_136936.1:32107127-32144627 GCF_949987615.1 Pollachius pollachius
TATGGCTGTGGTGTTAGCGTTGAGCAGAATACATCTAATCCCAAGGCTGGCTGAGGATGCATTCAGTGGCCACGTGAGTGTTGTTAATTCAAAGTGAAGCCAAACTACTGCACTGAATTACACTGTGTGTGTGTGTGTGTGTGTGTGTGTGTGTGTGTGTGTGTGTGTGTCTGTGTGTGTGTCTGTGTGTGTGTCTGTGTGTGTGTGTGTGTGTGCGGTTTAAAAGTTTCTGTTTCCATATCTGGCCATGAGCATGCAACTTTTAGTTAGTTTCTTCCCATTTGGGCGGAGTGTGGAGTCGCTGAACCAAGCGTCCATGTCCTCAGTAGAAGTCCTTGTTCTGTGTGGCTGTTCTGTGTCTTCCACTGCAGTGTGGCCTTGATAGAGCCCTATTTCCATCATGGCGCAGTGACTCTGGACTGATTATGTGATAACTAGGGCATATTACTGCATGTATGGGGTTTATTGTGTGTGGTTTACGAAGTGTGAGGAGGTGTATTTATACATGCAAATAGGTGAACTACACACATGTTTGCATGCTCTCATCTGCGTGCCTTTGTGTGTGCGTGTGTGTGTGTGTGTGCGTGTGTGTGTGTGTGTGTGTGTGTGTGTGTGTGTGCATGTGCATGTTCAAATGTGTCAGTGTGCGTCATCTGTTTTAATAATGACCCTTTGAGATCAAGAGGCAAAGAGAGACAAAGACAGGAAGAGAAGTGAAAGTGTGTTTTATTTTTTTGCGCATAAGTGCATATGCATGTGACTGTATGTGTGCAGCACTTATAACTGCAGTGTGTCGATGTGTGTTTGTGTGTGTGTGTGTGTGGGTGCAGTACTGGCAACTTCAACGTGTGTGTGTGTGTGTGTGTGTGTGTGTGTGTGTGTGTGTGTGTGTGTGTGTGTGTGTGAGTGTTTGTGTGTGTCGGTGAGTGTGTGTGTGTGTGCAGTCTGCAGTGGCTGAGCCCACGCTTTGCCTCACATAGTTCCCTGTGCCCAACTCCCATTCACCTACCCCGTTGCCATGGCGACCGCTAGACACGAATCCAGAACCCAGGCTGGCAGACAGAGGGCCAGAGACCTGGGCTGAATCTTAATCCACAAACTGAAGTATCCATGAAGGTTTGCCCTGGTGCTATTACATAATGCTGAATGAAATTGTATCTCCCCATATCCCCAAAACAAATGTCTGTCATCACAGCTTCTGTGGTTATTCATTTGAATCTGTTCCGTTGCTGAATGGCTTTCCTAAGTCCATACAGACCTCACACACACCTCACGTTCCTCAGTCCATACAAACCTCACACACACCTCACGTTCCTCAGTCCATACAGACAACACACAAACCACACGTTCCAACTACCATTGGAATTGATATTGAAGGTCATGAATAACATTATAATGTGTCTTTCCCCGGACAGAATCATAATTGCAAGTGTCTGTCTTAAGGTTCTGCTCCCATTGCACTCATATCGCTTTTTCTGTGTTCCTTTAAACCGTGTTTGTCAGATTCTGCATTTTCCTCATCATTTGTCTTTCTCCCTTTTCTTTTTTTTTTACCGTGTTGTCTCCCTTGTTCCTCCACAAATAGATTTCTCCCGGTATAAGAGAGAAAGACTGAGGGTAAGAGTAAGAGAGAGAGAGACGGAGTGGCTGAGAGCGATTACAGAGAGATAGACAGATAGAGGGAGAGAGGGAGCCCTCCACAAACACTTGTATCAGAGACTGCAGCAAATTCTAGCCAATCATGTGAAGGAACTCTGAGACCCACGTGCTCTATTCACAAAAACGGTAGGAATTCCCGCTGAAGCCGAATGATCCGCATGCCGTGGTAAAGGTATGGCTCTCAGAGCATGAATGGACCAGATCAAACGGTCCTGGGTCCATTGACAACATCAGTCGGTCACAGACATTAAACAGTACAAATGTTGTCAATGTTGCTCACTGGTGGAATAAATGTCATCACTTCATTGCTGAATTAAAAAATAAAGATTGATTAGATGTAATGAAAGAAGGATACATATACATAGGGTATATTATGGTATATTTGATCTCTGTAAAGATGCCTCTTCTTTATTTTTATATTTAAATGTATTATATTATTGGGTTTCTCTAAATAATAAATATAATCTTTGTATATCATCTGAATGGCTGTATTGTTTTCAGTATATCGGAATTAAATATCACCCATAGATACCACTAACAGTGGTTGTCATAATCTGTGTTCAGAGCAGCAGTGCTCTGACCTGTTTCCTACGCTGCAGCGGTATACATGCTTCAGACCATCGGTTAAGTTGTTAACTCACAGCGAGGATTCCCTGTAACCTGAGGATTAAGGAAAGCTGGACAGGAAAAGATTACACACCCGCACGCAGACACATAGACACAGACAGTCAGATGTACACCCACACACACACACACACACACACACAGACACATATATACACAAACACAAAAACAATCACACGCACACACATACAAAAACAGGCACACACACTGACAAACAAATGCAAACATATAGACTACACAAACACACACATACAAAAACACTTAAACACACATACAAACACACACACACATATATACACACACACACACACCCACATACACACAAACACACACCCACGCACACACACACACAAACACGCACACACACACAAACGTACAAAAACACATGCAAACATATACACAAACACACACAGAAAAATAAACACAAGTAACTATAGATTGCACATTTAAGTTTTATTTGTCTTGAGTATGGTAAAGTACTTCAAACATTTATTTACAGAGAGTGCATTCCCATTTCTCAGTGTGGTGGTTGAAGCTAACATTCAGCATTAGTATGATCGGTGTGGTGGTGGGTAAGTGTAACCGAGTCACACCTAAATAAGTTGTTATTCACCACAGATGACCAATCACAATAGAGGGGACCAATTCCCCATGCATTAGAAAGTCAAATAAAATCTTTAATATATACTGTTCTGTTTAACACTATACGTAAGAATATGAACATATTTATACACTGTTTGTTCACAAAGGTGTGCAAATATAGCAGCATTAAGCTCCACATTCAAAGTAATAATAATGTACCACACAATAAGGGCATTGAATAAAGTACAAATACTGAAGACAGCCTGTCAAGTTTTTGTTCAGGTCAGTACATTTTTAGGAACTATTGACAGGAATATTGACGGAATATCGACTGAATAAGTGACAGGATGTTTGACATCCATTCTGAGGTCCACCAAAGTCAAACATGAATTAGAATACCAGTTAATTGAACTTCAAAGTTTTTGTTTCACGGCACAAGAATAACATAAAAAAAGCTCTTTAGCTTTATATTGTTCCTTATCTTATTGTGTTGGTTACTTATATTGAAAGCAGCAACAAATACAGTCACCAAATAAACAGGCAAAAAAATGATTAAGAACCAATGAAAAAATATGCTTCATATTTGCGCTATGTACATGTAAACATTCGTTTTTAGGATTATTTCCTTGTTGGCACATATAATACATAATCTCAAATGACCCTTAACCCTCCGAAAATAAATCTACACTTTATTCACTTCTCAAAACAGAGTTTGACCTTCAGAAACCTTGTTTCTGTCTTTATATTATCTCATATATTCTCTTCAACTGAAATGCAAAACGTCTGCAGGTTAGCTGTGTAAAACATACCTTAGTAAGGCTATGTCATAGAATCCCAAGGACCTAAATGTGCATCTGGGCCATATGCAGTACCAAAATAAATAGGCCTACTTCCAAGTTCTGCTCAAACAGGTTGAGAAAGGAGGGCTGTGCACAGCCAATCCCCACCAAACTCAGGTTCAAATGCACTTAAATGCACATTGATGCCTCTATTTACAGCCAGGCCCAAGCGTTCTAAGCCGTGTTCTTAAGTCTTAAGATAATTGGGATTGGGGAAAGCCTTAATTTTCCCCTTACATGGAAAGGGGCTTAAATGGGCAAATGGAGGGCCCCAGTGTCTATAAATGGCCAGGTCAGAACTATGGAGAGCTCCTGACACAGGCTGTACTGTCTGCTTGTTGTTGGCCTATACTCCCAAATGGTCTCACCTCAACCTGCTATAGAGCCCCAGTCTCTCACAGCTAATCAGTTGCTCCAATTGGAGATGTTTTTCAAACAGACATTTGATCACATTCATCCCCACCGTGTCCCCTAAACCTCTATGAGTAAAGCAATCCGATGCGTTTCTTCTGCCTCCCTTCATGGGCTAAACAAATAGGAGGACGTCAGAATGCATGCAATACACAACGCATCTCACTGGTGAAATAAACACTGTTCAGAAAATATTGGGGCTGCTTTTTTCTTCAATTTTTCATGTCAAGATCGTCGAGGAGTGCCCCCCCCCCCGCCCCCCTTCATCATGAAATGTACACCAGAGATTCATGATTTAGTGATCTTTCTATTGACAATCGTCAAAGCTGTATCACCGTTTTCTGCCGGCTATGCCCGCAGTCTGCAGATCAGCGGTCCAGGTTGGCCTCTCCATCCGGCCGCTGGTCTTTGAGCTCCTGAAACACCTCGGTGAAAAAGTGCGGGTCGGAATTCAAAAGCAGCATCTTGTCACTCATCCTGTTAATGATGCTGAGGGACTTCTCCCAGAACACGTCCATATTCGCGTCGATCATGAAGGGCTTGAGCGGATAGGAGATCTCGTTGCCCATGTAGGAATAGGCAAGGTACAGACAAGTCAAAAAGACGCCCTGCAGCTCGTAGGAGCTTTCGACGTCCTCCGTGACAGTGTCCTGGCACAGCAGGTACACGAACACCAGGTTGGCTGGCGTGATGAAGCCCTGGTCCTGCCAGCCCTGCATGAGCAGAGTGCGGTCGATGTTCCTGAACCAGAGGATGACCTCCCCGCTGGTCAGCTCCTTCAGCCTGCAGCACCGGCGGCACATGAACGTCCCCAGGCAGCGCAGCAGCTCCCCTGTGGACGCCTGGATGACCACGCGTCTGGGGGAAAGCAGGGACACGCTGCTCGGCTGCTTCTGCACCGAGGTGATCTTCACGTCCCCGTTGGTCTGGGACTGGATGACCTGGGAGGTGGCGGGCACCGTGGGGACAGGGACGGGAATGGGGGCTTTGGGCACATGGGACTTCTTGTTGTTCTCGTGGTTAAGCTGGGAGACCTCCGGCTCGCTCGGAGGAGGGGGTGGGTTCGGGCTGACCTTCTTGGCACTTTTCTTCTTGGCCGAATTGGGCACCAGCTTCTTCCACGTTAACGTGGAGACGAAAACGGACGGCCGCTTGATGCTCTTGTCGCCCTTGTGGTGGAGCGCCGCCGCGGTGCCGGAGTCCATGATGGCCCCTTTTTTGGAGGTCGGGGATAAAGAGAGTACGGTTCCCATCTTGGCGACAAAAGACGATCTGTAAATACACACGGATGCTCGTTCAACGCGCGTTCCTCTACTGACGTCGGGGGCGCGCCTCAGCAGGTAGAGAGATAATGGAGGAGCAGGTCAACTCCATAGCATCATGGTGCCTTGCAATTAATCCAGTCAGGCTGTTGTTCCGAAGAGTGGTGAGGCTAGGCCTAGTTGTAGCCCGACGACGAGCGGTTCATCTAGAGATCTGCGTTCACATCAGTGGAGCCTGACGCGTCCAGCCAGGCGGGGAGACAACCAGCGACAGCATGGTGGAGATGGTTCAGTCCACGAGGCTTAGTCCACCCACATCTAGCACCGGAGCCAATCAGGATGCAGAAGCTTTGACGTACAACCCGCTGGACCAATGAGAAGGAGGACAGATGCGCGACGGTGCTGTATGTGATTCTGTGTGATGTATGTGGTCCGTGGAGGTTCACGATCATCAAACAAGACTCACATTTAGCCCCATTATCTGGTCAGTTTGAATATAAAGCAAATACCTATTCTGCGTTGACTCAGGCCACCACAACATTAGAAACGTGTCAACGTGTGTGTGTGTGTGTGTGTGTGTGTGTGTGTGTGTGTGTGTGTGTGTGTGTGTGTGTGTGTGTGTGTGTGTGTGTGTGTGTGTGTGTGTGTGTGTGCGTGTGGGTGGGTGTTTGTGTGGGTGTATGTCTTGTATGTTATGTAGATCGGATTATCCACGAGGCAGGATAACTCCGTTGGCAACGCTCGGTTTGGTTACATGAACGTTAATCTTTCTCAGTAGACCTGAGACAAACAGATAGGAATATACTGTCGAGCTCAATGTCAGGAAATCTGGCCATTCATTGCGGTTATTTATATTTGTATTTTTATCAGTGTTTTACATTTGTGAAGTATTATATATTGTAAATTATATATGGGGAAAGTTGTAAGATGATACATTTTTACTCATGTTGTCCTCTAGGCAAGAAAAACGGACAGAATTGAAATGAAAACAGCTACCTTTATTTCAGGATATCCCCTGTCGATCAAAATGATAACATTGCATCTAGAATAGAATACCTTTATTGTCATTGTAACAAGTACAACGAAATTAAGTGCAGCCACCATTTTGGGAAAAACAGCCAACAGTTTAACAATTCAGGCTAATCTTTAGCTAAATCATTCGCATGGTTTTATACCTTGGCAGATAACCAACATGTATGACATACATTTTTACGTGTGGATACATTTGCTTTGACAAAGCAGTCATTATAGCTGATAGGTTAAAAATCGTTGACAAGCAAATTTGACAAGCAAAAAACAGTTTATTGTGAAAAAAAACATACTTGCAACTTTACCATGTGCTTCTCTCCATCACAGCCAGATAAACATGATGGGTGCTCCCTGAATTGATGGTCCAATTACAACAAATGTGTACAGTTTCTAAATACAGGGTGTGTCAACTCATCTTCACCACACTCCAAGGCATAGATCAGATAATTCCTTGGAATAATTATGAAAAAAATGCCAATACAATGTTTTTGTGATACAATGTGTTCAATTGCCTTCTTTCTCACCACAATATCATCACCAGTTTACTGACACCAGGTGGAAAGTACAAACACTGAGTATATTACTGCTGCAAAGGATTTCAGCATGGATGAATCAATGACACAATTTTTACCGGTCAATTTATTCAACATGAATTATCCTGCACTATGTAACTTTTCTACTGAATATCTGAACAGATTAAACGAGTCATTCCATGTAGAGAGTTATTCTCCATCAATAGTTTTATTCTGGTCCACTTTTGCCACTGTAGTTACAACTCAAACCACTAGAGGTCCCTAATGCGAGCGCTTTAGTGTCGGTTTAAACAGACATTCTGTGCTTGTCCTTTTCTCCTCTAGGTTCTCTCATGCACCAACTGAATGCGATAAGTTGGTTATGGTTCATTTTTCTTGAAAAGACCAGAAGGGCCTATAGCCATCAGTAATCAGTAATCATTAATCAGTAATCCCATCTCAGTAATCCCATATTATCACTAGATTCTTTTCACCCGAAAAGCATTGTCTCACTATTATCACAGAATACTTTGCTTATCTCTTACTTCACAAGAACATTACTGAAGAATTGACTGCTTACTCATTGGTGTTGCAGTGAGAATGGATAGACACATTCATATGGAATAGTTTTATTTCCAATGCAACTATGCTTGTTTAACAAAAAATAGAAAGCCAACAAATCCAGTTCCTTTATCTGCAAATTAAAAGTTTACAGGGGTACAATATATGATGATGATGATGATGATAATGATGATGATCATGACTATAAGTTTTATAATGTCCAATCTTAATCCAAAGACACCTGGGGAGGAACTTCCAATATTAAACTGCAGCACTGTCCCCAAACTCTTGGATTCTATCAGATGTCCTTATCCCTTTCATTGGGCAGCTTCCTGCGTTTGATCACAGCAATGTTTGATCCAATGCATCATGAAAAAGATGTAAATCAGGGCATGGATAGTCTTTCATCGTGAATTGAACAAACTGAAGGACAAACACACAGGCTTGACAAAAAAAGGGTTCAAATTAGTAGGGAGCTGACACAATTAGCCTTGCAGAATGTGCTGATGCTCAAACAGGACCTGGCTGCATGTCATTAGGCTAAATGCCGTCGTCTAAGGTTTTCTGTACTGTATTTTAATTTAAATCTATATTTTTAATGTTAACGTGAATACTATGCTGTGGCTGATTTTGAAAGTCCAGTATTTTGGAGCATTTTTCTTTATATGCATGAATTCATACATGTACGAAGTAAAATTGGCCCATAGAGAGAAGCAACGTGAGAGTTTACTGTGTGAAGGTCTGTCTACAGCATGACCACATTTCCTTAAAGTTCGGAATCCATCTCTTGTACAGGTTATTCTAATGTACACCCAGCTCCTGTGGCTCCTACATTTCTTGTTAATCCAACACAACACAGTTCTGCTACTGAACGGGTTCAAGAGACTCAAGGGTCTAAAAAATTGGAAGCCACCAGGGAGGAAGGGGACCCCAGTTTATAAAGAACTGATTAGAAACAGGTTGATTGATCTCTTAATATCATATAATATGAAAGGATAAATGCAATTTTGGGAAATATGTCAAATGTGGCGGCATAGGAGAGTGTAGTCATGATGTTAGGGTGATGTCAGACGGGAGCGTATCTATGTTCCACGGGTCCTATGTTCCCGCTTTGTATGTGACCAGGGAACATAGGACCCTGTGAGCAAATATTTTTTTCGTAGGATGGTAGGGGCAAGTACTGCCTTTTTCGCCTCTGATTCGCCTGTGATAGGTTAGAATGCCTCTCCTCCGATTGGTTATGGTTAGGGTTAGGTTTAGGGTTAACCCTCACCCTCACCCTAACCCTAACCCTAAACCTGACCCTAACCCTTTGCACCAGGGGAACATAGGACCTGGGGAACATAGGGATGACCCCATGTCAGACTAGCAGCTGAAAGGTTCAGTGTTTGATATCCAATGTCTTCAGCCAACCTAACCTGCTAACCGGTTGAACCAGATCCCCACGCTCCTAAAAGATATAGGAGCTAGAGATCACTTTGATAAATGTCTGCTTAGAGTAAAAACAGTAGGAAGGCCGTACCTCAGACTAGAGCCGCACAGTTGCCATGGCACCAGTGTTGTGAGACTTTAACAGACCTAAGAAAAGGTTCTTACATGATCTTTACAGTGATTGGATTAGCAAGGTTGAGTCACGGTGGATGAGGGGGAGGGACACACGGCTCTCGCTGAGAGAAGGAAAGAAACATTTTAAGAAAGTATGGGTGGTAGAGCAGCGGTGAGGGGGTGACACAGGGGAGGAGGAGAAGAGGACGTCTTGATGTGGAGATCAACAGAAGAATCAAGGATCTGGAGAGAACTCTCTCTCTTCATTGATGTCTCTTTTTTTGTTAGGGTTGATCTGGCTGTCTCCTTCTCTTAGGAAGAAGACTAGTTGTGGTTTTTAGTAGGCCTACTAGTCGATGTAGTAGAAGTATTTTTCCCCCAAAATGGTATGGGTTCGAATCACGTATTAAAAAAACAACATTTTCCATTTATTTTGGCTTAAAATGGTTCTACGTGACAAGTTTCCTCCAATTAGACTCCAAATGCGAATGAACGATGGGTATGTTTTTGATATTTTATTGAAAACAAATCAAAGAGGCATTCGCAAGGACAGCTACGAGTCTTTTCCCGATTTCCAACAGCTACCGTAGCCACGACAAGCGACGCATTCGGCTGATGGTCACCAGTTAACACGGTGAGGAGTTGAACTGAAACACCGGACCCAGAAAGAGAACTGGAAATGCCAGCCAAAGCCCGCCAGGAGAAACAGACCTCTGAGCATAGAGTAAGTGTTTGTTTTTTTACTAATACATTGGCTACAATAGTTTTGAGTCCCGGGGAACGTGACAATGTAGTTATCCGAAAGCAGCTGATCTTATTGGCAGAGCATAGGCTACGTTACGTTAGCTTGAAGTCTGTGTAGTGCTATATTACTCAAGGCATAATTTATCTTGCTTTGCTAATGTTGTTCTCTTTCTTCCTTAGACAGTATCGGCTTCCTGTGTTGTCCAGGCCATCAGAGCTAATTACCCAGTACAAGGTGGGCAGTACCGTGGCTACCAGCAGTCAGTAGATCCTCAAGATGAGCTGTGACTATTTTGACTCTAGCAAACGCATCCTCCACGTTTTATTTTTGTAAATAGTTCATATTTTTTCATGAATAAAACTTCAAATTCATGTTGGTTGTTGTGATTTGTTTACTAACCCAAGTGCTGTTATACTAAAGTAGGCCTACTGTATAAGATAAACACTTATTTCAACTGGGGAGAAAAGCTTGATATGCAGAGCTACTGTTATTAGCAAATGTTTTTATGCTGTACAGTAATATACAAATGATGTGTTTGAAAAAACGAGGGCAGAGGTCTAAACTTGTCAACGTATCACAGGGATATGTTTACACAAAGTTTGCTCGCGCTACCAATCACGCAAGGACCATGGGTCCTTCCCCCTCCAAATGGAAACAAGCGAGCCGGTGCATGATTAAAAGTAGCCCAATAGAGCAGGAAAAAAAAAATATGGCAACACTGCCTGAACGTCCTCCTAAATTATCCCATCCGGCGGGAAAAACCGCCCAATCTGGCAACGCTGCTGAACCTCCTCACGCTCCAGCATCAACGTAAATCAATGAGACCAACTGAAAACAAAGCCGGTATGAAACTAAAACTGTGATTCTGAATAAAGTTTAAATTATATTGAACTTCCGTTTGGATATTATTGAAGATACAAGTGTGTAGATTTGTTAAACGACGGTAAACTTTATTGAATGGTTTGAACGACGAAAAACGGTTGAAAAATGATTGAGTTACGTCCAGTGGCGCCGGAATGATTTCAGTGGTGGGGGGGCCAAATGGGCGTGACACCTCATCATCCTAAAGCCGGCCACACACCGGCACCGAAGTGCCGCGGTGCGCATTTCACGCATGTCAATTGCTGTCGTCACCGCAAAGTAAACACTGAATCATCATAATAACCTTCTTCATTGCTATCATCGTCATCATAATCCTCATCATCGCAATCATTATTGATGGCTTTTGGATTTGACTGTAGAATCTTTGGTCGTGTTTAATGCAGTGCTTCACACAGCATCAACGCAGCAACAAAGTGTAAATAACAATGGATCCCGAGTTCCTATACTAGGCATTATGATGGTGGTCCTCTGCGTAGTGCAGTGAAGTCTAGTTAGTAGAGATCCGCGGATGAGCTGTAATGTCATCCCGATTTTGAGTTTACAGACCGGTATCTCTTCTTTCATTCCTCTCTAAAACATTGGAAGGTGCCGTCGCTAACCAACTGTCCTCCTATCTCTCATCTAGCAACCTGCTTGACCCTCACCAGTCAGGCTTCAAAAAAGCACACTCCACTGAGACGGCTCTCCTCGCGGTGACTGAGTCCCTCCGGGCGGCCAGAGCCTCGTCCCTCTCATCGGTTCTCATTCTCCTTGACTTGTCTGCAGCATTTGACACTGTGAACCACCAGATCCTCCTCGCCACTCTCGCTGAGCTTGGCATAGCTGAATCTGCCCTTTCCTGGTTCACGTCCTACCTGATGAATCGCACTTATCAGGTAACATGGAATGGCTCCTTGTCCAAACCTTGCACGCTTGATACAGGTGTCCCTCAAGACTCGGTGCTGGGGCCTCTTCTGTTCTCCCTCTTCACCAGATCTCTGGGCTCTGTAATAACATCCCACGGCTTTTCCCATCACTGCTATGCTGACGACACTCAGCTATTTGTCTCCTTTCCCTCATCTGACAAAGCCCTGATTGCAACACGCATATCTGAATGTCTGGCAGAAGTCAGCACCTGGACAACTGCCCATCACCTGAGGCTTAACCTCAACAAGACTGAGCTCCTCCTAATACCAGGGAAAGATTGCCCACACATGGACTTACTGGTCACTGTTGAGAACATCACTGTATCTCCTTCTCCAACTGCCAAAAACCTTGGTGTAGTGTTGGACAATCAGTTGTGCTGCACCGCAAACATCCCTGCGGTGGCCCGGTCCTGCAGATTTGCACTTTACAACATCCGCAGGATCCGGCCCTTCCTCACAAGGGAAGCAGCTCAGCTTCTAGTCCAATCACTGGTCATCTCCCGCCTCGACTACTGCAACTCGCTCCTGGCTGGACTCCCTGCCTCTGCGATTTAACCCTTGCAGCGCATCCAGAATGCGGCAGCGCGCCTCGTGTTCAACCTACCAAAGTTCTCACATGTAACCCCCCTCTTCCGAGACCTCCACTGGCTCCCTGTAATAGCTTGCATCAGATTCAAGATGATGGTACTGGCATACAAGGCAGTCGATGGAACTGCCCCTGCCTACCTCCAAGCATTAGTAAAGCCACACACCCCAGCTCGATCCCTCCGCTCAACTACCTCAGCTGGACGTCTGGTACCGCCATCACTAAGAGCAAGCAAAGGTCGATCAGCAAAGTCACAACTTTTCTCTGTTTTGGGACCTCAGTGGTGGAACGAGCTCCCTACCGATGTCAGGACCGCAGAGTCGCTCACCAGCTTCCGCAAAAGACTCAAAACTCACCTGTTCAGAGTTCATCTCGACTCTGCATAGAAACCAATGCACAGCCACCATTGAATGTTGTACGTCCTGGCACTTGTACATTGCACTTATTCAAGGTACTTAATTGTGTAGCATCTACAGTAGCTGCTATCGCTGCTTTACACGGGGAATGGGTTAGCCTAGCGATTGTAATACTTGCACTTGGTTCTATGAACGTCTTTACTGTACCGACAGCGATATATTGTTTCACTTCTTATGACAAATGTACTTATTGTAACAAATGCACTTATTGTAAGTCGCTTTGGATAAAACCGTCTGCTAAATGCCCTAAATGTAAATGTAAATGTAAATGAGTTGCTTGTTCCGCGTCCCAACAAAAAAGCCTGTCGGCTCGGTAAAATGTCCAACCACTATAAAATGTCCCCTGTTGTCAGCGAACATAGACAACGGTCTTCTTATAGCCGGATCATTAACTAAAAGCCACAAAGAAAGAATAAAGCATCCAGCATATGATTTCAACAATGTGTGATCTATGCAGCAGGGATGATTGCACAGTGGAATGCTTATGGAAAACCAGCGGACGAGCGCTGGACGGAGATTTCAGATGCAGGGAGATTATAGAAAAACATAATTTGTCAGTTTGCCGTTTGTCTAGGCAATATATTAACCTACTTATTATTTATTTATGTAGCCTGTGGAATTGGACACCACACAGGACACAATGACTTTCGGGGTTTCTTGTAGCATTAATTTATTTTGGAACACAACGATTTTTTGAGTCAGAGTGTTATATATTCTTTTAACAGATTATTTCTACTGTGCTCAACAGTTGCACTTCAATCTACATCAGCTCGAATAATAAAGAGGAATAAAACAAATAAAAGAAAATGCCTAATAGAAAGATAGTTAAATAACATCTTAGACTATAGTTCAGAAAATACGGCAGTGGCCTGACTTTAAACAAGAACTGCAAAATAACACTGGTTACATGCACATTTCACCACTATAGACATTAACAGGCCAATCAACAATGCAAACATTAAATGACTGACTTCACACATAATATACACATTGACTTATAACACTTACATTTCAGCAAACTTGAACCCAGGCAAACCCCTCCTGACGTTGCCAGCGGACTTATTTCCCTAAAAGATTAAACATTGTTCAACGGCACTGCGATTCACAAGCCCACCGCGCGGTGCCACACATCTCAATGCAAGCGGACGCCCATGTTGGCAACCGTCGCCGAAAATCCCAAGACATCGAACGCAAACACGGCCATCCACCACAAATAGTCACTGTTATCGCCACCCAAATGCTCTATACCGCAGCAACCGCCAGCATGTGTCCATAGGCCACTCCGTTAGCCCACAATGGAGACACACCTCGTCTTCTCAGCAAATACCAACACTGTCCGAACGCTAACAACCGGAAGAAAAGACCAGGATGCACTGGCCGCAGCATTATATAGTCGGACTCAATACTGCCACCCTGCGACCAGACGGCCACACTTCCCGTTGCAAACCAACCGCAATCCCATTCCCAAGTACTACAGTACATCCTATATGAATGTACCACCCGGTTACATTTATTTCAACTGCGACCCGCCCGCAATTCCTCCAAGTATTTCCCGTGTGCTCCAGCAGCTGTTCGCGGGATTCCTTCCATGTCAACAATGGATAAGTCATGCGATTCCCCCAAATTTCTGGCATGCCAAACTTTCGTTGTGGGGTCTTCGGACGTCGCAGAAGACAAAATTGCAGATCGCAAGCATGTCACATAACAAGACCTCGCCTCGTTGCCGACTTTTCAAAATCGTGTTCGACTCGCAAATGTGTCTGTGACAAACGAATCGGGGCAAAATCGGGCTGACATCGTGTAGTCTGAACCAGCCATAAGCAAGCAGCAGCAGCAGCGCCATTGTGCGAATTCCCTACTAGACCAAACAAGCCTCGTAATGGTAGGTAAAAACAATACTTTATTGAAGCATGCAATTGTGATGTAGAAAAAAAGAAAAAGAAAACATAAAGTGCTTGCATGTTGAAGCCTACAGCGATCGTTAGTCAACTTGTGTTAACTTATGATTTGTTACCCATGGGCCATGGCAACACGATTGCTACCTGCTCTAGTACTCTGATTGGCTGAATCGTTGAGAACGTTTTAGACTCAATCAGTATAAGGTAGACGGAGACGGAGCTCTGTTAGTTTGTGTAGTAACAATATTAGGCCAAAACATTACTAAGAAACGAAATAGTTCTTCAATACAGGCAAAAAAAGAAAATAAATAAATTTCATGGAAAGTGGGGTGGCCATTGGCCCCGCGGCCTCATAGGTTCCGGTGCCTATGGTTACGTCGATGTCTTAAGAAGTAGGAGTGTCTGAATGGGCAAACATCTTGAGTGAATACAGCTGAAAGAAAAGCCGGTATGAAACTAAAACTGTGATTCTGAAAAAAGTTTAAGTGATATCGAAATTCCGTTTAGATTGACTCCCATTGACTCCCATGTTAAAAAAAGATAGTATGTTAAAGTAGTATATCTTTAAAAGTATAAAATATAAAAAAAAATCTGAAAAGAAGCACGCGATTCCAAGCTATTCTGAACAATTTAAAATTTGGATGGAGTCTCTAGGTGAAAAATTGAGGAAGGAGAGAGGCCCCAAAGTTTGTAGAGAATAATAAAGAGGAAATTTAGAAAGTATTTGAGCGGATTGAGTGTATAGTTGAGCGCTGCATGCTGTCAGGCCTGCTGCTAAGGTTGAGGACCCAAAATGCACGACAAAGATTATTTTCCAAACGACAGGTTTTACTGACACAAAGCTCTGGATACATGAAACACGAGGCACAAGGTGCACGCGACAACAGAAACAATGATTGAGCAAGGAACTGAACCAAGTCAACGACTTAAATACACATGACTAAAAAGACACAGGTGGGCAGGGAACAAGGTACAACATTGGACAAGACAACAAGACAATCAACTCAAACTAATAACTAGACTCAGGTGGGCAGGGAACAAGGTAATGACGAGGATAGTAGGCGGGACACAGGTGAGGGGCGGAGACAGAATCACAAGACAAGGGAAACCAAACTGAAGCACATGGATATGACAACAAAGAACGGGAAGTGAATCACACAACACAAAGCAGGAAATATACAAGGGCTAATACGGGACAGTAAACATAAACATATAGCAACTGAAGACTACAAACAAACACAGGAAGTTCAAGCCCAGTGGGGTATTCCACAAAGCCGGTTTTATTACATAACCTGGTAAGTTAACCCAGGGTTTGCGGTAACCCTAGGTTTTCCGTTCCAAAATGAACACGGTATGTTAGTTACTATAGAAACATATGCTCTGAATCAAGCCTGGTCGGAGCAGGTTTTGGGCAGGTTAAGTTTGGAACATAACCTGGTTTTGGGTATTTAAACCCGCGTTCACCGAAGATTTCATGTGTTCACAATGGCATGGCCTTTTGATGAGAGGCCTGTTGAAATCGGAGCGCAAATTATTCGTGCAATCCACCGGGAGCGATTAATAAGACCACCGATCGACATCTTGGCATATCCGGATGACTTTTGGCTGGAGAGACATATTCTCGCGCAAATCTTTAATATATTTAAATAGCCTTCTCCAGCCTTGCATAGCCATCACTACCAATCGAGGACCTGGCCTCATTTCACTCCAGACTATTTGCGTAGCCCTCCGTTTTTTGCAAATGGTAGTTTTATCTATAATGTTGGAGCTGAGCACATCTCAGTCCTTTCAGATGACCCATCCACGTCCGGACCAAGATTTTCATCGGCCTCCTATCATACAAAGAGCAATATTGGCTGAGTATAATGCCGAGAGGCGCTTACAACAGAAAGTATAAAATAGTCCTAACGGACTTCATCCACTGGAGAATGTTCGTTCGTAGAAGGCGGCTCCGTTACAAGCACTAATCCATCTTGATCTGTGAAGTTGATGAATTGTCACTTTTAGGTTTTATACCCAGTTACCAAAAAAAACTATTTGGAACATTTGCGCTGTGGCACGCACACTGTTTGCATGTGTTACTTTGAAGACAAACGATCTAAAATACCAGAAAAACAGAAAAACCTACATTCAACCAGTGGGGTACCCTCACATGGCCCCTGACTCTCTGGGGAGGTACCTCCAGGTACCCCCTCCGTGCCAGGGCGCCCTGAATTTATGTCTATTGCCAGCTCCTCCACCGGGGTCAAGACAATTTGAGGGCCAGATCCAGTCTGCCGACTGTCGGCCTTTTCACGATTGGCTTAAAAAAAAGGCTTATTTAAATGCAGGAGTGACAAATATGGTATGACAATTTAAATGCTGGACTGACAAAATATACCAATACGATGGTGGGAAAAGCTTACCAGTTTGTATGTTTTTATACTTCATTTTTACTTGATCCGCTGACCGCTTGGGAGCCATCGGAGTACATATTTTTTAGAAGAAAACGGTTATGTGGTAGGTGTAAAGTATTTGGTTACTTATACTAAAAGACGTCCACACATGAGTCCAAGTTAAATCAATGTCTTTACTTTCGGTCCGCGTCTGCGCATGTCCCCCGTTCCGTCACGACGTATCCGGGTACATCATTTACATATGATCATACAATTCTATTACATCTTCCCCTTGAGATTCTTACGATCTTAACACTGAAATTATCAACATTGGCTAGGAACATCACTTAAGGCTTATTAAAGTACTATTCTGTTAATTCTATTACCAAACCAGGAAAATGTGTACGGCCTTCTGGAACTCAATGTAAAACCAACCAATACATTCCGACACGGTATGATAGACATTTCTGGAACTCTTTTCACATTAAAGATGAAACACTTTTCATTGTTTGAACTCAATGCAATATTACCAATCTCGTGTATCACAGTGCACAGTATGATAGACATTACTGGAACTCTTTTCCTTTTTCCAAGTGTCCAGATGACACGACCGCTCACAGGTCCAGTCTCTGAACTGGTCTACTGACCCTGCCTGACCTGGTCTGAGTCAGGCCATCAGCAACTGCGCCCGTGCTGGTGTCAACCATTGTAGTGCTTCTCCCCGGGTCACTGGACGGCTGCTCTGGTTGAGGCCCCAGTGTACCTGATGGTGTAGATCTCACGCTGGGCACCACCTGAAGATGGCGACGGTTGCGGCGAAGTCTGGCTCCCTGCTCCGTCTCCACAAGGTAGGATCTCGGTGTGATGCTCTCGCCAGTCACCACAGCTGGAGTGACCCAGGACTTTTGATGGTCCAGTCTGGTGAGGACGTGGTCCCCTGTCCTTAGTGTTGGAAGGTTCTTCACTCCGTGGCGTTGGTTGTAGTAGTAGGTTTGTTTTCTCTTCTCTGATGCGTCCTTGGCTGCAATACTCTGCTTGTTAGGCCGTCTGGGTTGTAGGTTGCGGTCAAGGGTAGGCAGAGTGGTTCGAATCTTGCGGCCCATTAAGAGTTCTGCTGGGCTTACCCCAGTGCTGCTGCACGGAGTAGATCTGTAGCACATAAGTGCCAGGAGAGGGTCCTTTTGTCTCAGGATCCCTTTTGCTATTTGCACTGCTCTTTCGGCGTGCCCGTTGCCTTGAGGATGGTGTGGGCTCGATGTGATGTGTGTGAAGTCTAATTCACGGGCCAGTTGCTTGAACTCCTCACTAGAAAACTGTGGGCCATTGTCACTGACCACTTCGTCTGCCACCCCATAGCGGGCAAAAGTAGTGTTAGTGGGCATATGGAGAATCTCAATAAACCGTGAATAGTAGTCAGAGATAACTAAATAGTTCTGTTTGTTGTACTCACATAAGTCCATGCCGATTCTTTTCCATGGCCTGTCCGGGTGCGGTGTGGAAATCAAAGGCTCTTTGGACTGAGCTCTCCTTTGTTCCTGACAAGGCTGGCAGGCTAGGACTTTCTGCTTGATGTGAGCTGATATACCCGGCCACCAGACGGCAGAGTTAGCTCTGTCTCGGCATTTAGTCAGTCCCTGATGACCATCATGGATACGTTCTAACACATCTGCTCTCAATGTCTCTGGGATTACTATCCTATTGCCTCTAATCACCAGGCCCTGGTGAACTGACAGCTCGTTTCTCATGGGGAAGAACTCTCTAACCGTTGGGTGCGTCTTACCTACGTGATCAGGCCACCCGGACTGTATGTATCTGGCCACAGCTTGTAGTGTGTCATCAACAACTGTGGCAGCTCTGATACTGTCCATTCTCCCCTCTGTAGCCGGCATGTTGTTGATGATGGATGCTACATAGCACTCCACATCAACATTGGTGTCGCCTCCATCCTGCGCATCTCCTACTGGGCTCCTGGACAACGCGTCTGCCGTGACGAGGGTTTTCCCTGGTACATATTCCGCTGTAGGGTTGAACCTCATCAGCCGCATAAGGAGCCTCTGGCAGCGGATGGGGACAGTATCTAGGTCTTTGGAGTTCATTAGCGGGACTAACGGTTTGTGATCTGTGATCAGCCTGAACCCCTCTAGGCCACGTAAGTATTTCCCAAAACGCTCACAGGTCCAGACGCTCGCCAGGCACTCTTTTTCTATCCGAGCGTACCTGGTTTCCGCCCCACTCAGACGCCGTGAACAATAGGCTACAGGTTTCCAGCCCTCACTGTGCAGTTGCCTAGTCGTCTAATGAGGAGAACACCGTGGACCCACTCAGCTCAGCTGTGATCTCATCTGTTGTCGGCAAAACAAACCTCTCTCTCTTAACGGCCTTGTTTAATTTTCGTAGGTCAACGCAGATACGCACCTGTCCTGATTTCTTGGGAGCGGGCACCATGGGAGCACACCACTCCGTGGGCTCCGTCACCTTTTCTATGACGCCTTTGGTCTCCATTCTGTCCAGCTCCAGCTTGACAGACTTCATGAGGGGAATGGGGACTCTGCGGGCAGTGTGGACAGCATAGGGTTGGGCATCCTCCTGGAGCGCTATTTGCACCGGCTGTGTTTTTAGCAGGCCGAACTCTCCTCCGGCGCCACGGACCTCACAAATTCTCTTCACGAGCCCCATTGTCTGTGCCACTTCTCTGCTAAGCAGGTTGCTCACACTCTCTCCTCCAACAACGTAGACTCTGAATGAGTACTTTTTGTCCTTGTGCCACACGTTTGCTGTGAATTGGCCAATACAGTTCAGTCGCCCACCTGGACTACACAGCATGGCTTTTGCTGGGTGTAGTTTAGTCGCTTGGCTGAGACTCTTGAAAGTCTCTTCACTCATAATGCACACATCCGCTCCAGTGTCTGTTTTGAAACTAACTGGCGTGTGGCAGATATTCAACTTTACTGTCCATTGCCCGCCACTGCTTGAGGATGTGCATTTTACTGAGCCTAGAAAGTAAGCCGCATTTTCTTCATGCTCGCTGACTTCATTCACTGCCATTTTACTTTTGCACATTCTTTCCCAGTGCCCAATCTTCTTGCACTTGTTGCATGCGGACTTAATTGCAGGACAATGTTCTTGAATCTTGTGCGTCATTTTCCCACATCTGTTACATGTCTTTCCCCGTTCGCTGCGTCTGTTTTGTTGGTCCGTTTCGTTATACCTCCGTTCGTCCATTTTGAATTTGCTAAAGCCCCGCGCGACCTCCTCTACAGCACATGCAGCGGCCTCGCCTTGCTGGCTAACCTGAGCTCTCACTTCCTCCTGTTGACGAGCCTCCTGAACTGTCATCTCTAACGTGAGATTTGAGATAAGCTGCAGTTTTCGGGAGAGTTCTTTGTCCCTGATACCCACCACAATTCGGTCCCTAATGTGCTCTTCACGAGTAACTCCGAATTCGCAATGCTCAGAAAGTTCATAAAGGGCGCGAATAAAAATCTCCACCCTCTCCCCTGCACGCTGCACATGTTGGTAAAAGCAAGCCCTCTCGTGGATGACATTCCGTTTCGGTATAAAGTAAGCATCAAATTTGCCCATTACTACATCAAAATCCTCTCCGTCATCTTCTTCAACAAAATGGAATGACCCGAATATATTCTCTGCTTCCCCGCCTAAGGCGTAGATAAGGGTGCTGACCTGTACCCCTCCGTCCTCTTGATCCAGCTTCGTAGCCGTTCTGTACCGCATGAAGCGTTTCTTCCAATTGCTCCATTCTGCAGGCCTCTCGAAGCAGAAACTGTCCGGCGGATTAAACTTCGGCATCGTCGGCTCGGACCACTTCTGACACCATGTAAAGTATTTGGTTACTTATACTAAAAGACGTCCACACATGAGTCCAAGATAAATCAATGTCTTTACTTTCGGTCCGCGTCCGCGCATGCCCCCCGTTCCGTCACGACGTATCCGGGTACGTCATTTACATATGATCATACAATTCTATTACAGTAGGAACGTTAAGAATTCTTAACTGGGATATTAATAGATTCATGGCTCAAATATTAAGGATCATGCTTTTGACCTGTAACTAACGCATTTACGCGGTCAGCGATCCGCTGCCAGGCTTTGGTTCTCTGGGTTGCAGATGCTTTAGCGTTCCCTTTTCTTGTGATAATGTCCTTCTCCTCATCATAGCTCTCCAGGAGAACCTGAAGTTCCATTTCATTGAAATAAGCGACCCGTTTCGCCATTTCGATCAGGGTTTCCATGAACCATACATCACGTCTTTATAGGTTTGGCGTGGACGCGCACAACCCTGTGTTAACCAACCCCGTGTTGATTGAACTAATGCATAACCCATGGGGTGGAACCGACCGCTCTGGTTTAGTTGGCACAGGGTCATTCAACCTAGAGTTCAGCGTTAACTCTGTGTTTGTTAAACCTTCGTTCGTGGAATACCCCTCAGGGGATACCAATGAAAAACCAAAATAAAAGTCCAACACATGAAACACAAACCCGGAACCCTGACACACGCAGCACTCACCTAATAATATGTTTTGGTTATGCATGAAGGCGAAGCAATTAGGGAAGGAAATGTAAGCGTATGTTTCTGCAACATTGTTTTTTCTTTGTGTCTGACTGCCTCCTAGTGGCTGGTTGATAATATTAGAAGGGAATAACAAAAATTGCTATTTGTGTTTAAGGAATTGGTTATTTTATAGGATGATCCTACATATATGTAAGGGATAATGTATAGAACGCCAGTCATTATCGGGATAATAAGCCCCGACAGGGCGAACAGGACACCGACTTGCAGCGGAGGTGTCTTGCTTCGCCCTGAAAGGGCTTATTTTCGATAATGATCGGCAACGTTCTATACATTATCCCGCTTATTACATGGCTACTTGCCAAAACCAAAAAATAACTTCACATGGTGTGTCTTTTTACAATTTATTTGTTACAAGCATTCGTAGTGTTGATCAGTAGAGAAATGGTCCACCAAAGACATTGACGTCGCTTAGCAACCGAGTACGCTGAGGATGACAAGTTACCGGACTACTTGCGGAGTGATACCAAAGACGTCATTAGAAGAAAAAAATCCTTTGTTTTCCTTGACAGCGGTCAATTATACTTAGCAACGGTGAATTATGAAATATAATTATCAAATATAATTCACCGCCGGAAGTTGTGAAGAGCCCATGCAAGTGAACGGAGCGTTCCACGGCATTGAGAAGAGCCGTGTAATAAGTAAGGAATAATCTCAGAGAGGCAGGGCAATAAACAGTTCGATATGCCCGGCTCGTGGACGGTAACCTTCCACGAACCAAGCATATCAAACTGTTTATTGCGCTGCCTTGAGGTGATTATCCCGTTTATTCTACTTCTTGCTTGCCAATATAATAAAACAATTCAAATACTTTGATAATTATGCTTTTTCTTATTCGTATTGCATGCTTATTAAATCTATACTCTGTTTGAGTTCATCTCCCTCAAAAAGTAGTCCCCTTAAATAACGATCAATCAAACATGTTTTGGACACCTCGAAGGCCATTTTCCCGCTTATACCATGGTCACTTGCCAAAGAAAAGAAATTAAAATCATTAATTTATATTTTCATGCGTTTTACAATCCAAATATAAAGTTTTTCACCTGCCATAAATAATTTAGTTTCCCTGGTAACGCCTGAGGGTTTGATTAATACCTGGAACAATCATTACCCTCCCGTAAGGTTATTATCAGTGTTGGCAACGTTACTTTAAAAAAGTAATTAGTTATAGTTACTCACTACTTATTCCGAAAAGTAACTGAGTTAGTAACTGAATTATAGGTACCAGGGAAAGTAACTATTTGCGTTACTGTAAAAAAAAAGAAAGTTGTTATATGTCAAAGAATTTGGATTTTTCTGAGCAGTTTTCACTTGGCCTTAATGTGTTAAATGGTTGAACTGCCCATTCAAGGCCCTGATATGCTTCCAACTGAGGCCCCGTCCACACTAACCCGGGTTAATCTACAAACGCATAAATATAAATGCGAAAACGCTGGGTTCGCGTTGTAGTGTGGACAGGGTAGACGGAGGCTTTCAGAAACTATGACGTTCGGTTGCCATGACACTGCCACAAGCTTGCGCTCGAGACCAAGACATTCATCAAAAAAATAGCAGGTGAAATGCAAATAATGATCTCTCTGTACAATGTACTAATTTAGCTCCAGAAACAACTCGACATATTTGCTCAAACATATTCGTTGCTCCAACGCCGGAGGCGAGCGCTGTACTTGATGTTCTTCAGTGATGGTAAAAAATCCAAAAGACGGATAAGACCGGGTCGAAAATGATTAACCAGCTGATCAACTGTGAATATCAGCTGATCGCGCGCCTGTAATCTAAACAGAGAGGCGTGGCGGAGGTGTACATATTTATAATTTGAAATCCGTCCCAGCCTTTATACCATAGATACTATAGGGTCTATAGCATATAACTGCATTTTCTGATTACAGTTTAATGCATTTTTCACCATTTACCAGCTCTCACGGTCAGTGCCGACGCTGGCCGCTTCGGTGCCCTAGGCCAGTGGTTCTCAACTGGTGGGTCGTGACCCAAAAGTGGGTCGCAGACCCGTTCTGGATGGGTCGCGGACAGCTGGTCAAAAAAAGTAAATAATATTTAATGCGCATCTAATGTGACATGTCTTTTATTTTGGAAAATTATTTATTTTGAAAGGCACGCGTCAGACACGTGCAGCCGCTTAGGCGCGGTAGCCATGGTAACTGCCATTTGATTGACGCTCACTTTAAATTTGTGTTGCGATGGCGAAGCGTAAATATGACCCGGCGTATTTAAAATGCGGATTTTCGTTCATTGAGGATAATAAGGGACAGAAACCCCAGTGTGTTATATGTAATGAAGTGCTTGCAAATGAGAGCATGAAACCATCAAAACTGAAGCGCCATTTGGATACTAAACATCCTGCATGTAAAGACAAGCCGGTGGAGTTTTTTCAAAGACACCTCCAGAAGCTGAAGAGTTCACAGAAGTGTCTGACAGCGTCTTGCTCCAAACAAGAGGAAGTTCTCCGTGCCTCTTACCACGTAGCTCACCGTATTGCGAAGGCGAAGAAACCCCACACAATAGCCGAAAAGCTTATTTTACCTGCAGCCATGGATATGGTGAGAGAGGTGCTGGGTCAATCAGCGGCAGACGGGTTGAAAACCATACCGCTGTCCAATGATACTGTAGCTCGACGTATTCAGGACATGTCTTGTAATATTAAAGAACAGACCACAGCCCGCGTCCAAGCAAGCCCCTACTATGCCCTGCAGATGGACGAATCCACCGATATAGCTAGCCATGCTATTTTGTTGGTTTATGTGAGACACGTATGGGATGGTGATGTGCAGGAACAGTTTCTCTGCAGCAGAGATCTCCCTACCACTACAAAGGCAGAGGACATTTTCAACACTGTGGATTTGTATTTGAGCTCAGTGGGCCTGAGCTGGGAATACTGCGTGGGAATCACAACTGATGGCGCTGCTGCCATGACCGGGAAACATTCCGGTGTGGTGAAGCAAATTCTGGAGAGAGCACCTGATGCGACGTGGAACCACTGTTTTTTGCACCGTGAAGCGCTGGCGGCCAAGGATATGGTGCCAGTGCTCGACGAGGCCATGAAAGATGTAATCAAAGTGGTGAACCACATAAAACGTAGTGCAAAAAACAGCCGCTGCTTCTCAAAGCTGTGTAAAGATTTGGGCTCCGAGCACATGGAAGTGTTGAATCACTCAGAAGTCCGCTGGCTATCGCGGGGTAAGGTGTTGTCACGTTTTTATGAACTTAAAACAGAAATCGCCACCTTCCTCTCAGAGAATAACTCCCCATATGCTGAACTGTTTGACAACGAAATCTGGCTGGCACGAGTTGCATATCTTGCTGATGTGTTTGAGCACCTCAACGCATTAAACGTCTCTATGCAAGGAAGAAGACACAATATTTTTGAACAGTCCGACAAAATCGCTGCGTTCAAGAAAAAAATCACACTGTGGGTAAATCATTTATCCAAAGACAGACTGGACATGTTTCCCAATGCTTGCCATGAAGTACAGCAGCTGGAAACCGCGGCCACAAGTGATTTAAAAAAAACCCTACTAAACTTCAAGCTCGGTTTGACCACTACTTCCCTGAGAAATACAGAGATAATGATGCTTGGATACGCGACCCCTTCCGCATTGACATGGAAAGCATCACGTTGCCGAGCAACGAAGAGCATCAGCTGGTGGAGCTGTCATGTGACCAGACGATGAAAAAGAGATTTGGCGAGGTAGCCCTTTCCCACTTCTGGTGCAGCGATGTGATGAGTGAGTATCCATCCCTCGCGACTCTTGCAGTCAAAACGCTCCTACCATTCAGTACAACCTATCTGTGTGAAAGTGGCTTTTCCACCTTGTTGCAGCTCAAGTCAAAGCAGAGAAACAGACTGGACACTGAGCATGATCTGAGGGTAACTCTGTCTACTGTCCTCCCAGACTTTGAAACTCTCATTAAGAACAAACCACATGCCCAGCTGTCTCACTGACTTCCCCAAATGACAGGTTAGGTGAACATATCTGTTTTGTAGATCTTTAATTGTTTTTGTTATTTATTTTATTATACTTTTTGTCCATGCAGTGGTAATGGTCCTCCTAAGTTCCTTATTATTTCTGAATAGGCCTACATAGAAGTGAAATATATAATTCTGTGACCATAATTACTTTGTGCACTTTTGATTATTTCATTCACTTGTCATGGTACTCCTCAGTTTCTTATTAATGTGGCCTGGATGCAGTGAAATGACCTTGTTTTATTTTGTGGGTCTTTATTTTGTGCAATTTGATATTCACTTTTGTCTGCATGCTGTTGCATGGTCCTCCTCAGGTTCTTCTGAATGTTCTTTGAATGCAGAGATAGAAGTCAAATATCTCATTTTGTTGGTCTCCATTTTGTTACTTCATGTTTGATACTTATTTCATTCACTTCTGTACGCAGTTGTCATGGTTCTCTGGTGCTCTGAAATAGACTTTGCTCAATAAAAAAAGAGTATACATGTTAAAGACTTGAGTTTTCAAAGCCTTTAAAAAAATACATTTGCTTGGTTTGAAGGACTATAAAAGTGGGTCGCGACTTAATGACCATGGGAAAATTTGGGTCCCAGAGTGAGACCAGTTGAGAACCCCTGCCCTAGGCGACTCGACATCAAATTGTGCCCTGGTCAGGTCTGGGGGGGGGGGGCGAGCACCGGCCCTGAGTGATAGGTTATACAATTAAGAAAAAACAACGGTGAGCCCCTTCATAACTAATATATATATATTTGTAATTCAATAAAGTTTTTTTGTTTTCTTTGGAAACCTTAATTTTTGGTGCCCCCCCAGCTACTTGGTGCCCTATGCACTCTGCGTACTCTGCGTATAGGGAGTTTTGACAGACAAACTCCTTCAACCAGTCAGCGTAACTACACATGTGATGCCCTCACGGTGCACTGTTTTGTTCTCATGCAGGGGATAAAGCAGAATGCAGATAATCTCGGCTAGTGTATACTCTTGTTCTGGTTTAATAGTTGGTAATGAGTCTATGTCTGTAAGAACTGCACTTATGGCTGTGTTGACTCTCTACTTCATTAATGGTAACTTACCCACTTGTTGCCTCGAGAGACGATACCTGTTCTGCCAGTGGCAGCCGATATTTAACCCAATCCACTAGAACGCAGTCCCTGATGAGCCGGTTACGCCAACGACTACAACCCTGTGCGTGGTTGGCCCTGATTGTAATTTCAGGAAATGGATTTGGGCAAGAGGCCAGTCTGATGTGTGTAGCAAAGTAAAATGTGAAGTAATTTCATCAGGATTGTCTCCAGGCTTCCACACAACTGGGTAAACGTGTAGCCCATTTTTATATTTAAATATGATTTATCGTTTCTGCCATTTCTTCTTGTAGTGAGCCATGCCCTCTGTCAATACAGTTTATAAGGTATTCACTATTGTTACTGCAGTATATTATTGGGTGTCAAGCAGTGAAGCTGCGAGACAACTTATTGTTTTCGTATGAATTCCTATTATTATTATCCTTCAGTGGGAGTCTATGGCAGCCCATAGAATGCCTTGGTGAAAAGTTGTGAACTTTGGCACACTGGTTCAGGACAGTCCCATTAGCCCATGAAGCAAATTTGAGGTCGCTAGCTCATCAGCTCTAGCGCCACCAACAGGTCAAAGTTGGACATGCATTCATGTTTATAACTTTCGACCCATTCATCCAATATTCACAAACATATACAAAGATATCATTGGATTTCTTGGGCCAAGCCGAGTTCAAAGCATCCTATATCGTTATTTTGCGCCATGATGGATTTTCCGCCATCTTGTGTGTAATGTCAAAAACCTTCAAAATGCTACTCCTATCACAAATTTGGTCCAATCATCTCGAAACTTGGTAGACATGATCTTCAGGCCATGCTTGATAAAAAACATCGAAAGATTTTTCAAATTCAGACCGTTTGGTTGCTACAGCCAATCAAATTTGACCGCAAAGTCGCCAAACAGGAATTAAGCCAATATCTCAGCAGCCCTTTGACATATCATAACCATACTTGGTACATAGACCCATGATCTCATCATGGTGAAACTCAATGAATTTGGTGACCTTTGACCTCTAGGGGGCACTGTTTTTAATGTCGATGTGTTTTGACTCCTCTCTCTTCACATGAGTGTATTTCAAACAAATTTTTAATGTCTGGTGATACTGTCAGATAGCCCCATATAGCTTATAAAATATTTTCTATGGCAAAATCAGAAATTGGCCGCCATGTTGAAAGTTGTCAAAATCAATATTACAAATCCACAGGCCACAGATTATGTCCAATCATCATGAAACTTGCCATATATGATCTTCTCTTTAACATATCATAGCCAAACTTGGTACATAGACTCATGACATCATTCTGGGGACGTCCAAACAATTTGGTGACCTTTGACTTCAGGGGGACGTCAAACAGGAAGTGAGCTAATTTCTCTGCAAGGCCTGCATCCAAACCAAACTTGGCTCATAGTCTTATGAGCCGATGCTTGTTTACATTGTGTCTCTGTTAGGGATATTGTTTCGAATACCCTATGTATTTGTGCCATTTGTTCTGTCGGGCAGACGATAATGCGCCCTTACCACTAGGTAGGGTCATTTTTCCATTTGGTAAACTTTGACGCGTACTCACATAATGCTCTAGTTCATTCCACCAGCCGTCGTTATTACCGATTACCGAGATGGTCGTCATATAGCCACCTAGCCGATTACGTCCGTCCGGCAGAATTTGTTTATCGAGTCCCATTATGCTTGACACCCACATTGCTGCTCGCAGCTATATTTATTATTATTATTATTATTATTATTATTATTATTATTATTATTATTAATATTATTATTCACTGTACAGAGAGATTTCTCTCTGTACAGTGAAACTTTTGGTGAAAAGTCATCAAATAAAATCAGTCAGTCATCAAATAAAAAGGCCTCAAATTACAAACAATGATTGTGTTTGATTAAAATTGCGAGAAGGGATTTAGATTTAGTTAAATCAGTGTCTGTGTCAGTGTCAGTCTTTGTGTGAGGCTATTTGTGTGTGTGTGTGTGTGTGTGTGTGTGTGTGTGTGTGTGTGTGTGTGTGTGTGTGTTTGTGTGGTTGTGTGTGTGTATGTGTATCTCTAAAATCCTTGAAAAAACAGTTGCTTCCCAACTCCATTCTCACCTATCCCACAATAACATATGATCAGTTCCAGTCCGGTTTCCGCCCACTCCATAGCACTGAGACAGCACTCATCAAAATAACATACGACCTCCTAATGGCAGCTGATTCTGGACTCCTCACCATCCTCATCTTTCTCGGCCTGAGTTCAGCCTTTGACACACTCCGACACACCACGCTCCTCAACAGGCTAGCTTCCATTGCCATCACCCACACTCCGGTAGACTGGTTCAAATCGTACCTATCTGGCCGCACTCAGTTTATTCAACTAAAGTCCTTTAAATCCTTTCACTGTTATGCTGACGACACTCAGCTCTACCTCACCACTAAACCCTCGTCCACTCTTCCGCCCACCTCCCTCACTAATTACATCTCTGAAATAAAAAAATGGTTCACTCTCAACTTCCTCAAATTAAATAGTAGCAAAACCGAGGATCTACTCATTGGTACAAAATCATCCTTCAGAGTCAGCTGTTCAAAAACGAACAGCTTTTCACTCACCATCGATAATTCCACCGTTTCACCCTCCTCCAAGGTTAAGAGTCTGGGTGTCAACCTGGACAGTACACTAACCTTTCAATCCCACATCAACAACATCACCTGGTCTGCCTACTTCCATCTACGAAACATCAATCGTCTCCACCCTTCCCTGTCCCCCACACTGCCACCATCCTTGTCCACAGCCTTGTCATCTCCCGTGTAGATTACTGCAACTCTCTCCTTCTCGGCCTCCCTCACAAATCCTTCCATAAACACCAACTGGTCCAGAATTCAGCTGCACGCATTATAACACAAACCCCATCCATCCACCACCTCACCCCTGTCCTCCGACAGCTCCACTGGCTCTTGGTTCAGTTCCGTATCAAATTCATTTAAGGCCACCCACAACCTTGCTCCCCCATATCTGTCCGACCTCGTCCACGTACCCACGCCCTCCCGCTCCCTCAGATCCTCTTCCTCTTCCTCCTTACCCCTGTCTGTCTCCTCTGCCCGTCTCACCACCATGGGGCACAGAGCATTCAGCCGCTCTGCTCCCCGTCTTTGGAATTCATTACCACCCGCACTCAGAAACACCGATTCATTCCCCCTTTTCAAATCACAACTCAAAACACATCTGTTCAGAACTGCCTATTCCACCTGATGCCAATTACTATGTCTGTTGTTATTACAATTTATTTCTCTCTTTCTTAATTTTGTTTCTTTCTAATGACTTTTGTGTACCTCTGTACGGTGTCCTTGAGTGCAGAGAAAGGCGCCTTCAAAATTATTATTATTATTATTATTATTATTTTCATTTACATTTACATTTACATTTAGGGCATTTAGCAGACGCTTTTATCCAAAGCGACTTACAATAAGTGCATTTGTTACAATAAGTACATTTGTCATAAGAAGTGAAACAATATATCGCTGTCGGTACAGTAAAGACGTTCATAGAACCAAGTGCAAGTATTACAATCGCTAGGCTAACCCATTCCCTGTGTAAAGCAGCGATAGCAGCTACTGTAGATGCTACACAATTAAGTACCTTGAATAAGTGCAATGTACAAGTGCCAGGACGTACAACATTCAATGGTGGCTGTGCATTGGTTTCTATGCAGAGTCGAGATGAACTCTGAACAGGTGAGTTTTGAGTCTTTTGCGGAAGCTGGTGAGCGACTCTGCGGTCCTGACATCGGTAGGGAGCTCGTTCCACCACTGAGGTCCCAAAACAGAGAAAAGTTGTGACTTTGCTGATCGACCTTTGCTTGCTCTTAGCGATGGCGGTACCAGACGTCCAGCTGAGGTAGTTGAGCGGAGGGATCGAGCTGGGGTGTGTGGCTTTACTAATGCTTGGAGGTAGGCAGGGGCAGTTCCATCGACTGCCTTGTATGCCAGTACCATCATCTTGAATCTGATGCAAGCTATTACAGGGAGCCAGTGGAGCTCTCGGAAAAGGGGGGTTACATGTGAGAACTTTGGTAGGTTGAACACGAGGCGCACTGCCGCATTCTGGATGCGCTGCAAGGGTTTAATCGCAGAGGCAGGGAGTCCAGCCAGTAGCGAGTTGCAATAGTCGAGGCGGGAGATGACCAGTGATTGGACTAGAAGCTGAGCTGCTTCCCTTGTGAGGAAGGGCCGGATCCTGCGGATGTTGTAAAGTGCAAATCTGCAGGACCGGGCCACCGCAGTGATGTTTGCGGTGCAGCACAACTGATTGTCCAACACTACACCAAGGTTTTTGGCAGTTGGAGAAGGAGATACAGTGATGTTCTCAACAGTGACCAGTAAGTCCATGTGTGGGCAATCTTTCCCTGGTATTAGGAGGAGCTCAGTCTTGTTGAGGTTAAGCCTCAGGTGATGGGCAGTTGTCCAGGTGCTGACTTCTGCCAGACATTCAGATATGCGTGTTGCAATCAGGGCTTTGTCAGATGAGGGAAAGGAGAGAAATAGCTGAGTGTCGTCAGGATAGCAGTGATAGGAAAAGCCGTGGGATGTAATTACAGAGCCCAGAGATCTGGTGTAGAGGGAGAACAGAAGAGGCCCCAGCACCGAGCCTTGAGGGACACCTGTATCAAGCGTGCAAGGTTTGGACAAGGAGCCATTCCATGTTACCTGATAAGTGCGATTCATCAGGTAGGACGTGAACCAGGAAAGGGCAGATTCAGCTATGCCAAGCTCGGCGAGAGTGGCGAGGAGGATCTGGTGGTTCACAGTGTCAAATGCTGCAGACAAGTCAAGGAGAATGAGAACCGATGAGAGAGACGAGGCTCTGGCCGCCCGGAGGGACTCAGTCACCGCGAGGAGAGCCGTCTCAGTGGAGTGTGCTTTTTTGAAGCCTGACTGGTGAGGGTCAAGCAGGTTGCTAGATGAGAGATAGGAGGACAGTTGGTTAGCGACGGCAGGTTCCAATGTTTTAGAGAGGAATGAAAGAAGAGATACCGGTCTGTAATTCTGGATGTCAGTGGTATCGAGCGTTGGTTTTTTGAGGAGAGGCTTTATTCTGGCAGTCTTGAAAGATGTTGGAACAACGCCAGAAGTGAGGGAGGAGTTAATAAGTGCGGTTAGAAATGGCAGGATGTCGTTTGACACAGCCTGGAGGAGGGAGGAAGGGATAGTGTCAAGGGGGCAGGTGGTGGCATGGTTAGATGTTATAATTCTGTTGACCTCGTCTGAGGTGAGAGGGATGAATTGGGTAAAGACAGAGGTGGGGGTCGGGGGAGGGAGGATGGTGGCAGTGATAAAAGAGGAGCTAATGTCCTTTACTTTCTGGGTAAAGTAGGTAACAAAGTCATCAGCAGTGAGGCAGGAAGGAGGAGGAGGGGAGGGAGGGTTGAGGAGGGAAGAGAACAAGGAAAACAGTTTCCTGGGGTTTGAGGCGGAGGAGTTAATTTTGGTCCGGTAGAAGGCAGATTTGGCTGTTGACACAGTGGAGGTGAAACCTGAGAGAAGAAGGAGATAGTGAGATAGATCATTAGGACAGTCTGATCTCTTCCATTTCCTCTCAGCTGCCCGCAACTCTGCTCTATGGGTCCGCAGAGATTCAGACAGCCAAGGAGGGGGGGGTGAAGATCGTGCCGGTCTGGAGTGGAAGGGACAGAGGGAGTCCAAAGAGGAGGAGAGGGAGGATAGCAGGGTGTCAGAGGAATCCTCTGTGGATAGTTGAGAGAATTGTTCAATAGAAGGTAGTGAAGACAGAACAGTTGAGGCAAACGTAGAGGGAGAGAGAGTTTTGAGGTTGCGGCGGGTGGTGACAATGTGGGGACTAGAAAGGAGGGGGGGAGAGGACTTTAAGGGGAGAGAAAAAGCAACAAAATGATGGTCAGACACGGGGAGTGGGGTAACAGAGAGAGCAGAGGTGCCACAGGACCTTGTGAATATCAGGTCAAGCTGGTTCCCTGCCCTGTGTGTGGGAGGAGAAGGGGATAGTGTTAAGTCAAAGGTGGCAAAAAAGTTGGTTAATTCAGGTGAGTGCAACTTCTCTGGCAGGATGTTAAAGTCGCCAAGTATAACGAGTGGTGTGCCATTTTCAGGAAAGCAGCTGAGAAGGGCGTCCATTTCGTCATAGAAATCACGAAGGGGACCAGGGGGACGGTAGATTACCACAATGAAGAGATTAATAGGAAGGGTGACAGTGACAGCGTGGAGTTCAAATGCAGATCTGGCCAAGTGTTCTAGTGGAAGGACCTGATAGGTCCACAACGGAGAGATGAGGAGTCCGGTCCCTCCTCCTCGCCCCGAAGGTCTAGCGGTGTGTGAGAAAGAGTAAACAGTGGAAAGGGCAGCAGGAGTGGTAGAGTTCTCTGGAGTGATCCAGGTCTCTGTCAGGGCCAGGAAATGGAGGATATTGAGGGACGCGTAGGCCGAAATAGAGTCTGCCTTTTTGACCGCTGACTGGCAATTCCAGAGTCCTCCCATCACTTCAAGGTCAGTGATGGCGAGGGTGGGTAAATGGCATAGATTGGATGGGTTGCGACGCCGAGCAGAGGATCTATTGCGGCGTCGTCTACGAGTAGAGATTCTAACGATAATTGAATTACGACACATATCTACTATACCGTGGCCTCTTAGGTCTTCCTCAAGGGACTCCCACAGAGAGACTCCCTTGGTCTTTGTTACCCGGGTCTTTTTGCTGTGTTGTTGTTGATAGTAAGGTCGTTGAGTGTAGTTTCGGTCACAAGGTGTGAACAATAGGCTTGATTGACTGATTGACTCCCACAGAGAGACTCCCTTGGTCTTTGTTTCCCGGGTCCTGACGCTAAAGCTGACGCTGCTAACACTTAGCCTTTAAATGCACATGGTAGCTCAGGCAGCCTTAGCTCCGCCCAGTCAATCAAGCCTATTGTTCACACCTTGTGACCGAAACTACACTCAACGACCTTACTATCAACAACACAGCAAAAATCAACACTGCAGGTACTAGGGTTAAAGTTAGTACAACCAATTGAAATGCAATTAGCTCTGCCCAGTCAATCAAGCCTATTGTTCACACCTTGTGACCGAAACTACACTCAACGACCTTACTATCAACAACAACACAGCAAAAATCAACACTGCAGGTACTAGGGTTAAAGTTAGTACAACCAATTGAAATGCAATTAGCTCTGCCCAGTCAATCAAGCCTATTGTTCACACCTTGTGACCGAAACTACACTCACAACCTTACTATCAACAACAACACAGCAAAAATCAACACTGCAGGTACTAGGGTTAAAGTTAGTACAACCAATTGAAATGCAATTAGCTCTGCCCAGTCAATCAAGCCTATTGTTCACACCTTGTGACCGAAACTACACTCAACGACCTTACTATCAACAACAACACAGCAAAAACCAACACTGCAGGTACTAGGGTTAAAGTTAGTACAACCAATTGCAATGCCGAACACTATAATTCTTAGTTTCAACACTCACCCCAGCTAGATATGAGACGACCTTCTTAAAGACAAAATGTAATGTAACTGTTATTAGTATGTGTGTGTGGTTGGGTGTCTGTGTGGTTGTGTATGAGTATTTGTATGTGTATGTGTCTCTGTTTGTGTGTATGTGTGTGTATGAGTGTGTGTATTTGTGTGTGCTTGTGTGTATGTATGTGTGTGTGTGTGTGTGTGTGTGTGTGTGTGTGTCTGGGGAAGCTGCTGTCATTTTCTATAGCACAAGAGGCATGATCAATGGGCCTGTTTCAAATGACTCTGTACGCAATTGGCTGCTTGCCTTCGCTTCTCCGCCGCCATTGTGTTAAACCAGCCAATAGCGCACCAGGGGGAAAAGCTAGCTTGGTGATTGGCTCCCGCAAAAACGTATCGGAAGCAGATAGAAATGTATTGCTCTTCTCCAGACCGTTCTGCAGGGCGAACTCAAATAACCGGCAGAATGGGCGGGGCTACCCAGTATAATCCGGAGGCGCACACAGATTTTGGCCGTGTTCTGTAAATATTCTAGAACCCTCCAGGTGCTCCGGCGGGAGTCCTGGAGCTCTATATCTAAATAATATCATATTATACATAGATATCTATATCATATCATATATATTATCACGGCCAAAAGCTGTGTGTGCCTCCAGACGATATTATGAATCTCAAAAGACTGCGTTGGGTTCTCCGCCGTCTCTGGTTCTTCCACGTCCACATCAATCTGAAGTAGACTGAACCGCAACATGGAGGAGAAAGGGGTTGTTGCCTGCGATTGTTGACCACGAGGCAGCAGGCAGCGCCGAGGCACGACCGCCCCACGGCGGTGGTGCCTCGCGGCATTGATGCCTCGCGGCGGTGGTGCCTGGCTGCGGTGGTGCCTGGCTGCGGTGGTGCCTGGCTGCGGTGGTGCCTGGCTGCGGTGGTGCCTGGCTGCGGTGGTGCCTGGCTGCGGTGGTGCCTGGCTGCGGTGGAGCCTCGCTGCGGTGGTGCCTCGCTGCGACGGTGCCTCGCTGCGGTGGTGCCTCGCTGCGGTGGTGACTCGCTGCGGTGGTGCCTGGCTGCGGTGGAGCCTCACTGCGGTGGTGCCTCGCGGTGGTGGTGCCTCGCGGTGGTGGTGCCTCGCGGCGGGGGTGCCTCGGCAGCCGGCAGTGAGCAGCGGGTGGTGCCTCGCGGCCGTGGTGCCTCTGCAGCGGGGCTCCGGCTGGAGACAATCGAGGGCAACACTCCCTTTCTTTTCCTTGTCACTGTTCATGTACTTCAGGGAGTCAAAGCCAAAGTTGCATTCCCTCCCAATTCCTTCTCAACCATGGCTGAGATAAGGCCCACTACGAGTCTTGTTGTGGAAATACCAGAGACGTCAAAGAACCAGACGTGTTATGCGCCAAAACAACTTGCGTTACAGTGTGTGTTTTCCAAGGGCGTAGATTTGCGTGGGGATCTAAGGACGTGTCCCAACCAATGTCAAATGACGACTGAAATGTCCCCACCAATATTCAGGTTGAAACGAAAAAAATGAAAATCTCACTTTATGAGGTTTTCTAACATTAACATGAGTTCCCCTAGGCTAAGGCTGCTTGCCGTGTGCACTAAGAAGGCTGTGTGCGCCTCGCCATTGCGATACATCCACTCTAAACAGAGCGCATGGTACCGTGGCCGCAAGCTGCTCAGAGGCAAACCCCCCCCCCCCAAACAGCACATTTGAGGAAAGCTCAATGTGTGACTGGCTCGTAGTGGCTGTCACACATTGCACCATGGCTGAATTTGGGGAACGTCTTCAAATACTGTGTTAGGGGCCCACTAATATCTATATTAAAGCATCCATAAAGTAGCATGCCATTGGACCTTTAAAGTGGTGATATCATGCTTTCTTCGAGTTGCCCTTTGCTTTAAACTGTTATATGATGTTTTATTATATGTTTTACGTCTGCTAAGCTAGAAAATTTTAAGTCAGAGCCAGGGGGAGTATTCGAGCCAACCGAGAAAGCCCCTCAATTAGTGTGTCAAACAGCTTGTTTGCGCTCAAACTTTACTTCCGTAATAGTGTGACGTCAGACTGTGTAGTGGGCGGTGCTGAAGTGCAGAAGTTGCGCCTCCCGGCTGCGTTTATTTTTTTGCAGGGTGGTAGGGGAAAGCACCGCCTTTTTCGCCTCCGATTGGTTAGAAGGGCTGTCCTCCGATTGGGAAATTGGAGGAGAGCCCTTCTAACCAATCAGAGGTGAAAAAGGCGGTGCTTTCCCCTACCACCCTGCAAAAGAAAATTTCGCCTCCTGGCCAACCGCAATGTTTACAACTTCAACGCAAAGCGTTCGACCAATCACAGCAGACTGGGCTTATCGGGAGGGGGGTTTTGTCACGCCGCGTCCTGCTACGCGGTCCAACACCCCCATCTAGTGGCCACTAGACGCCACTGTACCCCATTCTTCCGTCACACCTGTCTACAATCAGCAATCTCCAATTCCTACTTCAGCTTGGGATCTCCATCCAGCCGGCGCCAGTTCGTCGTTACAACGACCCAGGTCGTATCAGTCCTAAAGGATTCTCTAGACCCAGTTCGGTGTTCCCGTTCTCTTGCTAACCCTCTCCCCTCCCCTTCCCTAGTTCTCCGTCCGCCACTCTGCCTACCTGTTGCCGAACCTCTGCCTGCCTGACTACCCACCTGTCGCCGAGCCCTTGCCTGCCTGACCGGCTCCCTGTTGCCGAACCCTCGCCTGCCTGACTACCGCTTGCTTTGCCTCAGCTTGTCATCTACCCCGTGTCCCAATAAATCCTCTTCCCTTTTACCCCGTGTCTGCCTCCCTGTGTCCAGCGCTTGGGTCCCCTCGCCCCGCTCCTTAACAGCCTTCCTGCGACATGATACAAACATGCGCGGAGCTTGGGGGTGGCTTTCGGGACTGAAGCCCCGAATCTCACGTCAAAAGCCCCGGATCTTTTTTAAGCTTTTGAAGTTATGACAACCCTGACATGTTCCCTAATGTTTCGACTGGTAGTGATTTTCACCTCTTGAAATTGATTTATTTTAATTTTAAAGGCAACAACACATGGAAGCGATGGAAAATGCCATCTCTAGTTCGGTTGTTTAGAACGGCTGCCAGGACAACGTGACGTTTTCTAACCATTCACGTCTCTCAGCAATTAAAATTAAAATTACAATTAGGGCATTTAGCAGACGCTTTTATCCAAAGCGACTTACATCGGTTAATACACACATTGACACACCGACGGCAGAGTCAACCATGCAAGGCGACAGCCAGCTCGTCAGGGGCAGTTAGGGTTAAGTGTCTTGCTCAGGGACACATCAACAATCAGCTTGGAGGAGCTGGGGATCGAACTAGCGACCTTTCGGCAGCAGTCTTGTTAAAGTAGCCTCAGGGTGTGTAACAAACATTACCATGGACATTAGAAATTATTTTTCTAAACCAACATCCAGTGATACCGTAGCAACAGCAGCCCCTGCCAATGACCTATCAAATGTTTCAGGTCAGTGAGATGACCTTGATGTGCTGGTGCTAGTGCTAACTAGCCTGCATGGGCTAGCTAGG
>NC_136936.1:32149627-32187127 GCF_949987615.1 Pollachius pollachius
GAACACAAAACAGAGTGAAGAAGAAGAGAGAGGAAGAAGAGGAGGCCTGATGGCGCGTGGAGACAGTAACATGACGTGAGAGGTGGAGTCCGGGTCTCTGACTGGGAGGCCGGTGTGGAGAGGGTCTCTGACTGGGAGGCCGGTGTGGAGAGAGGGTCTCTGACTGGGAGGCCGATGTGGAGAGGGTCTCTAACTGGGAGGCCAGTGTGGAGAGGGTCTCTGACTGGGAGGCCGGTGTGGAGAGGGTCTCTGACTGGGAGGCCGGTGTGGAGAGCCGCCTGGGCGATGCGTGTGCGTTGAGTCGCTCCGTCTGGTTGCTTCTCAGACATCAAACACAATAAAGCATCGAGTGAAGTAGAGCTGATTGCTATCTCCAAATGTAATCAAAGCAATTCAGTGCAGAGAAACACATGGACCTACTCTCTCTCTCTCTCTCTCTGATCCCCACCTCTCTCTCTCTCCCTCTCTCTCTCTCTCTCTGACACACACACAAATGCATAATCTCTCACGCACACATCGCTCTGCACCCAGCGTCAGGCAACACACTCTTCCTCCCGGGCCTCTCTGATTGGTGGCAATAGGCAAGCCATGTCCTGGCCCGCGGAGCGCGCAGCGTCAGGACCGCTCCCTGCTGTGGTATCAGCGGTTCTGATCCATCCAAGAGGACCTGTCAAGGGAATGTTCCTATCGCCTCCCGCCAAGAAGTGCACTTTCCCATGGGCCTCGTCTTTCATGGGGCCGGGTGGCGGTGTGTGTGTGGGGGGGTTGACCTGTGCTGAACCCAGAGGGGTGACCTCCAGAGGGCCCTGCGTTATGAGCGAGGCGTGGATGTGATAATATCAGACCTGTCCGTCGTGTCCTGGCCCCGGTCCTCCAGAGCGAGTCGTGATGCAGTCTCTCTCTGATCGGTCCTGCTTCAGTGACTTGCCAAAATGACCGTGCCTCCTTCTTGCGAGGGTTTGCTTGCTCGTGTGTGGGTGGGTGTGTACATGTGTGTGTAAGTATGTGTGTGTGTGTGTGTGTGTACGTGCATGTGTGTGTGTGTGCGTGTGCATTCAAGTGTGTGTTTGTTGTCAGTTCAGTGAACCAGGCCTTTGATTACTATTCCATATGGAGGATAATTTCACAACAAGACACACGTGTGTATTGCTGTGACCTAGGGAACGAAGCCACTCTGGTACTTATTTCTGTAACCTCGGTGGTTGCGAATCACATTGGGGGCTGTTCAAGAGGCAACGTGAAATAGATCAGCAGTGTGTATATGAGGGGCTTTGAAGCTGAAAGACAAAAATACCAACACAAAGAGAAATACAATAGAGACAGACAGGATAAGACCAGACAGACCACAAGAGAGAAAGGTGTGATGAGCGCTGGTCTCTGGTACCTCAGCCCTAACCAGTGACTTCTCCCAGTAAGCGCTGTTAAACTCAACCCTGACCAGTGGTGTCACCCAGTGAGCGCTGGTCTCTGGTAACTGACCAGTGGACGTCTCCCAGTGCCTTCCTCAAGAGACAAGAGGGGAACATTTCAAACCACTAGAAACCCATTTAACTGTTTCACTATTGGGACTGTTTGAATAGTTTTGGAATATGTTATATTTGATGTCTTTACAGACAAATCACAGTGGCTGTGATTTAAACTAATATTTAAAAATAATTAAAATACAATAATTGCTCCATGATAGTCATTGGTTGCAAGGATATTTACAATTCATGTTTTGTTGGTTTAATGTTGCATAAAGTAAATTTGAAGGTAGGCTATAGCACCACATTCCCCCCCTACCTCGTCTACAGGGGCAAATGAAGATTAAGGGAGCAGGCTTGGAGAGAGAGAGAGAGAACTGAAGAAAAATAACCATAAAGAGAGAGAGAGAAAGATAGGGAGAGGGACATAGAAGGAGAGTGTGTGAGGATCTTGTGAGGGCAGGATGCTGAAGGGCCTTGTGTAGGTCCTGCTGCTGAAGGGCAGCCGTGTTGTAGACTCTGCAGTCATGTTGAGGGCACATCAGTAGAGCTCACACACACACACACACACACACACAATCTAAGTGTCCTTGTCGGGACACTTGGATCACAACACAGAATACACATGTTGTAGTGTGTATGAGGTGTGTATTCAACATGCTTGCTAAGAATAAACTTCATCTGACAACAGCCGACCACCACCACCGGGCACGGCCCATTGGCCCGTGTTGGTGTGTGTCGGTGTCTGCTGAGATGAACTGAACATGCTATAGTATGAATGCTGGCATTTTTGTATTTTCTTCAAATCTTGTTGTTTAATTTTCTGAAGAGACAAAGAATGGAAGGAAAATGTTCTGCAACAGTTTCAGGAACGGTTTTCTCAGCATGGACAAAAGTTGTCATTGGTCTGCATTTCTCTGAATGGCCCCATCTCTTGTTGTCCCAAGCTACAAAAACAAGATGTTTTCCATATTCACCAAAGTTGTTTTCAGATTGTTTAATCATGTTTGATTAAATGTTTGGTTATAGCGTTTCATGACTGCAACCGACATCACAAAACCAGCAATAAAATAGCATTATTGGGTAATTGAATTGGACCGTTTGCGTGAACGCTTACACCAATATCTCACAGCTCCTCCATAAAAGTTGTACTGATTGATGCTCTTTGACATTTTATATGCCTTTCCACAAGCAGACTTTAATTAACTTTGAGTCAGCGACGTGACCGTCCCCACCGCCGTCTGCCTGCGTCGCTGAGCAGGGAGCTGACTGCACTCACACGCTTTCCCATGTCTGAAGGTCTGAGCTGAAGCTTTAGATGTCACGATTTAACCTGAACTTAATTGTGGCCTCATTAGATGAATGGTAAGAGTGTGGTGCACTTCAAGAGAGTCCCCTGCGGCCAACGGTTGTACCTAACCATCTCGATCTCCTGTAGTACATGAGGGGCCAACAGGCATTACTGGAACTCGGATCAAACACGGGTCTATCCGGCTCACACACGGGTTAGGGTTCACTCTAAACAATCCACTTATTAAATGGATGAAGTACATTTTAGTTTGATAATGAAATTGTGGATACAGAACAAAAAGTAAGTTACAGCTTTTGTTTTTGGTGTGGCAACAATACATTTTTTAAGCTTCAATTGCCATTAACTGAAAGAGTCCTGGCACGTGATCTATAGATTTATAACTAATGATGCAGCCTCAGTCGCAGTCTTAGGCCCTTCTCGTTTGATAATTGAGGTGTGCTTGAGTGATTCACTAATGTAGTGAGGATTTAAACACCGCTCCCTAACATAGCTTTTACCATGACATTAATGTGAATTGCTCAGACTCAACTGCTGCTACCAAGGCAACTAGAATGCACCCTTGCAAAGGGGGAGGCATTGGGTGGAGGTGATGTGGTGGAGGTGGTGGTGGGGGTGATGACGGTGAACTGGAGAGCCCATCTTGTAGCACCCAATATAGTTCATTAAATTTCCCAATGGCGTGAGCTTAACCTAAACCGTATCTGGGAGAATGTTGCAGCGCAACAGCTAGTCACTGTACTGGGCTATTTCCATAATGCATTAGAAATTACGCTAATTTTCATACATAAACCTAAGGTCAACTCAATAGAATAATCTGATCAGAATAGCACCAGACATAAACTAATCTGTCATTCACTTAGATGAGCATACTATCATATAGGTCACTTTATGTATAGATATATGTGTCAGGTGGCCCAGTAACATGTGACGACTCTCTGAACGGTGCCCAGCGGTCTCTGTTACCTGGACATGTCCCAACCTGTTCCAATAGGACTTTAGGACACAGGACACTTTCTCCGAGTGGCCTGTAGAGGGAGCAGTTCTCCTGTCCTCTGCGCAGCTGGACCCCAACACCTGCACTCCAGATGCTGGCTTCAACTGCGAGGGGGGGAACTTGAGTTTAAATTTGTGGCACTTCTTTTTTTGTCGCTCTCGCTCTCACACACACCCGCTCTCTCTCAATGACTCACTCTATATCTCTCTTTTTCTATTACCCTCTCAGTTTCACGCACACCTGCACACACACACATACATACACATACGCACACACACACACACACACACACACACACACACACACACACACACACACACACACACACACACACACACACACACACACACACACACAACTAAACACACACACAGACACACACAACTAAACACACACACACACACCCATGCACACAACCCGAGTCTTTAAGACCTGTCTATGAAAGCTCCCCTCCTCCATAAACAGTACATGTAGTTTAGTGTTGAATGACTGCGTGATGACGCCCGGGGTGCTGAAGCTAAGGTGTTGCTAGGAACCAACTCATCACCTGGAAGACAGACTGTAAGAGACACTGGGGACCCCTCCATCTGACCCCCACACTCCTGACATCACCACCCCCCCACACCAAGCCCTCCCATCTGGCCTCTTCACACTCAATATACTTCCTTAAACCACCGACAGTATATTTGCTTTATACAGTCCAGCACCTACCAGCGATGCATAGGCCGAGGTGTAATTGGTGTATTTTTCCTTCTTGTATGATAAAGTGTAACGGGAATGAATACCGCACAGTCATGCTGCGGCTCAGTGAACGAAGGCCCATTTAAATGCACATAAACATTCACGTACAGGAGTCTGAGCAGGCCGTATGGCAACCGGATGGTTGCTGGTTCGATCGCCATCTCCTCCCTGCAAAGTACTGAGGACGAGCCATTAGGTGCCTTGCATGTGGGCACGCGGCCGGGGTATGAACGGGTGAATGTGAGGTAGTGACTGTGCAGCGCTTTGGGTGGCCTAAGATTACAAAGGGCCTTATTAATGCTGTGCTAGCGATGGGCGTCCGGCTCTTCTCAGTGAGTTGGATCAGTTGCTTGAGCTCAACAGTATGACCAGCTCCCCAAATGGTTCTCTTACAAATTGTTGGAATATTGGTTGTTTAGTGCAAACCATTTAATGTGATGATGAATGATGAATTGTGTAATAGTTGTGTGTGGTTTCATTAAAAAAAAAAAAAAGATTGCGGTGTAGGCGCGCTGTAGAGGCCTTTTAACAGCAACAGAGATGGCTCGATGCAGAACGGGCTGAAGATTCTGGTAACGGGACAGTAGACAATATATTTTCACTACAAGAAGAACAGACGACTGCACTTAAAGCCTTTGGCGAGACTAAAGATGTAATTATTTCGTTGCTCGCTGCTGTGTCGCGTGTTTTGTTGCTCTGATTGGTTGTAGGCCCGTCCTATTGCGTAGAAAATGAAGAGGTTCCAGAAAAATTGCAGTTTGCATCCCCCTGTTCCTGCTCGTAACAGGGGGACCTGGGTCGTCTCAGCTATGTAACCTGCAAGGCACTGGCCCTGCTATCTAAACCGGTTGTTGTTTTCTCTGCTCAGCTGCTACTATGGCTTTGAAGAACTCTGCTGCTAAGGCTGAGTCCCCATCAGATATGACCGGGAGAGATAGAGCACGGGAGGGAGAGAGGGGAAGCCAGCTGGACTTTGTTTACCTGAAAAGCAGCCCAAATGGCGGTCAATCACATCTGGGTTATCTATCAACTCATGAGTCGGAATGCCTTTTTCAATTCTACCATTTGGTTTGAAAAGAATGCCCTCAAACTATTGAAAGTATTTCTGCAGATTTGAGTGCTGAACATGTGCAAGCTCTTTTGGTGGGTGCACTAGCCCGGTTTATTTTAAGTATCGACTTAACCTCTCAGATATTAAACACTAACAAAATGAATGAGTCTGCGGTGATATCCATTTTATGTATTTATTTTCCATTTCCGCTGCCATGACATGGCACGCAAATAAAGAGAAGGCTCACCAGCGGCGAGAGCAGAAGGCCATGTCTTTAATATTTGTCAGGGGAGGAAGCCACATAATGGGTGTTCCCCTCTGGCCCGGGGTCAGCTCTGCGGCGGGCCCTGCCGCTCCGCGCTCTGAGGTCCTGGGACGCACCGGCTGGGCGCAACACAAGAAAAAGATTGTGAACTCCAGCTCCCCGGGCTGGGCTCAGCGCTGGAAGGAGAACAGTGGGGCAAGCGGCGAGCGGCCATGTGCAGCTGCACGGGGAGAGAGGCACCGCGAGAACCGCTCGGGGAGCCGCCGCAGAACCGCGCGGAGAACCTCGACATGTGTCACGGCCACAGTTTACGGAACCATGTGTTGTGAAACAGATATATGATACCGCGCGGCACAAGCTTAGCTATTTTGGAAAACTGCATATATTTCCTACCTAGAGGCGCAGCAGCTGCAGGAGTCGTTCAGCTCACATCCCGACCAGGATGACAGTCTTTAATCAGGGCAAGTTACGTTTATTACCCGGGATGTCACTTTTATTACATTTCTGAGAGACAAGAAGGGAAACCTGTCTAAACTTGTAACTACGAGGCCCTAACATCACTGGTTGGTTTTGACATCGTAACTTACATATCATCACAAAGAAAGTTCTCCTTTACAACCACGGCATTCATTTGACAGCAAAACCAAGAGAAGGTTTCACCTCAGATCATCGAGGGTACTCTTTGTTGGTTGACTTCATGTATCCTAGAGATTGGTTCCAGTGTAAACTAAGTCAGTCCAAACCTCCCCTCAAGCAAATGAATGACATTGAACATGAATGGTTATTGATTGTTTATTACGATGGACAATGCTAAATGATCAGAATGTGTTCCACCCACTGCTGCTTCCAATGGACTCCAGACGGAATGTAGTCACTCTGTTGCTTCTAGCAACGACAGCAACACAATGACACACACAGAATTTAGATAGCAGAGAAGAAGATCATCTTCCATTACAACTGTATTACTAGAACAGTGAGACTGTGAACATGAGTTCAAGGAGGAGTAGTAAATGTGTCTCTGTCAATAAGGACTAATTCTACCAGCAGCCTTTCAAAACTCTCCTGGCTCTATTTCAATAACAATTGAAATGCCCTAAAATCTTTAAAAAATATATAATTTAAGTGTTAAAGATGAAAAATCTAATTATGTTTACATTGATCCTAATCGCAATAATTATAATTGTTGTTATTATAGTAATAGAAAAAGCTTTAAATTGCATACATGCATTGAGATGCATATTTATTACAGGAAGTGGTGGCTGACCATCGGGGGTCAGCAGTGCATGTGGTTCAGATATCACAGACACTATGACACACAACCATACGGCTCCCTCAAACACGTCGCTCTCACACACTCACAGAAGGGACACAAACACAGACACATAGACACACACTCAACCCTTCCATTTCTAGGTACGACACACGCACAAACACACACACAACACCACACACATTCACACAACCCATTAGATATGTAGGTCCCACACAGAAACACACATTTGCACACACACACACACACACACAAACAAACACACACACACACACACACACACATTTGCACACACACACACACACACAAACAAACACACACACGCACAAACACACACACAACACCACACACATTCACACAACCCATTAGATATGTAGGTCCCACACACAAACACACACAGACAAACACACACATGTCCGTACAACCATGGGATTTATAGGTCCCACACAGACACACACATGTCCACACACACCACACACATTAATACACAGGACACAGAAACATGGAGAGCAAGAGGCAGCATTCCCATTCATGTGAAGCCTTGTCTGCAGCCTGTGGCCTCCTCCTCCTCCTCCTCCTCCTCCTCCTCCTCCTCCTCCTGGTGCAGGGTGGTGCAGAGCCACCACATCAGGGCCTGGTGACCCGCCCTGCTGCCCCACAGCAAACACACACACACACACACACACACACACACACACACACACACACACACACACACACACACACACACACACACACACACACACACACACACACACACACATCTGGGGAGCAGGGCCTCCTTCATGGAATCGAATAGGACTGAGGGCCAAGAATGGTCGCACATGCTCACACACACATGACTACCAAGGAATGCCCCCCCAAAAAAAAACGATACCTCAGAACTTGTATACTTGTATAGCCATAGACGCATGTGAACACACGCAAACCAAATAGACACACACACACACACACACACACACACACACACACACACACACACACACACACACACGCACACACACACACACACACACACACACACACACACACACACACACACACACACACAAGCAGCAGTCTGACCATAAGCATATGGAAGCATGCAGGGGATCAACCAGCATCAGGTTTTTCGCTTTTTTTTATTCAGCCAAAAATATTGGTGGGTAGATCTGGTTGATCTTGGTGTGGTTCTCGGGTTGGTTTGAAATGAGCGGAAAATGTAAAAAATGCCTGTGAATGGAATGCAGTCAGCATTTTAATAGCCATCAAAGAAAGACAACCCATTCCTATAGCTCTAATGTAAAGCGAATGTCCTGTGGTGTATCTGGTGACGGCGCCTGCTACCGTGTTGGGGTCCACTGCTGCTGATTGAGTCTCATGAACTCTGGGGTTTTCCTTTCTGGCTCACGCATTGTGTTCATTCCCCAAGACCCCAGATTTATTATCAAAGGACCTTACTGACTGACTAATTGTTAAGGTTATTGGCTTAAATGTGGCAACATTTATTCTATTTAATCTAATTTATTCATATGAAGATGCCTAAGACAATCAATACAATTCATAAAAAAGCACGTATTACTGAAAAACCGAGCTGAGGGTAATGTTAGGATAGTGCTAGCAAGCTTTGTACAGAACATACAACTGTCACAAGGATTAGCAAAGAGCTGCTAGCTTCAGACTCACTGAGAGCGAATGGCTATTGGCTACATGTTGCACAGAGCTGCTAGCTTCAGACTCACTGAAAGCGGATGGCTATAGGCTACATTTTGTACAGAGCTTCTAGCTCCAGACTCACTGAAAGCGGATGGCTATAGGCTACATCTTGTACAGAGCTTCTAGCTTCAGACTGACTGAAAGCGGATGGCTATAGGCTACATGTTGTACAGAGCTGCTAGCTTCAGACTTATTGAAAGCGGATGGCTATAGGCTACATCTTGTACAGAGCTTCTAGCTTTAGACTGACTGAAAGCGGATGTCTATAGGCTACATGTTGTTCAGAGCTGCTAGCTTCAGACTCACTGAGAGTGAATGCTACAGAGCTGCTAGCGGAATGTCATACCTGCTCCATGAGATTCCCAGGACCTGAGCTTCCTCCTGAGAAGAGTAACGATGACCCGCTGTGACCCCTCTGAGGGGGCCAGCAGCTACCGCCACAGCTATAAACTCTTCCTGACATGCTCCACGCCTGTAATTAAAGCAGTAAATTACCGTGATGACGGGAGCGCGGTGTTGATGGTGACTTAATGGGGTCAATAATCTTTAGATGCTCCCCGGGGCAGACCTGGCTGCGCTACGATGGCCACTCCGTTCTCTGTAACACAGTGAGCTAACCAGCGCCTGCCGACAGTAGCTCTTCAGGTAGTGGTGCAAGTGTGTGATCCTTCAGTTGAGAGTGTTGTGTGTATGGGAGTCTCATTGTGGTATTGTAGCCTGCTCATAAACATTGTGTTGTATGTTTCATGTGTTTTTTTTCTTGTTAAAGGAAAGCTGTTCTGCACAAAGTGACAACATAAATCTTTAAACAAACAGGATAGATTTATTTTCTCAAACATTGCTCGTGTTTTGGTTACTTTCACCTTTGCTTTACATGCCGTTAAAGACCTGTACCTAAGGTTTATTCTGTGTTTCCCCCTCCTGTGGGTCAGTGGTGGAGCTAGCCTCGGGGAGCGACGCCATGCTACACTGAGGGCAGTGGTGGAGCTAGCCTCGGGGAGAGACGCCATGCTACACTGAGGGCAGTGGTGGAGCTAGCCTCGGGGAGAGACGCTATGCTACACTGAGGGCAGTGGTGGAGCTAGCCTCGGGGAATGATGCCATGCTACACTGAGGACAGTGGTGGAGCTAGCCTCGGGGAATGATGCCATGCTACACTGAGGACAGTGGTGGAGCTAGCCTCGGGGAGAGACGCTATGCTACACTGAGGGCAGTGGTGGAGCTAGCCTCGGGGAATGATGCCATGCTACACTGAGGACAGTGGTGGCGCTAGCCTCGGGGAATGATGCCATGCTACACTGAGGACAGTGGTGGCGCTAGCCTCGGGGAATGATGCCATGCTACACTGAGGGCAGTGGTGGAGCTAGCCTCGGGGAGCGACGCCATGCTACACTGAGGACAGGGGTGGAGCTAGCCTCGGGGAGAGACGCCATGCTAGACTGAGGACAGTGGTGGAGCTAGCCTATGGGACCGATGCCATGCTACACTGAGGACAGCGGTTGAGCTAGCCTCGGGGAGAGACGACACGCTACACTGAGGACAGTGGTGGAGCTAGCCTCGGGGAGCGACGCCATGCTACACTGAGGACAGGGGTGGAGCTAGCCTCGGGGAGAGACGACACGCTACACTGAGGAAGGCGGTGGAGCTAGCCTCGGGGAGAGACGACACGCTACACTGAGGACAGTGGTGGAGCTAGCCTCGTGGAGCGACGCCATGCTACACTGAGGACAGCGGTGGAGGTAGCCTCGTGGAGCGACGCCATGCTACACTGAGGACAGCGGTGGAGCTAGCCTGGGGGAGCGACGCCATGCTACACTGAGGACAGTGGTGGAGCTGAGGGGGGGGGACAGGGTCTGACCTCATGGAAAAGGTTGACCGTGCTATCCCCACTCTGCTCGATAAAAGCCTCCCACCGTACATGTGTGTATACACGTATGCAGCCACACACAGACACACACATACGCAATGCGCGCATACGTTTATACGCTTCTGTTGTTTATAGTTGCTATAGCAATGACGCAGTGCTGCTTTTATAAGTTTAACCCTTAAAACAAACTCTTACAGAGCGATTAAAAACAAGGTACAATTGTTTTATCATTTACATAACAGGTGGATCATTCCCAGTTCTGTGTTTCAATTGTGTAATTATTCATGCTAATAATAGTGCGGTATTAACGCAAACCAGCATCACTCATGGCTGGAGGTTATCAAAACAAAAAGACCATTAAAGCTCTGCAGAAACAGCTTTTTACTGTACATCCTGTGTGTGTGACCAGTACGGTTCTTTTAGCTTAAATCTGTGTGACCCATAGAGTGGATGTCAAAGAACAAAGTGATTCACAAATTACTTCCTACCTCCCACCCTGGGACGCTCAACACATCAGCAGCCCAGCATACTGTACGCTGGGCCTGAGCCTCCACTCCGATCAGAGAACGCAGAGAGAGAGAGGCAGAGGAAGGCAGGACAGAGAGAGATGAGAGAGAGAGAGAGAGAGAGAGAGAGAGAGAAAAGGAGACAAAGCGAAGAATTGTGTGAGGAGGGTGAGAGACAAAAGACGGCCGGCCCCTCCTCTCCCAGATCATCTGGATGCAATTGAGTCATTACAATTGAGATCCATGCTGTCTGTGCGTGTGGGGACGCTAAACACACTCTGGATAAAAGGTTCAAAGTGACTCTCTCTCTTTAGGCTCTTTCTTTCAATCAGGGCCCGATCAGTGTAACCACACAAGAGGTTTTTGTGACAACAGGATATGAAGCTCTACCACCAATTGAGGCACGCCGGGCTCTCTGTTGACCCTTGACCCCTCCACGTGATTGGCCCGAGAGGGGTGACTCAACACAGATGCAGACAAACACTTACCGTAACTGGAGTCTCCACTTCCAGTAACCTCCTTGTGATGTTTCTTTATTTATTTCTTAATAAGGGTGACAGATTCCAATCGGTTTGGCTGGTAGAGAACCCTCCAAGACATTCTTGAAGTAAAACCTCAGGATTGCTATATGTTAAAGCCACAGAGATCATGAATGTCCTTATTTGCAAATAAAACACATTATTGTTTGCAGCCTCACCTCGAAGGCTGTTCTTAAGAGTTGAAGTCCTGAGTTAGTCAACCACGTCGTGACAAAAGGCCTCAGGGGAATGCAGGGCTTGCCTATCACGCTCATTGTCCTGAAATTAGTATAACCATTTGTCATGCATGGAACATTACGATCCAGATGCTTTGTCTCTTTCTGTCATCGGTTGGGTAGTTAGGTAACAGTTGTGGTTTACCTGCCCAACACAACCAGGAATAGCACAATGATGCAAAGGTATGCATGCATGTACGAACAAACACATTAATTCATCACGGAAAGTTTAATTACCAGATAATTATACCATTTATATTTTATTATAATGGAAAAGATCTACTAAGTTAGTCTGTGTGTGTGTGTGTGTGTGTGTGTGTGTGTGTGTGTGTGTGTGTGCGCGCGCGCGCATGCGCGCGTGCGTGTGCGTGTGTGTGTGTGTGCGCGGATGTGCATGTGCACGATTGCAGCTGTGCGTTTGCGTGTGCAGGTATGTGTGTCGGTGCAACCAGCCCCATCTCAATCATTTAACAACTCATTTTCTTTTGAACCTCCAAAGGTGACAACCACTCATTGGCTTGGCCTGGGAATCAACCCCACCCTGTTATTTTGGCTCCAGCGACTAGCCTTCCCCCATGGCTCAGGTCACTCACTACCAAACCCAGCAACTATAACTCTCCCCTCTGCGGTCATTACTTAATCTGTCCCCAGAATCAAAGACTTCCACCGCACCCAGACCCGTCGGTTCCCTGCAGGCCGCAGATCAACATCCTCCGTCTCTGTGCTGAACCACTGTCCTGCATTGGTTAGGCAGGAGTCAACTCTTTTTTATTACTTTAACTGAGGTAGCAACTGTTGTTGTGTTGAAGTGAACCTAGAGATCAGAGTAAAGTCAGTAGGTTAGTGAGATACTAAACGCTAGCGATGTATAGGGAAGCGAGTTTTGGAAGTTGGAAAATGGAAGTTCTAGAAGTTAATTGTATTAATCATTAATATATATTCCTCAGGTCACAGTTTTTTTTTATCAGTTATAGAGTATCACAAATACAAATCTATATTCTCCTCTTGGTCTTCTTCTTGGACGATGGTGTACACCTGTGTGTCAGACCAAGATGGCAGCCACACAGCATGTGGTGTGTTTAGGCTATGGTCACACCACCTGTGTATGGACTAAGAACAGGACTCGCTATCCACTTCCTCCCTCCTCTCCAGAAACTCCTACCCCCTCTGATTAACTATATCCTGATGAAGGCATGGGCCTGTGATGTCTGTGTGTGTGTGTGTGTGTGTGTGTGTGTGTGTGTGTGTGTGTGTGTGTGTGTGTGTGTGTGTGTGTGTGTGTGGTAAAGTCTGGTGTGGGAAGATGGGATGACAGCTTTGATCTCCCCATCACATCCCATGAACAGATACAGCTGGTTAGGGCAACACGTGTGTGTGTGTGTGTGTGTGTGTGTGTGTGTGTGTGTGTGTGTGTGTGTGTGTGTGTGTGTGTGTGTGTGTGTGTGTATGTCTGTGTATTTGTGTGAGTGTTTAGGCTACAATGATGCATGTGTGTGAGGGGGTGGGTAATTATGTGTGTGTTTGTTAATAGTTGCTATATAGTTAAAGCGAACGCCATATAAAGATAATTGGATCATCATTTTCCCTCTCTTTGTATTAGGCAGTAAAGAAAAGTAATATGTTAGTGTCCAAAAAGTAGGTTGACACCGTTTGAAAGCATCCGTGTGACCTTGTGACCCTGTAACCCCTACGTGGGGTCACGGGATCACCCCCAACCCAGCTCTGACGATGTCCGCAGTGTACCATGACACATGGATCCGTGTGCTTATATATTGTCTTCATTATTTATGTTTCATTTTAAGTGTTTGAGAATACATGTCTTACTTAGACATCAGAATGCCAGACATAAATCTCAAGCTGCGTCTTGCATTTTGAAGCTGTATCTATGCAATATTTATCTTGTCACATCGGCCTATCAGTTAACTTTAATGCCTACTGATTTAACCCTTAACTTTCCCCTGAAGTTAGGGGTGAAGGGGTTGTGATGCCACCAGCATTGGACCTCAACAAATACCTCACCGCAGCAGAAACCTTGATAAAACTACAGATTTCTCTGGGTCTGAAATTTTTTGGAAACAACTGAGATAAGAACACAACCTAGCCAAATATAAAACTTAAGTCTAGTCGATTTTAGATATTTGTTAAGGTGGCAATGTTAAATATTGTGCCTTTAGGACACATTCCATTTTTTTAAGGTTTCAGACAGACAGAACCCAATTAATTACATCCACGATGATAAATAAATGATGTTCAATGAACAATTTGAAAGACATATTTGATTGAAAGACATATATCATAGGACTAATCTCCTACCTGGGGCCGCTGTTTGGAGGGCGGTCCTGTGGACCTCAGGCCTTGCTGTAACCTTCTTCTAGGATATTTAATCACGTGTTTTTTTAATCTCTCACATATGGGGGCTCGCATCTTTTTATTTAGCATGGATGGAGCTGTCTTATGCACGGCTGGGGTGGATCCGGTTAGCACCAATCGGATATATGGGGATTGACTGGTGGGAAAATCCACATGATTTGTGTCGCATTTCCCACCATATTATTTAAAAAACGCCCATGCAAAAGGTTCAATTATATTTATCTCAACCAGCCTTAATCCCATAATCACGTATGCATTACCAAAAAAGCACATTTCCAAAGTCCTGTCAAATTAAACGTCAGCCTCAAAGTTTCTGGGCGAGAGAAACGAGTGAGTTGGGGTTCTTGACAACTCTCGATCTGTTTTTGTTTGTTGTCTTTACTCAAGCCCGCTGTGTGAGCACAGTTCTGCATGTAAAGCTTGGGTCTCACACACTGGAAACCAGGAGTCCCCGGCATTACAAGCCCAGCTCTTTATCGCCGGATGCAGGGTCTCTGCTGTGTTTTAAACACCATGCAGGCCCAGCATCAGGCTATAGGAATGTGGAACGGTGTGTAGGTCACAGAGCAACAGAGACAGCTCTGCGGTGGACAGCCATGACCTCTGCTTGTTCTCAGGCCTGGAGTCACCTTTTTGAGTACTTTAATCTGAATTATTTATGCATATGAGTGACACTTCTAACTGCTAGGGAAGGGAGGGAGAAAAGATGAGTGGTCATGTGTGCCTATGATCTTTGCTGTTAGGTGGGCTTCTGCTGCTGATAGAACTGAAATGAACTTGACAGCTGTATAAATTGTTTGGACCTGACGCCACAGGAACGACAATTTTTATTACTTAGAATAGTAAAAACATATTGGACTACAATAGAAGGAGAAACAGAAAATATTACTACAATTATTTTCAAAATAGAATAGTTTTTTAATTGAATTTAAATGTACTGAGAGGTTGAATATATGGAAGGAATGAATAAGGTAATTTCTTCAGGCGGTAGCTTATGACACAGACCAGCGGCCTCACCTTAGCATGCTAACTGGTTCAGGCTGAAGCTGTTACCGCTAGCAGCTAAAGAACACATGCCAAAGATTAGCCTGCTTTCATTATATAGCCCTAACCCCCCTCCTAACCGAAAACCTGAGAGAGAGAGAGAGAGAGAGAGAGAGAGAGAGAGAGAGAGAGAGAGAGAGAGAGAGGGGGGGGGGGGGAGGGAGAGAGTGAGAACTGGAGTGAAGTACAGGGAGCTTTGAAAGACAGATTAAAGAAGAAAACATGTATGTTAGAAATCCACAATGTAAAGCTTACGGTAGCTTGAAGAGCAGAAAGAGGGAGAGCGAGAAGGATAGAGAGGTAGCCAGTGAGAGTGAGAGAGAAAGAGAGGCTGGTGGATTTGAAAAGGAAACCACAGGAAAAAAAACTCAGTGGCCAGAGCATCCATCATCCTTGTGTTACCGCGATGGGGAGAGACCAGTGACCTCACCAGCACATGTGCAGCCTCCTTGCTGGGCTGGGCTGGGCTGGGCTGGGCTGGGCTGGGCTGGGACAGGCCTGGCTGGGCTGGGACGGGCCTGGCTGCCCAGGGATGGGCAGAGATGGGTAGAGTCCATAGAATTTGGGTAAATGGGTAGAAAATGTTAGATTAGGGTTAGATGTTTGCTTTAACTAGGCAGAGGCATGGGAAACGGAGCCTGGGATCTCAGGGAGAAGGGATGGCCAGGTTAGAAGATGAACAGGGAGATACCAGAGGAAAGGCCCGGTTAGAAGATGAACAGGGAGATACCAAAGGAAAGGCCTGGTAATAAGATGAACAGGGAGAGACCAAAGGAAAGGCCATGTTAGACGATAGATCAACAGGGAGATACCAACGCAACCGGTTCCAACCTTTTTTTGGCCCTGAAGGTTTTTGAGATAATTTCATTCAATAGTTTTTACCCAACATCCCAATGAACATTTATTGCACATCTCGTCACACAAAGTGCTTAGCTGTCGTTGATTTGTGGGTACACTTGTGGCGAATCTGTTCGTATGTACAGAATGTTTTGTACTATTATTTTGTTTTACATAGATCGTCAACTATGTCAGCAAATTAGGGTCAAATTAGTCTTAGGGTAAAACATTTTGGACCCTCTCTCAAAGATGTGGGGACTAAGTTCATAGCTCGAATTAAAGGATTAAATTCTGGAAGTTGAAGCTCCTTGGTAAAGGAAAAATTTTACAGCAAAATAGTATTTGACTATTTAGAATCCTACATTGCAGCAGAATCTCTTTATACTCTTCTTGCCAATAGTGTCTGTCTAACAGAAAGTGAACGATAAAACAAAGACAAGGGTGAAGTAATGTAAGAGTTTTATCTGGTTTGGTCGGAGTCAGGCGTAAACAGACAAAAGTCAGAATCAGAATTAAAACATTGCAACCTAAGCTTTGGTATCACCCAAGGGACAGTCCTCGGCCCCCTGTTTTTTGCCTTCTGCAGGCTTCCCATTAGCAATATAATCCACGGCTACGGAGATACCTTTCACTGTTATGCAGACGACACTCTCCTGTGACTCGAATGAGTCAAAGGAAAGTACTGACTGGTATATTCTGACTAGAATGAGTTAACTTTACCATATTACTCCTTTTCTCGCTTGCCTACATTGGCTCCCAATAACTGCCAGGTCGGCTTCTAAGGTACTACTGCTTACCTAAAAAACTTCCACGGATTAGCACCATCCTACTTGAAGGACCTTATTATTCCTTCAAGTCCTTGTAGACAGAAATCAGCAGGAAACGGAGCGTTCATCGAGCAGTCAATCTATGAAATAGTCTGCACCTGTAATCAGTGAAGCTGGCTCTGCTGAGATGTTCATAGCAAAGCTGAAAACCTCTTTTGTCTTTCGGCTGCTGCTGCTGTTTCCAGGATTTATGCTGAATGCATGGATGAGTGTCAGTGTCTGTGTCTGACCATGTAAATGTTTCTGTTTGTGTGGATGAGTGTTTGTGTAGTACAGTGCCAGCTGTCTACACGTTTTGTGTGCACGTGTGCTGACTGAATGGATGTTTGGTCTGTTGCGGTGACTGACTCAATGTCTAGCCTATCCTGATGGTGAACCGGCTGGCACCCCATCACCATAGACACTATTTAGAATTATTATTTTATTTTTTTCATTTCCTGCCCTATTGGGGGCTAGGTACAGGGTGGTGTCATAAATATATGGCCTGTTATGTTAAGCCCTTTTAAACTCTAACTGTGATTTGTACAAATAACATTGAATTTAATTGAAAAGGTTGCGCGATTATGTTTTTTCTTCTTCCCTAACGAAAGCAAGTGGAGGCAAGAGTTTTTCTCCTGGTCACAAATATTCTAGTCTAGCAAGCAGCATACACTGTATATTATTTCCATGATACTAACATTTATTATGTAGAATTTTTTTTGCAACAATTCTGTAATGGAAAGCAATACTTTATGATTTACTTCATAATACAGTAGTGAAATTGGTATTTTAGATTGGTCACCCTGAGATGCATGGGATTCAAATGAACAATGATGATTTACCAGCTGGTTTACAGAATGTCTGTAAAATGTGTCTGCAGAAAGGACTGCCCAGCATCACCTCTCATGCTTATTTGTTTTTATTATACTGTATATTATTTGAGAATTTGTTTTCATGAGTTAGAAATGGTGGTTGGATAAAAATAGACCCTGGATTATTTAAGATTGATGATTGCGAAATCATCTTCTCGGAGAACTGCAGTTAAATTCGATTACTGTGAAAGAAGTGGTAATCCACTGTGATTTACTGTTCTGGCTGTTGCTTTATTTGAACAGTTTGCCAATTATAACAAGCAAACATGTTTTAGCAGTCACAAAAAAACCTCTTCAGGCGCAGGCTTCAGGCGTTCAAATTTTAACTAACGGCAGCCAAAGAATGCTGCTGGTTCGACATCGCTGAGCAGGCACTTCTAATGTTCCTTTGTCAGAGCGATAGAAACGAGGTGACTGGGAATAAATGTAGCAACCTTTTAGTGTTTACCAATTACAGCCATGCATGGGTTAACTAAGGTCATTTCCCTTTGGATCAAAAACGAATAGGGCGTGTAACTTGTGTGAGTTAGAATAATAAGTTAATTACTTAAGAGGTGGCTGAGACAGAGGTGTTCTTTGCAGAGGAATTTGTGTTTTACACTCAATGAGGGTTTGGTTTCGGTCACTGGACGTTCCATTAGTTTAGGCCTGTGGAGTCTCAATGGGAACTGGGAATCAGAAATCCAGTTTGTGGAAATAAATAAAAACAAAGCAAAGTAACAAAATCTTGGAGATGCCCAACAATAAGTGTGCCACACGTTCTGCAAGACATGTGCTGACTACGATTGAATGGAAGCAAAAATACATGGGAGTATATATGCTCTGAGCTAAAGGCTTCGTCTGCGTTACCTAAGTAATCCTCACTACCGGTTCAAACCTTTTAATGTTGAAATGGTTTATGCTGTTCAACCCTTCTATTGGTTTGATCATATCAACATAAATATTTGTCCATAATCCTGATTTAGAGCCTTCCCTCACTCCACTCTTTGTTGCTACGTTGGAACAAGGCTAGAACTAAGCCCACCTGTAATGAACAGAGTTTATAAGGAAGCCTCATTCACGCCTCCCCGACCTTCAAGATATTATACCAGGTCTTTTTGAAGTCTGTATCATATTGTCTTCCTGCATTCTTGTTGTGTGTAAGCCTGTGTTGTGTTTTGTGGTTTGAGATGCCCAGGTTTTGTCCTTTGAAATAAATGAGGGACTGGCTCTGGAGAGAGATGGACGGCAGCTTAAGTGTGCTCTCCATGGATTGTGGTTGGTATTTGATCCTTTAGGAAATTATCATTGCATTTCTATAAATCATGAAGATATGAGAAGGTTGTTGGTTCCAACAACCTGTATTCACCCGTTGACTTTCTTATCCTACGAGTTCCTGTTTGGATTTTCATCTCCTAGGCATCCCCTCATCTACCTCCCTCCCCGTTCGTCAGCAGCCATCCGTCCATCTCTAAGATATCTCTTCCGCCTCTGTCTGCTTCTTCTCGTCTTGTTGGGGGGATCGGGGAAGTTCCCCCAGGGTTAACATAGCCCCCTAGAACCCACAGCCCATCACAACAGCTCGGCTCCCCGGCCACCACATGAGAGGACCTGTGTGTGTGTTTGGGTGTGTGCTGGGTGGCTGGTTAAACGGTTGGGTGGGTTTGCTACATGTTCTGTGTGATTTATATTCATGGATATTAAAAACGCATAGAACGTCAACATATTTACAGCAAAAGATACTCCAAAGCAATCTCAAAGCATTGCTGTTAACATCCATGGGGAAATCAAACGGTGTGGGTGGGTTTTTACGACCAGTGCAGTGCAGGCAGATGGCTGCCAGTGGCGACCACTCCCTTCCAGACCTTTCTCTTTCGTGAGTCACATGGCTCCCGTAGATGACTAAGCTTCCGGTTCTATGAACCTCGACCACATTGTCAGAACGTTCTGGTCCACTCTGTTTAGGATCTCTCCTTACTTTATACTTTCAATGTCATGGCTGTCATGAGTGTGGTTGATGTCTTTTTTAGGAGTAACAAACGATTTCAGTGCTGTCCCCTGATTGGCTGTTCAGGAACACAACCACATATTCAGTGATTGCCATTCAATACGTCAGCCTTTAGTTGCCAGAGGCAGGAGTGGAGGTAGCTAGGTCAGCCATGTTCCACTTCCTGCATAGAGATTGTGAGTTTGATCCCTCATGTCCGCAGTCTACACCCGTAGGCCTTCTTCAGCAGGATGTCGGCAACTGCTATCTAATACCATGTGCTCTCTGCCAGGCCCTTCGGATGAAAGGCTAAATCTTCTAAATGATTAATTACTATATAAATAGTTCACTAAACTATCAATGACAGCTCACCTGGATTATGCATCTAATGAATTCCACCGCATCAATAACATTTTATAACATTAAAGTAAGAAAATACTATGACCACATTCTACCTGTCATATGATTAACACTAATTGTTTCTTTAGAACATCACTTCATACCACAACCATTATATCATGTCACTTTGGCACAAAGAGCCATTCTTATTCACCACTACCTGAGGCGGGGAAAGAAATGGCCACATTACTCTTCAGAAAGAGACGCATTCATATGAAAAGGTAGAAGTATGATCAAAACACAAACGTTGCAGCCCGAGGTCAAACGATATATATTCATATTCTACTTACATCATGTTCGGATCACTTACTGCTGCTAAACTCACTGGTTACACATAAAATACTGGCTCACAGAAGTAAATCTACGGCCACACCAAATGCAGTACTAGTCACAGAGTGCTGGTGCTGGCCCTCAGGGTGTCTACTGGTACCTTTGGAGGTCCAGGGGGAGATGATGTAGGATGCAAGCCAACGATAGGGATGAATGTGTTCGACTGAAGGATGGTAAAACTGTGTTTGCATATGTTACAGTTTATTATGACTAGTTAGTCATCTCGCGCACGTTTTTGCGAGCTAACTACAAAAATGGCTTGGTTAGTGGTTGAGGTTTCTCAAAGGATGCCCACAAATCGCCTGCCAAATTTGGGCCACAGAGCCGAAACCTTTGGGCTGGGACTCAAACCCCCTAGCCACCGTGCTGTCCCAATCTGGTGACCCCCAGCTGCATGATGGGTAGATCTACCACCGACCAATTGACCGGTTGGTGGGGTCCACTGGGAGTAGACAGGAGAACTCGTTGTAAACATCTGTGTGGACACTCCCACTTGTGATGTCACAAACAGCTCCATAAAAAAGGCTTGTAATGAGTCATGAAGCTCACACCTGGCGGTGAGACGGGCCCTCTGAGAGCCGTGTGGAGAGAGGATGTTTGCCCTTCACTTAGCCTCACATAAACGGTTTCATTTATTTTCCCTGAAGGTGGAATTTCCCTTTAAGTAGGGGCCCATCAGTCATGTGACAGCGAGGTATCTCCTGCTCCTCTCATGTGGTCGCTCTGGCGGAGATAAAGGCTATACGTGACGCTGGGCGGTAGGTGAGCCTTTCGTGCCCCCCCCCCCCCCCCCCCATCTGTGGCAGATCTCTTTGTTAACCACGAGCCCCCCCCCCCCACACACACACACACACACACATACACCCATCCCTCCCCAACACATGTGCCCTGCACAAGTATATATGCATTGACACACACCTTTGCTGTACATGGATGGACACACACACACACACATACACACACACACACACACACACACACACACACACACACACACACACACACACACACAATGTTCCTTGAATATTCGTCGTGGCCGGAGGTTGGATGGTAGTCCTGTTGGAGCTCATTGGTTCAGGCCAGAGGTTGGATGGTAGCCAGGGGTTCAGAGGTTGGATGGTAGCCCGGCTGGAGAGCGTTGGTTCAGAGGTCACATGGTAGCCCGATGGAGCTCGTTGGTTCAGAGTTCGGATGGTAGCCCGGTGGAGCGCCCTTTCCATTCCGTGCCCTCTTCCCTGTAGGTAGGCAAGCGGAATGCATGCTGCTGCTCTGCGGCCTGCAGGATGAGGAAGTCACTGAGGGAGATGCACATGTCCCGGTGGCCCGACGTGCCTCTTGTTATTACTGCTGAGGTGGTTTCCCTCAGTTCACAGCGTTTGCTGTACATCACGACCGTCACAAACACACCGTTTTTTCCTTCCTTTCAAAATGAGTCAAAATGACCTTAATGGATATAACTACAAACCAAAGCTCTTCATTAGAGGGAGAGCAGACTGACTGTCACACACCGAGCCCCGGCCCCGTCACACCACACGGAGCAGAAACGGGGCCCTGGGGCGGCAGAGGAGAGAGGGAGGAAGGAGTTATGGAGAGAAAGGGAAGGAAAGGGGCCGGAATGTGAGGAATGAGTGGCAGGTCCCAGCAGGACCTCGCAGCGGCGGCAGCAGCACCTCCACGCAAGGTAGCAGAGGACAGACCAAGCAGAAATGAATGGCCCAGGGCCGTTGAGTCTACCTCTCCCTTCCTCTCTTTTTCTGACTCACTCACTACCTCACGCACTCTCTCTGTACCCCTCTCCCTCCCTCTCTCTACCTCTGTCTTTTTCTCTCACTCACTCACTTACTCCTTCTCTCTGTATCTCCCTCTCTCCCTGTCAGTCCGGCTCTCTCTACCTCCCTCTCTTTGTCTCTCTCTCTCTCTCCCTCATCAATAGATTAGCCTGTATTGATTGGCCGCTCGCTCTATCAGTCATCTTCTCAGTCGTTCATCATTCAACTCTTTGTTATTATTGTATCGTATGAAAAAAAAAGCCTTTAAAAAGACCACGGTTACAGTGCATTTAAGAACAGTGTAAACCATCCCTGTCCCGTACAATGGTCAATTAATTTAAAGATGATTTAATGGAAGGGATTCTCTTCCAGCAGACTGTGGAGACATGTTTAATAAAAAATAAATGAAGAATTTCAGGCAACACGCTGGAGAGAGTCCTCAGCAACGATTCCAATCAGACATTCATTTTCTCCAAACCATAATTGACAGGTTATATAGCAAAGAGTGTATTGGTTTGTAACTAAATACTAAAGCAGTCAAATTAAAGCAGTCAATACACACACTATCACCAAACACATGCCACCAAACACACACACACACAGTAAAAAATTGCCCATAGTTTTCCGTACATATTTGCTGCCATTCTCCAGGTAATCTTGATGATTTACATATATCATTTAAAATGCCGATTGTTGCTTTCATTACAGTCAACATACTGCCATCCCATTCACGACAGTTCTGGAGTCATAAACTGGCAGGAGACAGTTTATGGAAAGATGCAAATGATTCATGGATCGAATAATACCTGATGGTGACACAATGGTAATCGTCATCCTTTCCTCCACTCCCTGGTTTAGATTGATAGGTGAAGCCTCTAACTGCCAACCTGCGAGTCATCCACTGGGGCTTGGCTTTTGGCTACGGTGTGGTGTGTCAGTACAGATGGAGGAAAACCAACCCACCATGGTATGCTGAGACTCAACATGCAGATGGGGTGAAATGCCCTGTTTGTACGAATATTGGTAGGCTATCAAAAAATGGAAAAGGGAATACCTGATTTCCTCTAATCCAAAAGGTTGGTGGACATGATCTTGTGAATGTTCCCTGATTTGTCCACATCTCTCCGGGAAAGCGGCATCCAACTACAACTGTGGGAATGAATGGTTAACCACCATGGCACACATGGACTTAAAAGGAGAGCATGACATAACAGTGCTGGACGCTCCAGCTTTGGGAGGCACCGATGACCATCCAGGTCAGGAAGGAGACCACCGCATCACAAGACCCACTGTCGGGGAGCCGAGGCCTTCAGATCTGCTCTGAAGCACTACGCGCACACATGCACCCATGCACACACACACACACAAACAAACACACACACACACACACACACACACACACACACACACACACACACACACACACACACACACACACACACACACACACACACAAACACATATATATATATATGCAATGACGCACAAAGGAAACACACACATACACACAGTCCCATACATACAAACATTCATATATACACACAAACACCCCCCCCCCCCCCCCCCCCCCCCCCCCCCCCCCCCCCCCCCACACACACACACACACACACACACACATGTGCGTCTCGTCTCTGGTCTTGTTTGGTCACAACAGGGCTATGGCTGGGGGCTGCCATGGGTCAGCAGCAGCAGGAGGAGGAGGAAAACAGAAATAACCCTGGTGGAAGATTAAAGGGTCCCAGCGGTTGTCCCTCTTTACCTTATTAATGCCCAAACTGTTAATCATTACGCTCTCAGAGGCTTTGAAGGCTTTCGGTTGATGATGCAGCGATTTAACTCACAGGGCAGATAAGTTTGATCAAAGCAGGAGCGCAAGCATGGGTCACTGGTAAGGAGAAGGGGTGATGGCTTAGAGGAGGAGAGAAGGACAGACAGAGAGAGGGGGAGAGAGAGAGAGAGAGAGAGAGAGAGAGAGAGAGAGAGAGAGAGAGCGAGAGGGAGAGAGAGAGAGAGAGAGAGGGAGAGAGGGAGAGAGAGAGGGAGAGAGAGAGAGGGAGAGAGAGAGAGAGGGAGAGAGAGAGAGATTGAAGGGGAGTTATGAGTCATTCACATAGCAGAAATATGTTGATTGATAGATAGGTAGATAAATTGATAGATGGATAGATATCTGGATAACATTACTGCACTAATTGATTATTTATAGCACTTTCTGGACTATATTGGTACGCAGTTCAATACTCCATCCAAAAACTACTCTTGCAATTGCTTAGAGTAAAATAAGATAAATAGCTCTAGAAATGCACAGTGCTGCAAACTTTGGCCAAGAAACAAAATGTCCAGTTAATCTGTCATGAACATTATTTTTTTATGTATGGGAACTCCAACTTTTGTCTTCTGGAATCAATGAAATCCATGAAGACTTGATGTTCTATGATGTTCTCTGTATGCGTTCAGTGGAAGTGATGGAGAGAGAGGTTTCTTTTTAAGCAGAGGAAAATCCTCATCCATTATTCAGCAAAGTCACCAAAGACATGGGAGGTGAGACGCACTTACACAGGCAGGAGACATGGGCAGGTTTGATGTGATTCGATGACAGCAGCAGATGGGAGAGTAGGCCAAGCGACACAGCCAAGGGCTTTAGCCCTTCACACTTGTTCTGTGGCACTTGGCAAACCCTTTTACGGGAGGCCGTAAAGCCCCATGCACATCATATCCATAGTTAATCCCCTCAGTCCCCAATGAAGACGCTGGTTTTCTCTAATGTTTCCTGACAAGGCTAAGTCACATGACTTGGGGAGCTTTTGTGTTATGACATGACTTAAAGGGGGACCGTCTAGCTGGGCTTTCTGAGATGAGAGTGAGAGTGCTGCATCATGCATGTTTTGTGAAAAAATCAGCTCAGTTTTCTTTCGAAAGGAAATGTTAGAGCATTGACCTCATTGGTCCGGGGTTTGGTTTCTCCGTTGGTCAGGTTCTGAGAAATGACATCAATGGTCCAAATTTCTTGTATAAAACAGTCCCCTTCAACTGATGTGAAAACTTGCTTATTTAATATATGTTTTAATTGTAATCACGCTAAATAAAAATGTGAAAAAATGTTTTATCATTGAAGAACATTCAGGTTCATGTGAGAGAAATTACTTTTAAAGACAAATAAATAACGGAAAACGTATACATAAGCATCAGCTCGAGATAGACACTAGCCATACCTGCTTGGCTGAGCACATATAGAGATCCTTGTGGGAAAATTCAAAATGCTGATCTTGCAATACTCAGTTGTGACACACGATCCATTAGCCTTCAGCCTTGTTAGTTTGACTCTTTAATGAGCATCAAGATCCCTAGAAAAATGCAGTTCCAATTTCATCAGGCTTGAAAGAACAAGATGAGCTATATTAGCCTTGCATGCAAAGACAAGGTCAGCTGAGTCAATGTCAACAAGATGAAGTCACACTTACATATTTATCACCACATCAGTTTTAACAATTCATCAATATAACACTTTGTGGCACCCAGTTTGTTACATTTGTTTGTGCGTGCGTCTCTCTCTCTCTCTCTCTCTCTCTCTCTCTCTCTCTGTCTCTCTCTCTCATTCTATAACATAGAGTGTAGAGCTCTTTGTCCTGATGTTTCCTTTTCCACACTTGTCTCACTCTCTCACTCCCTTTTGGCCATCAGGAACAGGGAAGTCAAACCTCAGCATTACACATGTCAGCCCAGGTGGATCCCAGCATTCTGCTGGTGTTAAAAGCATGTGCTCGCGGCCCTGGGCCTCAATAATAAATGACAGAGGCCACACACAAAAAAGTGATTCCCTCTTTCCTCTTCGATAGCATCACTTGGCGGTGCGCCATGAATTAGTAACGTGGATCAAACTGTAGCATAAGCGTAGATCAAGTATTTGCAAGGAAGCTGAGGGCAGACGCTCCTATGAGATAATGTGAATGTTAGCTGATGGGAATTGAAATGTTTTCTGTTCTTGTCGCATGGATTTTTTATACGGAAAGAAAGTAAAGGTCTTCGGGATAGAAGTGTTTTGAATTAGTTATCAGCACTATACGGAGGTCTATATTTAGAGATGAGATCTTCTTGGTGAATAACTAGAGTGAGGAAACATTTAATAATGACATTTTATAACCTTGATATGCATTATGAAGTGTTTAATAAGCATTTTGTTTGCAGGTAAAATGATCCATACAGTACACAATGATCCATACTATACACAAAGATCCGTACTGTACCCAATTATCCATACTGTACACAATGATGCATACTGTACACAATGATCCATACCGTACACAATGATCAATACCGTACACAATGATCCATACCGTACACAATGATCCATACTGTACACAATGATCCATACTACACACACAATGATCCATACTACACACAATGATCCATACTGCACACAGCTGTTTCGGATACACTGGATTATAATTGGTGCTTGGACTTACATTGTCATTTCAGTGAGTCACAACATCAATGTGAACTAAAATAAAAGCTTTTCTGACCATTTTGCCTCGAATATCAAAGCTGTGATTCAATCCAAAAATTGTATTGTAAAAAAAATGCATCACACAGCATGCTTTTAATCATGATGTTTTGAACTGTTTGTGCAACCTTCACTTAATTCTCAGCACAAATGTCTTGTTTTCAACAGAAAGTATCATTGAGATGGTTTGACTTTCCCTGCTGCCAGCAAGCTTTGATAGCTAATGTCAATCCTGTAGCTAAAGGGGGTAATCCAATTCTTCCGATTTGCCCTTCAAATATTTCACAGACGCTTGTGGTGTCATCTTCAATCAATGCTTGCTGATATCGGATTACGACAACACGTTTGAAAATGAATTTGCAAAACCCCAAAAACTCCCCCCTCAGAGTCAGTTCAAACAGTTAGCCCTGCATGAAGTTTGGCTCCCAGTATGTGTGTGTCTTTTTGTGTGTGTGTGTGTGTGTGTGTGTGTGTGTGTGTGTGTGTGTGTGTGTGTGTGTGTGTGTGTGTGTGTGTGTGTGTGTGTGTGTGTGCATGGGTATGTAGCATCTGCGTTGCAGCATTTCGATACACAGTACTCACTCTCAAAGGCCTACTTGTAGGGACTGGTTCCCTGAGCTCCATGCTGTGGCTCCCAGCCCACGGTGAACAGACATCGTATCTTAGTTCATCAAGCTCGTGGCAGCTATCAGCCAGTCTGCCTGTCTCACAGTGTTACATCTGCAGTCCTTCAAGCAACCTTTACTGTGGGTCTCGTTACCTGTATTGTGCTAAGCCCATTCTGCCAATGGTTTCATTGGTGACCTTTTGATGTGAGAGATGAATTCAGACCTGTTTTCCAAGCCGGGGCATTGCCCAGGACACAGGGACTCTGGCTAGCTTGAACATTATATTCCTATCTTTATTTTAGGTAGGACAATAGCAAACAATCCAAACAAATGAGGGAGATTATGTCATCTGATATTCAGACATCGGTAAGAATTAACAGCGTTGTTTGGTATGCAGATTTGGTTTTCTCATCCCAACGTGTACAAAGCACGTCTTCCTGGGGTGGTTGCTGATATCTTCTCCTGCCGGGCGATATGGACCTGACAGCACATGTCAGGGGATCATAACATAATAAATCTCATTCACTAACATGTTGTTTTCTCAGCTCAAAGCGGCAGTCACTCTGAGACCTACGTTTAGCGTGGATAAAGCCACTGTTCAAATAGACTGAGAACACAAGCCCGGGCCGGCCTTCTGACACCCAGAGCCACCAGAGGTTCAGCGGAGATTCAGCCTGCTTTTTTTCTCCTTCTTTTCTCCTTGGTAACTTTCTGTCATCTGATATGAAACAAGCATTTATCAGGGATTATGATATTATAATAAGTCTCAAGGCACTGAATACTTTATGGATTTATTTGTCAATGTTTCCATCCAAAGGAGGCAATCAGAGCATAAAATCAAAAAAAGTTCTAGAAGCGTGAAATAATTGGACACAACAAATTTGCTATTGGGCAAGTGTGCTCTCAGGTGATGCATACTTCCATGAAGGCTGGGATGTGGGTTGGAGGATCAGTTGATCTCTTGGCTCCGCTGTGGTTGGCTCCTATTGTCCATAGAGAAACTCTTGACACTTGTTGCTCCATGAAACTGTGGTGACAGTGTGTGCGCATATACTACAATCAAAGCAAACACACTCAGAAATGCACAACCTCAAATGCACAAACATCCAAAAACATACACACGCTTGCTTCCTTGCATGCATGCCTGCATGAATGCATTCACTATGTGTGCATCTGTTTGAGTATGGGTGCATGTGTGAGTTTGTGTGTGTGGTCATGAATGTATGCACGGTTGTGCACACGTTTTTCTGAGATATGTGCATTAAGCGCATGTATGTATATCCATGCATGGATACAAGCATGTGCTGCAGGAGAAAAGGAAAACCAAGAGGCTCCCGCCACACAGGTTCACTACACATACATTCACTATTAAATAACAGTGTCTCTTTGCCTTTGCTCCTGACTGGCTGACTTAAAGGGCAGGTCGCAGGCCATTCAGCGCGGCGCATCAAGGTGGTCTCTCCATGAGCCACCATGAGGGGGGCTTAGCCCTCATGGTCGAGAGAGAGGAGAGAGAGAGAGAGAGAGAGAGAGAGAGAGGAGAGAGAGAGAGAGAGAGAGAGAGAGAGAGAGAGAGAGAGAGAGAGAGAGAGAGAAAGAGAGATTGATAGAGGGAGAGAGAAAGAGGGAGAGAGAGAGAGCGAGAGAGAAATGGATAGATAGATAGATAGATAGATAGATAGATAGATAGATAGATAGATAATGACACAACCATATATTTTGTTTTCAATAATATTTTCTGTCTTTATTGTTTTACAAATATTAAGTTATCCACAAAAATAAAATAACTTAAATAATAACCATATTAAAACATTAAAAAAATACATACATACTTACATACAATTTGCGACATGAAAATAACTAACATTTTGGTGATGTCACCAAAGATTCCTGAACAATATGTTTCATGTGCAAACAACCTAAATCTGCATTTACAAAAAAAAAAATCTTCCAACACAGAAAATAGTATTTGCCTTAAATAAATTACACAAACTGGTAAGACATACTCATTGTAAGATCTGGGACATCTTGGAAAGTTGTTGGTTTACCGCCAATACCTGCCTTGAGCTATCGCTAGACACTGAACTTCAAGACGACCCCAACCAGTACATCTGAGGTTACAGTTAGCAACATACAGGTGAGACCGTACAGAGACACAACACACTATGGCTAGGTTACACAGGGGCACACTGCATCACAAGACAGGGGATGAATCAGCGATGACACACGACGTACACTCATACTCGTAGTGGTTTATCACTATGTGTTTGTGTTTTGTGCGTTCCCGTACAACTAGAGACTGACTCCACTGCATGTTTGTTCTAAAAGCTTTTCGACTTTTGCACAAAACTTCTGAGCATCATTTATGATTTTGATGCCAATCAAATGTGCAGCGCCATGCTGGAGCATGTAGCAGTGGACGCCACTGGGTGTAGCCCCACGCAGTCACCACGCCACTGGGTGCGAGGAATGCCTCTCGTAAGGGAGGGGGGCCAGGGCGCTCGGAGGAATGGAGGTGTTGGTTTGGCCCAGGCTCCCTGTCTTCATTGTTTTCAATTTCTTTGAAGTGTTTCTGGGGGCTCGGAGTGGACCCCCCCTCCCCCCCCCCCCCGAGGCCCACATTGGCTAAAAACCACTTAAGTTCTGTGAAAGAAAAGCTCCTTGTACACAAGGTCATTTAATATGGCGGAGCATCAGGAGAAGAGACAGCTCAGCAGTCCCCTCGTCTCTGAACACACACTGGATCTCCTCTTTTTGATTCAGGCTGTTACAATAAAATGATGTTGGGGGGGGGGGGGGGGGGGGGTTCTTTATTGTATTTTATTTGTAGTTTAAAGATGAAAACCAAGTCACATTATACCTGAGGTTCTGTGATACATTGGGTCATTCATACCACACACAACACAGAGAGGTGGAGCAGTAGGGGCACAACTGTGTAGATGGTGGGTTGGAACTGGGGGTTGAGAATTATGTGTTGGAGTGCATCATAACATCGGAACATGGTACACAGTGGACGTGTGTTGGTTAAAATATATTAAGACTCTTGTACTAGGAAGCATAGAAAGACCCACAACTTACTATCAGGCCCTTTGTTTTGTGTTTGTGTCAATAGCTGCTATTTCAACAAGGGTATTTTGGTGTGTATACTGCAGGGTTCAACTGAATATTTCATTGGCTGTCCAGCTGCGTGGTCTGAATGGACCCTTCTCAATCATTCTGTTTCCTTATTTCGAGAGATACCAGGCTCCCTCCTGATGGCCATCCTGTTGACACCTTTAGCTCATCGTGTCTCGTACTCTTATAGTTTTTTTCCTGATGAAAAATATCAACGACTTAGACCTTTCCAGTCCTGTTGGCTTTTCCCCCCCAGAATACCACTCAGATATTGGTGAGACAAACAATAAGCTGTAAAGCCATTTGCTGGTTTAAATTCCATTTGCTCGAAAAATCACAAATTCTGAGTTCTGTTTCCCGTCGTTGTTGAATCAGCGTTCAACGAAACCGTCTGCCTCGGGAGAAAAGCAAAGGTCTCTCTCTCGAGCTGGGACTTATCTGTCATATGCGCTTGCACATGCTCAGTCTTTCCTGCATGCACACACCACTGTACATACTGTATATATTCAGAATCAGGCCAAGCCCCTGCTCCTCCTCCTCCTTTCCCATTGGCTGTCTGGACAGGACAGGGAGTTCATCAGCACAAGCAAGGGAAGAGTGGAAAGTGCATTTTGTCGCGTCTGTCAACCCCTCTTTCTCTGTCCGTCCGGAAAATAATAACAATAATAATAATAATAATAGCATTTTAAAAATAGTTTCTTGGTGGTGGTGGTGGTGGTGGTGCTTGTCGTTGCCATGGTCACCGTCTCCCTTCACTTGCACACGCTGACCCACTCCGTGATGCGGCACTCGGCGCACACCACGTAGCAGCACCAGTGGAACTTGCAGTTGCAGCGCTCGCTGCGCGTCTGCTGCAGGATGTTGTGGCCGCGGCCGCAGCACAGGCTCTCGCAGCGGTCCATGCCCAGGCTGGTCTTGTTGCAGATGCGGCCCTGCGTGCCACTGGAGTCGGAGCCCAGGTCGCGCTCGCAGAAGTCGGGGGACTTCTCGAAGTACACCAGGTCGTTGACGCTGGGCTGCTGGCGGCGGCGGTGGGGGTGCGGGTGGTGGTGGTGTTGGTGGTTGTGGTGGCCGTGGTGGTTGTGGTGGTTGTTGTTGTTGTTGTTGGGATGGTGGTTACTGTGGTGGTTGCTGCTACTGCTGCTACTGTGGTGGTGGCTGTTGCTGCTGTGGTGGTTGCCGTGGTGGTGGTTGCCGTGGTGGGAGTGGTCCAGCTGCCCCGTGTTGCGGTTGTGGGCCTTGATGAGCGTGGCGCTCTGGAAGCGCTCCCTCAGCAGGGAGCCCACCACGCGGAACTCAGGGGTCACCTGCCAGCACGTCTTAAGCTGGCAGCTCCCCGACGTACCGTGGCACTTACACTTCCTCCGCATGTTGCTGAGCACCATCTGAGAGAGAGACACCCGCAGAGAGAGAGAGAGGAGAGAGAGAAGAGAGAGGACAGAGATAGAGGGAGAGAGAGAGAGAGGTGTGTGGGAGAGAGAGAGAGAGAGAGAGAGAGAGAGAGAGGAGAGAGAGAGGAGAGAAAGAGAGAGAGGTAAGAGAGGCGGGAGAGAACAAGGAAGAGCGGATCAATACATTTGTTTGGTATAACGCAATGCCATGCATGATGTATTTAACCTTGTTCCAGTGCAGTGCTCCCACAGGGGTACTGCCCGGGAGACGGGATGGAGGAGAGGATTGAACAAATTGTTCTCAGTTGAAAAGCTCAATCACACACTGTAGACCGATACAAGCACAGCACCGGCAGAAAGAACAATTAGAAATGTGCTTTTTTTCTTTACTAATGATGCTATGTCAATTATTGCCACACTTTATTATCAGTGAGACCTGTGCCAGCCGTATCCCAAAATGAAGAAATCCCAGTGACTTATGTATGCATGAATTATGATCTGCTTTAGAATTTGCTTTTCTATTCATCACTTTTCTGAGCGAGGAGTTCATTTATTTAATTTCAAGGGAATTTGAAGGGATTAATGGCTTTTCATCATGCAACAATTAGGTACTTCTACCAAGAACAGTGGGGATGTGTTGTGGGGACTGGTATTATTAATCGTTAGACACCAGCGTCCACACTGTGTATAGTCTTGGTTTAGAATGCAACTGTAGGCAGCATAACATAAACCCTGACACTTATGTCTGTGTAGGACTGAATTATCCTGTTCAGGGTTGATGTTTCCTTTCAGCCACTCAGATGACACAACACACACACACACACACACACACACACACACACACACACACACACACACTCACACTAACATACACCCTCTCTCTCTCAGCAAATGCTGCCCCCACGCACCATGCGTCCCCTCAAACGTTATGTATACTGAAGTCTTATTGTGTGTGCATGTGTGTGTGTGTGTGTGTGTGTGTGTGTGTTTGTGTATTGGAGTGTGTCTGTCTGTCAACGCCAGGTCTAAACTTTAAGATCCAATAGTCACAGGAACACCAGGCCACCGACAGATGCCGTTGCTTGCACCCTATCTACCCACACACGCAGACACACACAAATGTAAAAAGTTACACACACACACAAATAAACACAACGACACAGATGTACACACACTGAACACACACACACAAACACACATACACACATGGATGCAGATTCAGAGAAAGACAAAGATCACCCACATCACACACAAATAAACGTAAACTGACACAAAGCTGTGACGAAAAGAAAACACATATTTAGGTACACAGAGAGCCAAACATGTACAACGCACACACACAAAAACGTGAATCCCACCCATAAAGGCACAATGTGTGTGTGTGTGTGTGTGTGTGTGTGTGTGTGTGTGTGTGTGTGTGTGTGTGTGTGTGTGTGTGTTTTTACGAGAGAGAGCGAGACAGAAAGATAGAGAGATAGAGAGAGAGAGAGAGAGAGAGAGAGAGAGAGAGAGAGAGAGAGAGAGAGAGAGAATAGGGGCCACTGATCAAATCTAACCAGATGAGATAGAGTTATTTCTGTGAGAACGTAAACAGAGGATTGAGTTTCTATTCAAGTGCATTGTTTGTATGTTAATACACACACCTGTGAGGAAGGTTAAAAAAAGGGCTGTGCTGGTCCAGTTCAGACCACAGGGCTGTGCTGGTCCAGGTCAGACCACAGGGCTGTGCTGGTCCAGGTCAGACCACAGGGCTGTGCTGGTCCAGTTCAGCCCACAGGGCTGTGGTGGTCCAGGTCATACCACAGGGCTGTGCTGGTCCAGGTCAGACCACAGGGCTGTGCTGGTCCAGGTCAGACCACAGGGCTGTGCTGGTCCAGTTCAGACCACAGGGCTGTGCTGGTCCAGGTCAGACCTGGTCCAGTGTCGTTCCCAAGCATCAATACACTGATGATTGGCAAATAAAACGCAAATGCCTGCCTCACCCTTTGGAACTAATGAATGAACAAAGAGTGAGCAAGAAAATTTGAACAATGAAGCCAACAAAAAATGCAGCAAATAAATAGTATGTGGGGAACTGTATTCTTCACAGTGAGGGATAAGGAGAAGGGATTGATGGACGATTATGATCTATTTTGAAAAGCTTAAGAAAAGGTAATTGTGTTTTTGTCCTTATTAGGTGAGTGCTGCATGCAGCGCTCAACTATTGTTCTTCATAAGTTTTATTCTTTCTTTCTTTATTATTCTCTACAAACTTTGGGACCTATCTCCTTCCTCAATTTTTCACCTAGAGACTCCATTCAAATATTAAAATGTTCAGAATAGCTTGGAATCGCGCGCTTTTATACTTTTAAGGATATTCTACTTTTAAAATACTTGATTCCTCTGGTACTTCAACTGACGTAACCAGTGGCGTCACTAGGCTGCTTCTACGAGAAATCGCCTTTTCTACTATATAACAATTGGGTTCATATATTTGTAAATCTGACTCTGAAAAAGTCAGTGCCTCACCAGCCACGGACCTCACCGCACATCTCTGGACGTAACTAAATAAATTTTCAACCGTTTATCTTCGTTCCAACCATTTAACAAATCTACACACTTGTATCTTCAATAATATCTAAACGGAATTTCGATTTCATTTAAACTTTCCTCAAAATCACAGTTTTGGTTTCATACCGGCTTCTTTTTCAGCTGTTCTCATTGAAGACGTCTGCCCATTCTGACACTCCTACTTCTTAAGACATCGCAACTCAATAATTTTACAAACGTTTACCTTCAGTTCAATTAATTTTACATTTCTGCATTTTAAGCGATGCTTTGCGCTTTTCATTCAGCTGTCACTTTATCTTCTTCTTCTTCTTCTTCTTCTTCTTCTTCTTCTTCTTCTTCTTCTTCTTCTTCTTCTTCTTCTTGTTATTATTATATTTAATATGCTCAATACTAGTTTACAATTTTGCTATAGGGATGGCATTAAAACATTTAATCCTTTTGAAATTTCATGTTTGGTTGAAATTCATATTGTATGACATTCTTAAATGAATAGATGCATGTTCTTATAATGCCTGTTGAATGGAAAATGTCATCCTGGTGAATGGATGAATGGGAATGGATAAATGGAAGAGAGGAATTCATTTTAAAGGTAAAGTCAGCAGACTACAGCTCACTGTTGATGGTATCATGGCCCTAAGATAAGGAGAGGTGTTTCCTTGTGTAAACCTCCACCAGCCATAATCCCGCCACACTTTGTGTTGATTTCAGATTGCACCGTTGGTCTCCAGTTTTTACATCAGGGCCTGCGAACCATAAACCTGCAAGGCCCTAAACACACATGGGCAGCCTGTAATCAGGGAGCTCTCTAACCCACTTAAACCTTACAGACACAAACACTAAACCCGCGTCATAACTGCATCCATACCACAGCTCTGGAGAGGAGGTCTTAAACCATGAAATAGAAAGAAGAAAGAGAAACTCACTACCTAGTTAGCTTTTGTATATTAAATGTGTAATTGGAAAATGAAAACAGGCTGTTTTGTTCAAAGAGATTATGAAACACAAAGCGCCTGCCCCGGTGCTTAGAAGCCTGCCTTCAAGCCGCTGATTTGCCTTGTGGTTGTGGGCTGCGTCATGTTGTGCTACTGTTGTATTGGGTTTGAGTTGCGCTACGTTAAGTAGTGTTGCACGTGGATTCAGGAGAGAAACTATACATGAGAATGAGAGAGTTTACATCAACACGAGTGAAATCTGATTTCTAAATGGAAATGCATATGCACCGTCAAGCTAATTAGAATTAGAATTAGAATGTGACATTATAAGGTATCCTCATCTAAAACATTTTTCCTTTGCGATTTATGAAAAACATGTGTACACATTTCACACTTAAGCACCTTGTTCCTGACCTGCTGATTGGTGGACGGACAACCAGATGAATGATTCTGTTAGTTTGCCTCTTTCTACACCGTCACACACCTGGGTTTGAGGATGGTTGTGTCCGAGAGCGTGTGTGTGTGTGTGTGTGTGTGTGTGTGTGTGTGGGTGTGTGTGTGTGTGTGTGGGTGTGTGTGGGTGTGTGTGGATGCGTATTTGTGTCTGTTTGTTTTAATGTGTCATCACTCTGCTATAATATTATTATTGTTAAACAAACTGAATATCGAATCCACTCTTATTGTAATACAATTCCTATTCCCTGCGGAGTGTTCCTGTTGATGCTATATTCTATGTTCTACATCTCATCCAGTGTCCGTATGAAAACTATAGAGTGAATGTTGAAAAATGGAAGCGAGAGTGTGCAGGCATCAATGATTAATGTTCAATGTAAGCAGTGTGACCTCAGTGATAGGCCCGGGACTCACGCATGTGTTACCACAATCCCACCTTCTCTTCTGAAGTCAAAATCAAACACACCAACATCAATCTAAAGGGGGGGGGTTCCTCAGAAACGGGGTTCAAACACACGGTTCCAGTACATTATCCGCGACACTGAGCACACGGCACCACAACACAATAACACACAGCAGAGCGGATGTAACTGCCTCCACATTCATTGGTGGACGGGTTACCGACACACATCTGGTGCCTTTTAATTGGCTTGAAGAGTGAGACGGAGGCGTCCATAAAAGCAGCCCCAGACGGAGATCAAACATGGGGTGCTGGGGTGGCGGGTCGAGGCTGCGGGCAATGTCATCCAGAGAGAGAGAGAGGGAGAGTGGAGAAAACCAGGAAATCCAGGAATAAAGTAGCAGACCCCGACACATCGGACAGGAGCTGAGAGCAGCAGTGGATCAGGAGCACGCCAGCCTGAGCAGGTTGGAGCTGGTCGGGAGTAAGCTCCTTTGAACTGGAGAGCTGCAGTAGCCGCCTCACCCAGGGCCACATGTCTCTCAGTCGAGCATGAAGGGTTGTTTGACATGATCATCATTATTATTCATCCTAAATTGTAGCTATTACAGGATCATTACGGTAAAAATATCAGCTACTGTTGTGAAGAAGCAAGCCTCTTCAGGGTGAAAGTCCGGGCTACGAGCTACTAATTCAGCCCTCGACAATAACAAAAGAAGGAAATAACTCTGAGACATTCCAGGTTATCAAATGATCAAAGACTGCTTCTAGTTTGTGTCTACTTTGATTCTGCATGACAATTTGAAGTTTAGTTAAATTCACAAACCTAACTCTAACTTTTGAATTAAATCAACAATGGTGATTTCTATTGCTATGGGACAGAACTGGGTCTTCCGGAACTAGCATTACTTAATCACGTAGCAATTATCTACTACAGGGACATAAATCATGGTATACGCTCATCTAGGCAAATAACCCGACATCATGAAATGGCCCAACTTGTCATCAGTGTTTTGGTTTACATTGCAGTAGAGTAATTGTACTTTATGGACATATTTCTTATATAACCTTCCCACCCTCATCAGACGGGAACAGGCCTTAATCTCACCGTCTGCTTGTCCCTCCTTCACCATCTCAATGCAGTATAAACGCAGCCTGCATGCTGCCTTGTGTTTATCAGTTCAAAGACGTCTACTTAAGGTCTATTAAAGCCCAGCAGAAAGCTCGGGCCGTATCAAAGCCC